>NC_142081.1:23189671-23492701 GCF_054644295.1 Miniopterus natalensis | reverse complement strand
AAAAACAGGAGGACAGTCTAAGGGAGCTGTGGGACAACATGAAACATAACAATATTCGCATCACAGGAATGCCAGGAGAAGTCGAAAGTAAGCAAGGGTTAGAGAACCTGTTTGAAGAAATAATGGCAGAAAACTTCCCTAACCTGGTGAAGGAAAAAGTCACACAAGTTCAGCAGGCACAGAGAGTCCCAAACAAAAAGAATTCAGAGAGGCCCAAGCCCAGACACATCATAATTAAAATGCAAGAACTGAAGAAAAAAAGAGAATCTTAAAGGCAACAAGAGAAAAGCAATCCGTTACCTACGAAGGAGCTCCCACAGGCTGTCGGCTGACTTCTCATCAGGGACTCTACAGGCCAGAAGGGAAGGGCATGAAGTATTCAAGGTAATGCAAAATAAGGATCTGAAACCAAGACTACTCTATCCAGCAAGGCTATCATTCAAACTAGATGGTGAAATAAAGAGCTTCCCAGACAAAAAAAGGCTAGAGGAGTTTATCACCAGCAAACCAGCATTGCAGGAAATGTTAAAGGGACTGCTGTAATAAGAAGAAATAGAGAAACATAGGCATAAAGAATTAGAATGGCAATAAATAAGGACCTATCAGTAGTAACCTTAAGGACGTTAAGGGAGAGATCAACAGCAATACAGTCATAGTTGGGGACTTTAACACCCCACTGACTTCACTGGATAGATCTTCCAGACAAAAGGTCAACACAGAAACAGTGACTGTAAATGGCGCACTAGATCCGATGGATTTAATTGATATTTACAGAACATTTCACCCCAAAGCTGCAGAATATACATTCCTCTCAAATGCACATGGGTTACTCTCAAAGATAAACCACGTTAGGACACAAAACAAGTCTCTACAAGTTCAAGAAAACTGAAATCATATCAAGCATCTCAAATCACAAGGGCATGAAATTAGAAATCAACTACAGTAAAATCACTCAAAAACATTCAAACACATGGAGGCTAAATAGCATGTTATTAAACAATGAATGGGTTACCAATAAGATCAAGAAAGAAAGAAAACCACCTTCCTGGAAACAAATGAAAGTGAACACACAGCCATCCAAAATCTATGGGACACAGCGAAAGCAGTCCTAAGAGGGAAGTTCATAGCACTGCAGGCCTACCTCAAAAGGCAAGAAAAATTTTCAGCAAACTATCCAACCCTACAACTTAAAGAGTTAGAAAGCTCCCCTGTGAAACCATCCTGACCAGGGCTTCTGTTTGCTGGGAGTTTTTTTTTATTGCTGCTTCGATTTCATCAGTTGTTATTGGCCTATTCAGGTTTTCTGATTCTTCCTGATTCAGTTTTACATGATCTCACTCATATGTGGAATCTAATAAACAAAACAGACTGAGGAACAAAATAGATCCAGGGACATAGAAGCATGGAACAGACTAATGAATCTCAGTGGGAAGGTGGGGTGGGGGAGTGGTTGGGAGAGATTAATCAAAGAACTTATATGCATATATGCATAACCCATGGACACAGACAATAGTGTGGTGAAGTCTTGGGGGGGGGGGGGGCGGCAGATGCGGGGTGGAGGAGACCGGGGGAGGGGATATCTGTAATACTTTCAATAATAAAGATAAATTAAAAAAAAATTTTTTTTAAAAAGGTGTTCGTCCTTAACTATTAGAAACAAGGTGGGTATAATTACTGTAATGGGCCCTGACCTAAGTATATCTGAGGCCATGTCTAATAGAGTTTGGCTCTCCTAGGGATGATATAGGAAGGCAGGCAATGAAGGCATTTATTGCATTATACAACAAAAAAGGTTCAAAAAGTGGTGATCAGCATATTGATGCCAACTTCTGCAATGGGTATCTCAACCAATTTTCAAATCCTGAGATCAGTCTTTGACCCATTGCCAACTGAAGGAAAAACCAGGTACCTTTAGGAAGCACCCTGCAATGTCACCACAAATATATGCAATGAACATCCCTTACCTTGTTTCCCCAACTGGACCTTGTTTCCCAAAGGGACTTGCTCCCCAAATGGACACACATGTACCAGAGTAACTACACAATGGCGAAAGGGGAATACTCGGATCTTTTGAAGACTATCAAATGCAAGGTCTGACCTGACAGAGATACCACAGAATCCAAAATGCCTCATGAAGGAGACCATGTTAAATAAAATCCTGATCCAAGGGCATCTCACAGTGGGTCCGATAGGTCCATGAACCCACTCTGTGGTAATTTCCCTGGCTCCTGAGTAAATAAATTCAGAAGATGACGGGACCCTCAAAATGGTTCTTTCACCTGTGAAGTCAGAGTTATGGTAGCAAAGACCAAGTGAGAAGCCTTAAATATTTCCTCCATACCCACCTATCTCCATAGTAAGACAGAAACACTAACACATCATGAGTGAGACAGCAGAGATTAGTGAGGCCACTTAACAGTTGCAGGTGGTGATCCACATCCATTCCCATTTAATTCAATAGTATTTCTGCGGCAAAGAATCAAATGGGTCTTGGTGAGTGATGGTAAATTACCATAAACTTAGCAGCTCCGATCATGGATACTGTGCTGGATATAGTAACTTCACTAGAAGAGATCAAGAAAACAACAATCTAACTGTAAAGGAACACAGGCACATAGAAAATTGATCAAGAACAAAATTGAGAAGGCACAGTATCAGGAAGGAAAGAATAAGGAGACATAATTAGAGACATAAATATGAAAAGATATTATGAACACTTCATGCTAATAACTTTGAGGAAAATACGAAAACAGGAGAAATGCCTTGAAAAACATAATTCACCAAAATTGACACAAAGAATTAAAAAACTGAATAGTTCTACCTCTGTTAAAGGGATTGAATCTGAAACCATAGGTTCACAAAGGATTTCAACAGTTAATTCTTCCAAATATTTTTGAGAAAACAAAGTATTGGATTGTCAGGAATCAGAGGTCTTGCCCTCATTAAACTTTGTAACTTCAAGGAAACAATCATATGGAACAGGCAGTGAAGGTGAGGTCCAGAACCACCAATACCTACATTTCATCTAAAACTAGGGTATGAAGGCCCTGCCATTGCATCCCAAAGCAAGAAAAATATGACAGGAAATATTTGGTCCACAGTGCTCATCCAAGTTGGCCAAGGTTTGTTTAGGCCTACAAAATAATTCAGTTTCTCTGTCTGTAAAACTGGCTTCATCACAGAATGCTTTCCTTTCCAGGTGTTCATTCCTAATAAACACCTTAGACACTAAAACTCCAACTGAGTGTCTGCTTCTGGAGAACTTAAACTATCACAATGGAGTAATTACTGATAAAGTACCAAATAGCCCTAGGGCCAGGGGAACAAAGAAAAGAAGTTGAGCTTATTAGAGTACTCATGATTAAAGGAGATCCTCTGCAGAGCAGGGACCAAGGCCCTTTAAGGAGGGCAAGTGACCAGCTAGTGCTCATGCTTCAGGAACTCAGAGGAGAATCACCCTGCTAACCCCAGAGCTGCAACTCAGATCTCTGAAGGT
Organism: Miniopterus natalensis; assembly: GCF_054644295.1. Lineage (NCBI taxonomy): Eukaryota > Metazoa > Chordata > Mammalia > Chiroptera > Miniopteridae > Miniopterus > Miniopterus natalensis. The sequence goes on along the minus strand of NC_142081.1, from coordinate 23,489,205 downwards.
GTCAGTGGCTAACTGGTGCTGGTACTTCTAAGGAAGAATGAAGGTGGTTCTAACAAATCCAACAAAACTGGAACCCCAAACCAAGCATAGCTACCAGAGTGAATGGTCCCAGCCAAAATGACACTAAGTGTAACTTTTAGCACGCAGGGGATTAAACTCTCTTCTCCCCTCATCTTTCATTCCAGGCTACTTCTCTGCCCCCTTTTGGCATAGCTACCTGGAAGAGTGCTGGCAAAACAGAAATGGGGTATATAGTGGCACATCCCAGACATTACATCTTACAGAACAAAGGTGGGAGAAGGTTTAGATCTGATAAACATCAGCTTCAAAATGTGTCTTTGCTGTTCTTCTGCTCAAGGTACATAAAGAGACGACTTCCACGGAGCATCTGAGATCTTGGTCCCCAGCATGTTCTCAATTTGGCTCAAATAAATTCTTTTTCAAAAGTCTTTTTATAGATTTTAGGGAGGAAATGAGAGAGAGAGAAACATCAATGCGAGAGAGAGACATTGATCAGCTGCCTCCTGCATGCCCCGTACTGGGGATCCGAGCCCACAACCCAGGCATGTGCCCTGACTGGGAATTGAACCAGTGACTTTTCAGTGCACAGGACAACACTCAACAAATTGAGCCACATCAGCCAGGGTTCAAATAAATTCTTATAAAAATTCTTTAAAAAAAAAAAAAGAGATACATGATTGCCAGAAATAATAAACTTTTAATATTGCTTGAAACACTGAAGAGGAAGTTAAGAACATGCTAGGAATCCTTCAGTATAACATGATCCAGACATGAGAGATCCTTAAATTTTGCTTTAAATAGTAGACATGTTTCTCTACTATTAAAAAAATGAGATTTTTAAAATGAAGCAGGAGCTTTACTGTTCCTTCTCTTCCTCCTTTATCTCCTCTTCCTCCTTTACCTCTTCTCTATTTTTCCTTTTATGTTTCTTACAAAGCACAAGGAAGCGATACAAAAAGAAAGCAAACAAAGGACCAAGGCACAATAACGACACGTAAGCCAACTTTGCCTCTGGTCCTTGGTTCTTAGGAGGTGGGCCGCTATCATCACTACCTCCATTGCCCTTGTGCGTGCAGTTGGGAGGTGCCCACCCACGGTTGCAGTGGCAATGCTGTTTATTATTGCAGACCCCATTCATGTGGCAGGTCTCACACCGACAGTGCTGTGGCAGATGGACCATACTGACACACTTCTGGTAGATGCCCATCTTTTCTGGACCACACACTGTGCCATCTTTCACTCGACCAATATCAGGTATGGACATCCCCAAATGATAATCAATACCCCAGCAAGTGGTGTCACTGAACTGACCCTGAAGTCCTGTAGCATGTTCTACCAGATTAGGAATAACTGACATGTTCTCACACTGAACTCTCCCACAGAGGATGTCTGCGGTATTACATTTGAGGTATGCCGTGCCAGTTAGACCACAGTGGCCAAAACGGTTTCCCTGGGAGTTGATTTCTTTACAGCAATTCTGAGACGCACTCTTTGCGCCTTCACCAAAAATCTCCCTGCACTGTTTGTCACGGCCATTACATCTCTTTTGCTAGCAGTAGGCACCGTCACTACAGGGAATCCCATCCTGCACATATACATCTTCTGGGCACTGATGGAATGCCCCATTGCACCACTCTGGAAGGTCACATTCACCCATCTGTTGTCTGCACAAAGTCCCTGATGGCATGAACTTGCAGTCTTTGCAACACAGCCCAAAAGCACAAGCAGCACCAGGCCTCGGAGTGCAGTTCAGCAGACAACAGGGGTGATGTTCACACTGCTTTGTAGGTCCACAGTCACACTCCTCTCTCTCTTCAACAACTACGTTCCCACAATACTGTAACCTGAAAACATTCCCTGGATATGGAGGAGGGTAAATATACATGCCTTTACTCATAGTGTGGTCCCAATAGTAGGCACAACTGCAGTTGCTGAATTTAGTTGTCCCCTGCACGGTAGGAGCCATTATGCACCACTGGGAAGCACACACACACACACACCATTCAGTGTCGTGCTGATTACCCAAATTATGACCAAGCTCATGGGACACAGTAATGGCAAAAGAATACAGACTGTTGCCTTGGAATATACCAATTCCACAATTAAAAGGATGCTGGCATAGTCCTCCAATGTAGGCAATACCAAGCTTTCTGCCAAAATATTTTTTTATGAAAAGACGGGCATCATCATGTTGCAGTCAGGCATCAAGTTGGAGAAGCTTCCAGGAAGCAGAGTCTTCCAGCATCTGAACTATGTCATCGGTGGGAATTTGGTTTCCTTTATCCCAGACCTCAATTCCAGTCAAAATTACATCAACCTTGAAAGGCTGATAGAAGATACCCAATATATTGACAACATCAAGTACTTCACGCTGCACTAGTGACACATTACTTTCAGAGAAAAGGTATCGGAAATGGTCCACAACCACTACCAGCTCAAGATATCGCAAGTGAGTCCACCAGCCCACATAAGAACTTTGCATCAGAGTGGACCTATAAAACTCTCGCAACTCCAATTGGCGTGCTATTTTCTCTTCTGTTAAGCCCCATCTCATAGGTGGGAGCTGTATATCATCACTATCTATCTTATACACCAGGTGTTCAAATGTGGCAGAAAACCTAATTGACTCGATTCCATAAGCAAGGTCACTTATCTGTAGCATTCCTCGAAAGCCTCCAGAACAGGTACTGAGGGCAACCAGGGACTCGGGACACCCTGCACATAACCATGATAGTAGCAGTCATCAGGAACAAAAGGCTGATCCTCCTGGAGGACATGCTGGTCCGTGGAGGTGAACACTGGTAGGTGTCTGGAAGCCAAGAGCTTCTTGACCCTCATGTTGACAATGTGTCTTTGGCCCCCAAACTGAAGGCTGTAGGAGAGCCAGCCCGGAGCCTTAGCATCTCTGCCCCTGCTGGGCACCTTCAAGGGGATCACAACTTCTCGGGAGGAGAAGCGCTGGGAGGGGCTGGCCTGAGAGTGGCCAGAAATGGACAGACACTCCCCAAACCACAGCAGCAGAAGACTGACCTTGATGTGCATCGGGGCCTCACCCGCTGCCATTATGGAACTATCATTATGGAGCCACCTGTCCATGGTAGAGGAGAGGGCCGGGCATGAGGCGCTGCTGGTACAGTTTCTCCCTTTGAGCTGCTCAGGGTGCAGGGCTGACCTTTACAGATCTGTCTTGGAAGAGCTGGACCATCAGAGCTGCAGTGCTCGAAGTTGAAAACAGAGCTAAAGAGTGGTGGGTAGGGTAGGAGGGTGGGGGAGAGGGGGAGAGAGAAGAAAGTGGCGTAAAAAGTGATTCTTCAAATGGGACAAGGCTTGAATCAGTAAAATACCCGAGGTTGCTCTTATACATATGTAAGGGGAGGAGGTGGCAAAAAGGTAGGATTCCAGAAAAACAGATGAAGGAGATTTATCAGGTGGATTATAGTTGAACCTGTATGGGCGATACATAAAGTTTCCTTACAGACTATTCTCTAAACATGTAAACTGGCATAAAAATTTTCCACATTAAAAAAACTGACATCTGACTTCCAAATTTCTCTTCTATCCCAAATCTACCGATGCTCTGCTATCTTCAACAAGTACGTGGACACCCCATCCAAAACCCGACATTGTTGGTCCCTTTATTCAAACAGTTTGTTCCATCTCTTTTCTTCCGCAGACATCTTATCTACACCCCCCCCCATTCTGTTTGAAGTTACCAATCAAAGTAAGCCCCACTTAAGGGACTCATTAGTTTTGAGAGACCCCCTCCAATGAAGATAATTTTTTATTTTACAATGCAATCTTATCTGCAGAAAAGACTGGACGAATGTCCAGGGAGGCAGCCATACTGATGGAGTAACAGGGAGTGGGGCTGCTATTTTGGGGCAAGGCAGACAGCCTGATTGCCTCTACTCACAGCATGACGGCAGCAGCCTTTTCTCTACCCCGCCCAGTGCATCATGCTCTCAATCATAAGAGACTCATCCTGGCTGCATAAACACAGATTCTATTACATGTTTTACATGGCTGGCGAATTAGCTGAGCTCTCTAGAGAAAGCTGGACTGAAGAGTTTAAACCGAGAATCAGTTTGTTAAAATGTTCAAAAGACCACAATTCAAGTGGCCTTACATCACGACTCCTATTGCAAACATAAATTTTAGCTCAGGCAAAAGCTAATTTTTCTCATTCACTGACTTTCAGTTAAAAGTATCCCCAGGCACCAGAAGGTTGCCGGTTTGATTCCCAGTCAGGGCACATGCCTGGGTTGCGGGTTTGATCCCAAGTAGAGGGCGTGCAAGAGGAAGCTGATCGATGTTTCTCTCTCTCTCTCCCCCTCTCACTTCCTCTCTCCCTCAAATCAATAAAAACATAGTTTTTTTTAAAAAGAAAAGAATGCCTGCATACATCTGGATAATATTCCAGAACTAATGGGTGGCTACTGAAAACCAAGAATGCTAGATGAAACCTTTTAGAGAAAGCATCTCTGACAGAGGTGAAATCCTAATGACCAGATTTCCTCTTCATGACTGTCATGATATCCTTGGTACTTGCTATAGATCTGGGGTTATTAAGATGGATACGCATTTGGAAGAGAATTATTAACAATAAAATGTTATAAAGAAAATAACCCATACTAAATTTTGTCAGAAACATGATGTGGCGGTAATAGAAAAGTTTACTGACGAAAGTCTTTGAGGGTGCTCACCAGTCTCTGTCACCACTGCATGACTCCAAAGACAAGCTCTGAGGGAATATCTAACCTTACCATCAATGATGTGATGGTACTGATGTTACTCCAAAGCCCTTCTTTTCTAGCATTACCGGCACTTCAAGCAGTGTATCCTCTGTAGCAATCATTAATTCTTTCCTCTACAGGTGTCCCAAAAACATGTATACACACTTTCACAGCTGATAGCTCAACTGATGTTTCCTTCTTTTCAGTCAGACTAAGCTTTAAACAGAGGAAACTCATCCTAAAATGCTACTGGAATTTTGAAAATGCAGTTGAAGTGCAAACACTGCCTTTATAATTATTCAAAGCGTGTATACATTATTGGGGGGTCTAGGGTTTCCCCTCAAAAATGTATACACACTTTAACAGTCGATAACTCAATTTTCACTCCTTTCCAGGTTTAGCTGATTTGAAATAACGCGCGAAGCCAGACTAAGCTTAGAACAAAGAAAACTTATCCACTAGACTTTTTTATGAGGATACAAAAAAGATAAAGTTTATGGTACAAAACTGGCAACAGCTGACAAATTGAAGGCGCACAAATACTGAAAAAAATGATTCTTGATGTTTGCAGCTCCGCTGCTTCAAGTTATCAGCGATGCCTGGACCAGAACGGTCATCAGTTTGAAAACAGGCATTGACAAAAGAAAGTATTCATTTCTGTAGATTCTTTTAAATTTTGAAAATGAACTATACGTTAATAAACACTTGACTTTTTATAATAATTTGAAATATGTATACATTTTTTTTGGCACCACCTATATTTCCGACAGCTATTTCAACTCCTTAAAACTCCTATCTTCCATGCCTCCATTCACTCTCAATCTCGGGCTAATTCAGTGTTTCACAAACTTGAGTCACAAACCATACAGGGCCATGAAATCGATTTAGTGAGCCACAGCTAAATAAGACATAAAAATAAATAATATCAGGGCTGGCTTTAGCTCAGCAGTTCCTTCAAAACGAGCATTTGCTTGTCAACCACTCTTGTGAGGTTGGTCCGAGTCCCGTGGGCGCCCTCCAGCCCTTTCAATAATAAGAGTAAGAAGAATAAGAATATCATACAGCTTCACAGAGATCACATTCATGTCACCTGCCATTACCTGTCACAAGAGAAACTATAGCAGCATTTGGCAGCCCTTTCTTATGCCGATTATCAGGTATTTCCTAAACTCCAAAACTAAAACTTATACTCTGTCTATGAAGCTGGAGCTAAGACTCTGCATGGTGTATTTCTCCATTGCTATTTGCCTTCCGGAATGAAGTTCTACCAATCAGGGCACTAGAGGGAGAATGAAAGACAAAAGGAGAGAACAAGGGACTTATTACCACCTATTTGCCTGCTGTTACTTTCTGTGAATCCCCAGCAATGATGCCTTGCTCTGGTGGTGAGGGTAGGTTACCACAAAGACCCAGAACCAGTTCCATCAAGGCCTATCACAGGTACAAGTATCCGGGGGACAGTGAACCCTCCTGAGAACCACTTGTATAGAGCCATGCTCCAGTACCCTAGGCAACCCACAACAGTCAGCCAGTGTCCCTCTCTGATGTTCCAGGTCACACCACCACCTGCCTTGGTACAAGCCCCACGTATGTAGCACCTCTCTCCGAGATCCGAGTCACAGTTTTGGAGGAACTTCTTCCAATTCCCTAAGAAGCCAGCACCAACTCAGCATTACTTTATAAGAGGTACAGCTATCAGCTCCACAATGCTCCTTTTCTGAGTTCCTAAATTACCAGCATCGCCTGGGCAATGCCCTATCTTCTACAGTCCAGGTCTAGATCTATGAGGCCCGTTATAAGAGTTTCTATGTTATGATAACCTCGACCTCTTCCTTTTGTTCCCCCATTCTTAGGGGTGGGTCTCCTTCTGGCAACTCCTACCTATGTACCTCAGTATTGTTTCCTTTTTACCTTTTCCGGTCTCTAGCACCTTTTAAAGAATTCCCTATATTAATTACGCTTGGTGGATTTTTTTCTTCTGGACTAGATCCTGACAGATACAGAACTTGGTACCAAGAGTGCTGCCGAGAGAGACAGACAAAACGGGACTCTGGGATTGGTTTGGGCATGTCCATGGCTTTAACACACTGCTGAACTCCTGTCCAATGAGGAACGAGCATGTACTGGCATCATAATTAAACTGCCACCGAATGTGGATTGTGATGAAGTGCCCTATTGAAGCAAGTGTGTGGGGACCCAGCTGTGATGGTAAGTACCTCAAGGACTGAGGAGCAGGTTGGCTATACTGAATTCTCCTGCAGAATTTATACAATGAAGCTCACAGTTCTAAATTCTCAGCTCAGAGAGCTGATAATCGTGGACCTAAAAGAATGTCTCCTTTCTTTCAGACACAGAGTCAACCTCATAGAAAGTCAAATTTTAATTGTGGAGTTAGAGAACCCCAGTGTAAGTCGAATACATAGATTTGCCAAGACTTGAGCGGGAAAGTTAGGATGCTGAGAAGGGGGAAAACCTTGACAGCTGCAAAGGGGAATTCCAGCTGGACTTGACTGATTCTGAATATCTAGAGCCTGCAAGTATCTGAGTCTCCTTTAGCAGGGAGAGAACCCAGCCCTCTCCCGAGAGAAGTCTAGCCACCTCTAGCTTGAGACCCTGTCATTATCTCAGCTAGGGAAGTTGCCCTGCAAGGGAATGTCTAGTCTCCTCAAAATGTACTCTTAACACCCTTTATTGGCTCTAAATGCAAATCAGAATCTAATTCAACATGTTCCAGAGGAATAAGTTCAATCTGAATTGAGAGGAAAGAACTTCTACTCCAGAATAATTACAATATTTTACTAACTCACACTGGCAAAATTAAGGAAACAAACCATATTAATAGAAATGATGAAGTAGTTACATAAAGATACATTTAATATAAAATTCAGATACAGGAATATGTATCTAATTTTTTAATATAAAATTTAGATACAGGAATATGTATCTAAATAAATAGCTTCAAAGATATAAAGCACTCTAGTGTTTCTCTTCAGAGCGTACAAATCTTTCCCCTTTTACAAAATATATAAAGCAAATGTTGAGAGATCAAAAGGAGAAAGAGAAAAATCCAAAATCTGCTTGTAGGTATTAACACACTTCTCTGAGCAACTGATAGATCAGACCAAAAAACCAAACCAAAACAAAAAGATTTAAGCAAGGTTTATCAAATTAACCTAATTGACACATATAAAACACGACATCCAACAATTGCAGAATACTCACTGGGTTCAAATGCACTCAGGCCCCTCCCTAGTGGTGATTTCCTGGAAGGCCCCGTGCCCCCAGCACCAGCCTGTGCTTGGAGGGCGGCACCCACAGCATTTGTCTACAGCCTAAGAGCCTCCTGGTTTCCAGACGACTGCCAGTGTTCACCTACACAGAGCAGCACACCCTCCAGGAGAGCCAGCCCGTTGTCCAGGATGACTACTACTATCATGGTGATGTGGAGTGGCCCGAGTCCACACGCTCCTCTGTACCTGTTTGGGGGCCCTTCAAGGGATGTTACAGATAAACAATCTCGCTTATGAAATCGAGCCCGCCCGCCCGTAAGGCACTCTACCACATCTGAACACCAACTGTATAAGATACACAGTAACAAGACAAGACTTAATTCCCAGCAATGAAATGTGGCGTGACAGAAGACGAAATCCAGCATCAGAAGCTGGAGTTGGAGGCAGAGAATTCAAAACCACCACCAAACTCCCAGTTGGTGGACCCACAGGCCCTTTGTGGAGTTGGTCCTATAGATGGACAGCTATAGTTTTAATTACCCAAACAGGAATGTCTCAAAGGCAACAGAAGAAATATATATTCAATGTGATCAAATTAGTAGATTCCATCTATCCACAGCTAGCCCTTCATGCTTCCTTAATTGGGGCTGAGATTTGGAACCAGGGGAAGCTTTTCAAGACGTAATCAACTACTTGCCAATTCCAGTGAGTGGAAGTGCTCATCTTTATCTCTGTTTGCCACATTATTCTGGGCATCTCTTTGTGGGCAAGAGTTTTTCTAATATATTTGGTCTGGCTTGAAACTCAGGAGTATGCTACCCTCATTTTGGGCCAGCAGTTTGTAAATGCATCAAAGAGGGTTTCTTTCATTTTGCAGTGGTTACTGCTCACCAGCTGGGCCATAACCTTGGCATGTCTTACATGGAGAAATTCTGCGTATGCAGGAAAACAACACTGCAACTGCAGTCATGGAAGTTCTTTAAACCTCATTAACCACGGGAGAGGAAATCTGTCAGGCGAACATACACTGGCTTTTTGAAATGCTACCCCATTGGAACATGGTAACAAGGTAGTAGACGATGAAGAAGACTGTGGGTCAGAACGTCAGTGCAGAAAGGACGCTTGCTGCGGCTCCAACTGTGAATTGAAAACCGTGGGCGTGCTATGCTCTTGGACCTCTCCTGGAAAGCCCTGTAGAATACACATCAGTGAATGCGACCTTTCTGACTGGTGCCATGGACGGTCAAGGTGGTGCCCTGGGGATTTCTATGTGTAGGATGAGATGCCTTGTGGTGACAGTACCTACTGTTATCACAAAATGTGCAACAGTCACAACAAACAATGTTACTATATTTTGGCCAAACAGTAAGAAGCCTCTGTGAGCTGCTATTCAACAATTAATATGCAAGATCATTTTGGCCACTGTGGTATAAAAGGTTTAACATACAAAAGATGCCCTCCAAGTACTTTGTGTGGAAGAGTGCATTGTGAGAACACAGAAACGATCCCCAGTGTGAAATGAGACAATGCCGTAGAACTCAGATATATATTAAGGGTACCAAAGTGTTGGGGAATGGACTACCACTCTGGCAGGAATACAGCTGACACTGGACAAGGAAAAGATGGCACCTTGTGAGGTCTAGGCAAGATATACATTAGAAGGAGCTGTGTCGGTTCTTTGACCCTCAACTATGACTAAAAATTACAGAAATGTCGTGAGAGGAGAGTGCAACGATGAACAGCAGTGCCACTGCTGGTGAGCTCTTCTTATTGTGAGTGCACAGGCTACGGAGAAAGCTAAGACAGTGGCTCAGCTCCAAGGGGCAGTCCCCTTCCTCACTATTCACAACTCTTTACACAATAATTCTATTCACACAGTTTTTCCTTACCTCAATATCTTACGGTTTTGTTTTTATCCTCACTGAGGGTATGTTCTTTTCTCACTGATTTTAGAGAGAGGGAAAGGGAGAGAGAGAGAAAGAGAAACACTGATGTATGAGAGAAACATCAATCAGTTGCTTCCCGTATGTGCCCCCCGCCCCCCGGGATCAAATCTGAAGCCTGGGTATGTGCACTGACTGGGAATCAAACCAACAACCTTTCAGTGTAAGGGATGGCGCTCCAACCAACTGAGCCACACTGGCCAGGGCTCAGTATCTTATGTTTTTATCAGAGTACACTGTTTTTAAGAGTCCCTAATCAAGAAAATATCCTTACAACTTAGAACAGGAAATGGAAGGGTTACAAAATATTCACTGGTTCAAAGAAAATATCTTTGGAAAGAGAAGATACCGCATGATCATTGCCCAATGACCACAGTTCATTAATTTAGAAAGTGTGATCAAAGGTAGGTTTTCTTGATTCTTTGTTTAATTGAAAGATAAACGGCCAACTTCTGAAATTAAATGTCTTTTGCTTTTCCTTAGTAAGTACTCAGTTCTCTCCATTTTCAATAGGGTTGCACTCAGTAGGAAACGCTGGAAACGTGTTCCAGTGCGTTCATCATATTAGCTCTGTGGCTACACCCTTTAACCATGTCTAAGGGAACAAATGTGTGGCATAATCACTAAGACAAAGCGTTAAAAGACACAGGCTCCCTTTGTAATATCTGAAGGAGAACTGTTAGAGCAAATCAGCAGAAAGAACAAGGCTTATAAACAAATAGCCAGATAAGGAACCAAAAAATTGTAGAGAGATATAAAAAGGCAAAAGTCATAGCGTCAAAGAAAGCACAGGAAAACGTGCTTTCTGTCTTTATGGTCTTCATAAAAGCAAGCAATGATCCCAAAAGATCTCCAGTGAATGAGTTTCACAAAGGAATCTAGTAAGAAAAAGTAGTGTCTAAAATAAAAATAATAAATAGGCCAAGCCTTATAGTTACTACCCTGGCTATAGAAACCGCATGCTCATGCGTGCATGTGTGTAGTGTCAAGAACACTGTACAGAGCTGTGAAGACTCTCTTGCCCTGAAAAGCTGCTCAGTGTCCATCTGGGGTAAAAAGACATGAAAATACAGAATTACAGTGGAATGGTTAAGTGTTATAAGATGGTGTGTACAGGGTTCTTGGAAGCACAAGTTACTGGGGTGGAGGGGAGACAGTCAGATACATTTCCCAAGAGAGGTGACAACTAAGCTGAATGACCTCAGAAGAAAAGGTGATAATGAAAATAGCCACCACTTACTGAGTCCTGAGCAAGTATCAGGTCCCAACCTAAAATAATACTAACTCATTTAACTCTCAAAACAATCCTAACAGGTGGGTATTGCTATTATCCCCATTTTATAGTTGGCAGAACTGGGCACAGGAGTGGATAACTTATGGCACATACCTGGAAAAGTAGTATTTGAACCAAGACTTTGCTCTTAATCATTAAGTAAGAGCTTAAAATCTGCATGGCATGGAAGACAATATATAAACTTTAAAGTTTGAGAACCCAGTTTCTGTCACTTAGTATCAATAACACCTTGAACACACTTTAATCTCCACAAATTTTTACTTCCTTGGTTGCAAGCTTCCAAGGCTCTTCCAGACATTGGAGACAGCACAAGTAAAATAACTGTAACTGGTAAGGATGGAGAGGACAGTGTTGCCTCTGCACTTTTTTGCTCCCCATGGGCAAAAGTGAAGGGCCAGAGCTTAGCCTCTTGCTGAGCAATGGTGTTGCTCAAGTTCCAAAGTACAAATTGGGCCAGTATTATTATGGTAGAGCTGTCTAAGTCATCCAGAACATGTTAGTCATTGTATAATGGACATGGTTGTGCATTCATTCAACAAATATTTACTGATGTTGGGCACTCTTAGAAATGCTGGGGATACAACAGCAAGTAAGACTGATATTGCTCATGGATGTTAAAATCTAATATAGGAGTCAGATGTCCCTTCTCCTTGAATTGCTTTTGCATTTGGTTTTCATAGGCTCTCTTCACTGGCAGCAACTTCACTGTTATTCTTTTCTATCTCCCCACCTCTAAATGTTGGAGTGCTCTAGTGCTCAGTCTGTGGACATTTTTTCCCTCTCTGCACTCATCCTATTGGTGATCTCATCCCATCTCACGGTATTAAAGACCACATATATGCTGATAACTCCAAAATGTGTATCTCCAGCTGGGACTTCTTTAAAAATCCAGATTTGTGCTGCCTACTTGGCATCACCACTTGAATGTTGAATTGGCATCTCAAAATAAGTATGTCCAAACTACATTCTTTATCTTCCCTCCCACCCTCACCCCTACACCAGCTTGTCCCACAGTCTTCCCCACTTCAGTTAGTGATAATTCTATCCTTTGAGAGGCTCGGAACAAAAATCTTAGTCACCCTTGATTCTCCTTTTTGTCCAATCTCACATCCAATCAGCAACTCCTGCTGTTTCAACCTTCAAGATTTACCTAGAATCTGATCATTTCTCACCACACCCACAATTATCCTACTGGTTAGCTACCATCGTCTCCCACATTGATTATTCCCATAACCTCCTAACTTGTCTTCTGCTTCCATTCTTATCCCCAGCACTCAATTCCCACACAGGAGAGAGTAAATTCTGTTACAACAGGTCATACCCTATCATTACTTCGCTCAGAATACTCCAATGGTTTCCCATGTCATTCACAGTAAAAGTCTATACAGTGTTCTACGAGGTCCTACCCAAAACGCCTGCTGCCGCCCCTACCCATCCCTCCCTCTTTACCTCTCTGATTCGTCTCCTACTTATTCTGTCCTTTGTTCATACAGCTGTTCTCCTTGCTGATCCACTAACACACCAAAGCATACTCCCACCTCAGGACCCTTATTGTTACTCCCTTGACCTGCACTGATGGAGAAAGAGACAAGTGGGGGGGAAGGGGATAAGCTGAATGAATAATCAGTTTCAAATTCAGCAAAGAAATCTCACTTAAATATATACATTTGTGAGTCTCCGGTATAGAGAAGATAATTAAAAGTCATAAGCAGGGTTGAGGATTTCCTGAGAGTAGAGGGAGCAGAGAAAAGGAAAAGGAAAAGGGCCCAGACTAGGACCCCCTGACAAAGAATAGCTCACAAAGGCAACAGAAATGAAGCAAGCAGAGAACGAGCAAGGGGGAGAAAAAGACCGAAAGGAAGAAACAAGTTGTAACGCTAAAGACCGCAAGGACAGAAAACATTTCTAGGGAGTAACTAGTGTTGAAGGCAAGGAAGTCAGTGCCTCAGGTAACTTACGGCTACCAGAGGGATGGGAAACTACCACACCCAGAAGATCTACTGATACTGTTGTAATAATCAGGTTGTTATTTAACAGGAAAGGAGTAAAAGGGAAGACGATATAACCATGACATTTATACAGCTTTGCCAAAAAGCTACATTTAACACTGTCCAAGTCTGTTCCCTGCTCATCAATGGGGGAGGGACTGGACAAAGACAGTCTAGGCACATATCTAGTAAGGTCGGAGTGACATGGGAAAATGCTTGCCTGTCAATCACACCCGGAAACAGACAGTCGGCCAGAATGGGAGTGGCCGTTGCAAGATCTAAATATATAAACTTCTAGACAAAGGAGCCACTTGCTCTTGGCTCCAGGGCGCCGGACCCTCTTGGGACTTGCGCAGGGGGCTGCACTCCCCTGTGAGCACATGGCACACAGCCATGCTGCGCTCCACACATGGACTTATGGGCTCTAATCTGGCCTGAACACTAAACACACCTGGCTGCAATATGGAACAGAAACTCTGGGCACTGGTCTTGTTTCTGGCTTTGCTGAACTCCCAAATACCCCTTTACCAGGACTGGCTTAAGAGGCATGGGACTTTGGAACCCAAGAAGTATAACTTTATGCAAATAAAGCCTTCCTCCACATCCCATCCTTCCATGTGAGTCTCAGAAAATTCATTTTCTGAAAATATCATCAAGAGCCTCATTCGCACTCGTGTCTGGGAGGTCTGGCCCTTCAGTTCCTCTGACATCACTATTACTTACAGATCCTGTCCCCTCCCCCCAAATCACCAGAGGCATAACCTCCATTCACTGAAAAACATAAATATATATATATTTATATATAAATAGAAATGTAATCTGAGTAAATATATTGCTCAGTATAGATCCTCAATTACAAATATAAACCACCAAGATTCACTAAGTGAGTAAAGCAAACATGCAACAGAGAGGTCAAGGAAAAGCACAGCTCTTTGAAAAGATTAATAAAATAATGTTTGCAACACTGGTCAAGAAAAAGAGAAGATATAAATGATAACTGTCAGGAATGGAAAAATGGGAACATAACTAGAAAGCCTAGAGACATTAAAAGATCACAATATATAAACAACCTTTAGCCTAAAACAAATGAATTAGTAGAAATATATAATTTATAAAATCTGATAAAAATATTTTTAATCTGAATAGATAGGAAAGTGAATCTAACTAGATGTCTTCTACCCAAGAAAAATAAGTTTCATGGGTAACTTTTGCCCAAATGTTTGAGAAATAACAAAACTCTTTACAAAATTATTCCACAGAACATGAGAGAATATTTCCCAACTGATTATGACGTTGACATAACCTAGTTACCAAAACAAAAAAGAACGTCTAGAAAAGAGAATATTACAGACCAATCTTACACATAAAATTAAATATAAAAATCCTAAACGAAATCTTAGCAAACTGACTCCAATAAAAAGACATCATGACAAAGTAGAGTGTATTCCTGAAATATAAGACTGCTTAATATTTGGGTAAAAAACGCAGTGTAACTGATCACATTAGCAGAATAAAAGAAAAAAATATGATTATTTCAAGAGATTAAAAAAAAGTATAAAATGTGTTTGACAAAATTTAAAACTACTAGACTTCTGTTTTCTGCCACGGTGGAGTTACAAGCACCAAATGTGCTTACATCATAAGAACTAGAACAATAGGACAAATATATAAAACTATCTTCAAACTTTGACAAAATGGGCGGTACAGAACTGTAACCCCTAAGATTCACATGGGATCTCAAGGGACCCCAAACAGCCAAAACAATCTTGAAAGAAAAGAACAAAGTGGGAGGCCTCATTCTTCCTGATTTCAAAACTTACCACAAAGCTACGGTAATCAAGAGTGTGGTACTGGCACAAAGACATACAGATCGATGGAGGAGTACCCAAAGAGAAAACTTCATATACGTGGCTAAATGATTTTCGACAAGAGTGCCATGACTCTTCAATGGAGAAATGACAGTCTTTTCAACAAATGGTGCTGGGAAAACTGTATATCCACACACAAAAGAATGAAGCTGGAACCTTTCCTAACATCCTACGTTAACTCAAAGTGGATCAAAGACCTACATATAAGAGCCTAAACTGTAAAATACTTAGAAGGAAACACAGCAGAAACACGTAATGACATTAGATTTGGCAATGATTGCTTGGCTATGACACCAAAATCACCAGCAACCCACAGAATAGGAAATATTTACAAATCACATACTTAATAGAGGATTTATATCCAGAATATATAAAAACTCCCACTCAACACATAAAAAAACTAATTTAAAAATGTACCAAGGACTTGAATATCTCTCCAAAGATACACAAATCTTCCCTATCACTTTGATTATTTAAGATAAATATTTTGTTAGCCCTACCCAGTTTAGCTCAGTGGTTAGAGCGTCAGCCTGAGGACTGAAAGTCCTGGGCTTGATTCCGGCCGACGGCACAGACCTTGGTTGCAGGCTGGGTCCCCCGCCCCGGTTGGGGCGCATGCTGGAAGCAACCAAGTTGATGTGTCTCTCACTCTCTCCCCACTTCCACTCTCTCAGAAAAACAATGGAAAAAATACATCCTCAGGTGAGGATTAAAAAATAAAATGTTTGCCCGGCCGGGTGTGGCTCAGCGGTTGAGCATTGACCTAGGATCCAGGCGATCGGGGTTCGATTCCTGGTCGGGGCACATGCCCGGGTTGCGGGCTGCAGCTGATCAATGACTCTCTCATCATTGATGTTTCTATCTCTCTCTCCCTCTCCTTCCCTCTCTCTGAAGTCAATAAAGATATGTTTAAAAATAAATAAATAAATAAAAATAAAAATAAAATGTTTTGTTAAAAAAGATATACAAATGGCAAATAAGCACATGAAAAGATATTCAACATCACTAATCATTAGGTGTGATACTGTGGTTTATATTAAGAAAAATATATTTGGTCTTCATCTGTTTTCTGGCAGAGCTCCTAAAACCCTAGGAATTTCCTAAGGAGAGCCACAGAGGTATCTTTTGTGATGTTAGTGATGTGATGTTTGTAATACCCCTAGGTCACTTATGGATGGGGGCTGGTTATCCAAACCATGTGATTAGAGGGTTGGGGTGGAACTTTCAGTCCCAACCCCAGGGAGAGGAAATGGCTGGAGGCTGCGTTTAATCACCAATGGTCAATGATTTAATTAATTACGTCTACATAATGAAGTCTCTATAAAAATCCAAAAGGGACTGATTACAGAAGGGACGGGTTGGGGGAATCGGTGAAAAGGGAAAGAGGAATATAGTCAATAACATTGTGATAAGTTTACATGGTGACAGATGATCACCAGAATTAGTGGGGTGATCACACTGTGAGGTACAAAATGTCAAATCACTGTATTGCACACCTGAAACTAATATAGCCAATATAAGATTGTATAGCAACTAAACTTAAATAAAAGAATAAGTTTAAAAAAAAAATTAGAAAAAATAGGAAATCAAAAACATTTATTTATGGATACATCGTTATATGGTAAAAATGTAAACAAGTAATTACCATACAACTGAGGATAAGGATGGCCTCTGATCAGAAGGACAGCATTGTAAACAGAAGGGAACATAAAGTTCTGGGGGACTGGCAATGTTCAATCTCTTTACCTTCATGTTGAGTTACGCAGGTACTGTAAGTTGTAGTCTAATATTTTGTGTGCTTTTCTGTAAGTGATATTTTGCAGTAATGTAGCTGTAGGAAAAGGAGCTTTGCTGGAAAAGTACTTGAAGCAAATACGACAAAGACAGAGTTAATATCTTTATGTCAAAAGTTCATGCTTAAATAAGTAGAAAAGAAGCAAAGTACAAAAAGTTTATATAATGTGCCGTTTTTTGTATAAGAAGGGGAAATAAGAAAATATCTATTCATGTGTGCAAAATAAATACAGTACAGGTAAACTAGAGATTAATTAGGTTGGTTACTTTGCGGGGATGGGTAGGAATGACGTGGAAAAGACAGAAGAAATGAATAGGGCAGGGGATGAAGGGGTATGATACTTAGAATCTTTTTTGACAGTTCTGACATTTAGAACCAAGTTGACATCTCACATGCCCCCAAACAATACAATAAGAAGCAAATGAAGCAAACAATCTAATAAGTGAGTAATGTAACCACACTGAAGAGAGAGAGAAAAATAACCAAAGTAATTTCTAAACACAATATCTAAACTATGTATCTTCAAGCTAAACATAGGAAGAAATAAGCAAATTCTGAACTCTAATTAGGGATCTCTTTTTGGCAGAGGTATAGGTTAGTGATTCTAAAACTACTTTGATATTATAGGATTAAGCAAGTAAATAAAAATACTGTGGATAACAGGAACCAAAATTCTCATCAAGGTGAGAATTACACATATAGAACAGAGTCAACCCTGTGGTGTTGGACTGGAATTGGTGGTATGAGTATAAATTGATGGCTTTTAATGAACATAAATATACGAGTGGGGATGTATGTGTATTCACTTATATCTAAGTATGTATCTATTTCTTAACTCTGTCAGCTGAGAGGGCCTAGAAGCAATGACACCCCAGTAGCAAACAAATATGCCTCGCACAAATATCCTGATTTCCAAATGCATTCTCTACCAAAAGGAACTAGGGACCTTAGAGACATGGCTGATTCCAGATTTGGGAAGAACCTGGAATATCCTACTGTGCCCAAATGTAAAGAAAATGCACAATGAATGACAGGGTCATCTCAAAAGGACATAGGAATCAACTTGAAGGGGCTCCCATTGGCCCAAGCTGGGACAATTTGAGCATCAATATAAGTAATACTAGTAAAGAAATATAACTCACCGAGTAAAATAAGAATCTAGAAGTCCAAAATGATATAAATAAATAAGAAAGGGAGAAAGGAAAGCTCTCATCTTTATAGCAAAAAGTCAACTAATAGACATAGAAGAATGCTGGAATCAGAAACATCACCATTTGGCAACCATCATATGCAGGCAAGAATTATCAATGGATGCTAACTAGTAGGTGAAAGTTTGAGGAATAACAGGGTATTTACAGAACCTCTAACTATTTCCCCCACAAGATACCTCTAAATTACAAAAGAAAAAATAGAAACTTTATAGTAGAGTAACCTGACAGACACTACTTTAACCAAGTACAGTTAACATCACCAGAAAAGAGGCAAGTTAATAGCATGTGCCTCCACAAGCATCTTTTCCATGTTATTCCTGACAGAAGTGTGTGAGGTGAATTAAATCATGACAATATATCAAAGAAAACTTACAAACATTCAACAAAATAACTGGCCTAAATTCTTTAAATATCAAGTCATGAAAAACAAGAACTATTCCAGATTAAAGCAGACTAAAGAGACAGTACAACAAAATCCAATGCGTAATTCAGGATATTCTTTTGCTGTAAATGACATTCCTGCCACCTCTGGTAAGATATGAGTAAGGCTTACAGATTAGGTAATGGTATCATACCAGTTTAATTTTGATAACTGTATGGCCTTGATTTTAGGAAATACACACAAAAGTACTTAGGGGAAATGGGCATCACATCTGCAATTGGCTCTTGATCCAAAAGTAAAAGGTGTACATATACATGTGTATCATATATATACATAGAGAGAGAGAGGAAAACAGCAACTGATGGCAAGAGTTAGATATGGGGGAGAGGACAGAAAAAGATTAAAGAATAAAACAAATATGGAAAAATGTTAACATATGAGGAATTTAGGCAAAAGGCGTCTGTGTGTGTGTGTGTGTGTGTGTATATATATGTAGAAATTCTTCATACTATTTTTACACTTTTCTGTAAGCCTGAATTATGTCAAAATAAAAAGCTGAAAGAAAAATCTTACACAATACAAAAAATCAGACATTTCATAAATGCAAAAGTCGAAGATGAGCGATTATTCAACCAGTTACAATAATAAAAAAACATTTTTTGCTTCTTAATTAACACTAAAAACATAAAATGACATAGTGATAGTAAAATTCTGGAGGGCCTGGAATTTTCATACTTTGCTGTTTAAGTGACAACTGGTCCAAACCTTTTGAGAAAAATAACTTGGAAATATCGCCTAGGAGCAAAGTACAGATTCTGGTGATTCTACCACTGGAACTCTATCCTAAGGAAATAAATACTAAATATTGAAAAGTCATTATAGGTAAATGTAAATCAACAGCCTTATTTAAAATAATGCAAACAGGGGAAAACCTAAGTAGAACACAGGAAAAATTTAAGAAACCATACACTCACAGGAATTATTCTGTCATTAAAATAATCTATAAAAACTAAGTAAATGTGGAGAAGTGCTTACAACAAACATAATACTATGATAAAGTAAAATTATATGAACAGAATAACTACAAGCTTTGGTTTCTAAAATATCTATACACAGAAAACGACAAAGAACATTCACAAAACTGTTATAGTATTTGTAGGGTGATGGTATAGGTGAGTGAGGTTTTTTCCATTTCTTTATCATTCAAATTGTTAGTAATTTTATTATTTTAATTTTGAGAGATATGCAACTCAAAGAGAAAATAACCTTAGTTACTACTTTTAACATTAATCCTTTGTGTTTACAAAGTGTACCTGGAAATATTTCAGAGAGAAAATTAACGGGGGGAAATCATGATAAAGGAATTTAGACAAATATCTTTATTTGGTTTTAAACATATATAAACAGTACACATGTGAGGGAGGGAGGGGGCTGCTCAAGTCCTGCAGGGGAAAGGTTACAAAAGATACATACAAATATCCATGTGGAAAGCATGAGGGTCCTTATATCCTTTCTTAAAAAACAAGCACATTCTGTACAAAGGAGAGAGTTGTGACAAAGAATTTTAAAGCTCGAGAGCCTGCCACAGTAATGAGGTGTAATAATGGACAGAAGTCTTGCAGGCTTCTCTCCTGGTCCAATACTCACTGAAGTCTCATTCGTTTCTCAGGGGGACCTTTAGCGCTCACTGTCTGCTGGATGTTCTTTGTGGTCTCCTTCTCCTCACATTTGACAGCTTCTGGTGCAGGTTCTGTGTCTTTCTTTGTCTGATCCACTACCCATCAAAAGCAGATATGTTTTGGAGGGGAAGAAGGACGGAAGGACGAGATCCATTTAGAAAACATTAATGTGAATAGCTCAGACTCTTTCCAATTCATTTAGAACTGCTTATCTCAAGTTCTAAATTTAGCTGTTTCATCAGGCAGGTGTATAGGAACCCATTTACAACCCAGAAACATAACGCAAGCAAATTTGTAATACTAGACAAAAACACATGCCATTTAAATAAGATATTATACACGATTATTTCAACCCAGTTCAATGGATAGTTCAATATCTCTTCTCTTTTCAATGATGAACCTGAAGACCCTTTTCCACACTGAAACTTGAATCAACAACTTCAAATCATCTCAGTTTTTCCACCCCTTCCTAATTCCTACTCTTCCCATTCTGATTCATCTTTTAAGTACTAATATCACTACCACAAAAGCACCATCTTTTGGCAGTTCGGCAAATCTCAAACGTTAGAAGAAACAAACTACAATCAGAGAGCCTAGAAGGACAAAATGACAGTAGCTCATCTCACATGCTATCGTTGATGCTGAGTTAAACAGGCTGTTTGGTCTTACTTCAAGTTTAACAAGAATATCAGATGAACCGTACCTGGGACAGGCTTTTCTCCAGACTTTTGCTGTAATTAAAAAAAAAGAAAACAAAGGAGAGGGAGGAGGGAGAAGTAGAAGGAAACAGGGCAGGTTAGCAAAGTTTTCTTCTTGACTTTATAATTCTTATTAAAATTACACCTTCATTCAAATTACATTATAAATGACTTCATGAAGACAAACCATGTACATACAATAAAAAATAAATTTAGCATTTTCTACTTCCTTTTCACCTGTTCCAGAAAAGACAAATCTAAAACTAGAACAAGAGAGTCAGACATAACCCCTGAACACCTACAAAGCCCTCTGCCTCTGCATCCAGGCTACGCTGATTTACAAATATCAGCTAAGTAGAATCCAATGGAAGGGAAAATGGAGCCTTTCAAGACTTTAGAGATTTTTCTGCTTAGGGGATATCAGCCAGAAAAAAAGTAGAATGAAGTTTGGATGACCAGTCTGACTTTTAAAGTTGGCAGGTATGGGAAGCACAGAGGAAAAAGAGGTATTTTTTTATGAACATAAGCTTTCTGATGAGTATACTATTAAAAAGCAAACTGCAGAGGGAAAAAATGATGGGGGCACCAGGAGCCAGGAACAAGGTCAGATCCTTCATTTTGTACAGCAGTTCTTTTACTCAACTGAGTTCTGTTGTCTCCCTTTTCCTATTACTCAAGTTAAATGCTTTAAAACACTTTCCTCCTCTTCCTTCCTCCACAAGGTTCACAGCCTACACCGTACCCTCAGCTGATAACTCTACCTCTTATGTTAAACCAGAAAAGTCGCCCTGGCCACATGGCTCAGTTGGTTGGAGCATCATTCCATTCACCAAAAAGGCTGTAGGTTTTATTCCTGGTCAGGACACATACCTAGGTTGAGGGTTTGATTCCAAGTTGGGGCGCATACAGGAAGCAACTAATCAATGTTTCTCTCTCTCCCTTCCTCACTCTCTACAAATCAATGAAAGTATATCCTCAGGTGAAGATTAATGACGCAAGTCCCCTTCCATCTACCTACCTTCAAACTTATTACACCTTTACATACATACATACATACACACATATGCATACATATAAAGACTGGGTAAAAAGTAGGTTTACAGCTGTGAGCACCACAAACAGAGTTTATTCTTGTATTATTATTTGTTATTGTATTGAACAATTATAAACCTACCTAGTTTGTTGAGCATTTTTATCACAAAAGGGTGGTAAATTTTTTCAAATGCTTTTTCTGCATCTATTGAGATCACAGTATGATTTTCATCCTTTATTCTGATAATATGGTGTATGTATCACATTGACTTATTTTAGTATGTTGAACTATCCTTGCATCCCAGGGATAAATCCCACTTGATTATGACGTGTGCTGTGGGATTCAGTTTGTTAGTATTTCACTAAGGATTTTTGCATCTATATTCACCAGGGATACAGGACTAGTTTTCTTGTAGTATCTTTGTCTTTGGTATTAGAATAATGTGGGCCTCATTAAATGAATTTGGAAGTGTTCCTTCCTCTTTAGTTTTTTGAAGGGTTTGGAAGAATTGGTGTTCTCTTTAAACATTTGGTAGAATTCACCTGTGAAGTCACCTGGTGGTAGACTTTTGTTTCTTGGGAGGTTTGTGATTACTGATTCAGTCCCCTTCTTTGTTTTTGATCTGTTCTGATTTCCTATTTCTTCATGACTCAGTCTTGGTAGGTTATATGTTTCTAGGAGTTTCTTCTAGGTTGTTCAATTTGTTGGCATATAATTACTTATAGTAGTCTCATCTCTTACGATTTTGTTTCTGTGACACCAGCTGTAATGTTTCCTCTTTCATTTCTAATTTTACTTGAGTCTTCTCTCTTTTTTTATTTGTCTAACTAAAAGTCTATCAATTTTGTTTACCTTTTAAAAAACACCAACTTAGTTTCACTGATTTTTTTCTACTGTTCCTTAGTCTCTATTCATTTATTTTTTGCTCTAATCTTTATTATATTTTTCCTTCTGCTAACTCATATGTGGAAATTAAACAACACATTCCTGAACAACCAATGGGTCAAAAAAAAAATCAAATGGGAAATTAGAAATTATCTGGAGAGAAATGAAAATGAAAACACAGCATACCAAAACTTATGGGATGCAGCAAAAGCAGTACTCAGAGGGAAGCTTATAGTGATAAATGCCTATATTAAAAAGGAAAAGTTCTCAAATAAACAATCTAACTTTATACCTCAAGGAACTAGGAAAATACATTAAGGACTTTCTGGTTTCTGAGTATATGTTCATTAACACTCATACTTCTTCTTTTGCATGTTCTAGTCCCATTTTCTATATCAGCATTGTCCAAAAGAAACATAACGTGAGCCACAATTACAAATTATATATGTAATTTAAAATTTTCCAGTAGTCACATTTTCACAAACATTTTATATTTTAAAACAAATATATCTGAAATATTATCATTTCAACATATAACAAATATTTTAAATTATTAATAAGATATTTTACATTTTTTCTTACCAAGTCTTTGATCCCAGTATGTATTTTACACATATATCATAACTCAATTTGGACTAGCCATGTTTCAAATACTCATTAGTCACATGTGCCTGATGGCTACTGTACTGTGCAGGTCTAGGTGTTCTTCCCCCAGTCTCCCCAGTATATACTATACAGGACTCACTGGATAAATGATCAACCATACCTAACTTCTTACACTCTATAGTGATTACTGATCATCCTACACACAGCTATAATTCATTTATTCATCAAACACTGTTTCATCTTCATGTAATCATGAGATTTCTCTTAACTGGCTTTCCTGTCCTGAGTTCCAACTGTGTCCTCTGTTCCCTTCACTACCACATCACCATTCCAATAGCATATATCTCTTACAGAGTGAAGTCGGGAAAGGGGAAAAGGAAGGCTGTTCTAAAGTCATCTCATGGTGTGAAAAATCTCATTTAATCTAAAATTACCCTTAAAAAATCTCTTAATTAGGCCCCCCACAAGAAAAGCAGTGCATATGACCTTATGTATACACAGCCTTGTAAAGGGTCCATAAGAAATGAGACTAACCATGAGAATAACATGTTCACATATTCCATCTCATACCTATTTCACTTCAAAAGTTCATTTAGTAGAATGGCAGGTGGATTTGCAATTGCTATTGGAACACCCCCAAAATAACATAATGGCATTCATAAAACTTAAACAGCATTATGATGTAACTCTTACTATTACTCCTGCCTCCTCCATTTATAATGGCAAACCTTCTGCATCAAATGTTGTTCTTTTTGTTACAAAAGTTTTAACTATTCTGTCATTTTTAGATATCTACTACATCAGGCTGGAAGTGAGCACATAGAGTAAAAACAGCATGAGGTTCAGGTTCTAATTTTGTTATTATCTATGACATTTTTGGCAACACTTTGAATGAGAATATTATCTATATGTAGTCCTCACAGTGTGTTGAAATTCAATGAGAAATTAAACTTAAGAGCACAGAACAGTGTTACTTCCATTCCTTTTACCTGCTTTCTCCATTAAGTCTTTGAAAACCTCTCCTTTGATTCAGAGATCATTTTTTAACTAATGAGGAAAATCAGTATTTTTAGGTCACATCTGAAACAGTTCTCAATTAAAAATAAATATACCAGCCCTGGCTGGGTGGCAGTTGGTTAGAGAGTCATCCCAAAGCTAATCATTGGTCAGGGCACATACAAGAAGCAACCAGCGAACACATGAATGAGTGGAACAACAAATCGATGTTTCTCTCTCCCTTTCTCTCTCTCTCTAAAAATCAATAAAAATAATTTTTAAAAGTAGAAATAAATGTGCCAGGAAACAGTATCAAATCAAAATTACCACATACATTCTTATTACCTGCACAAATTTGGGTGGAAATTTTTGTCTGAGGTCTAGGAGTAAAGCATCCACACGTTGTCTCTGGAAAATAGAGCTTGGTTCTTCCTTCCTTTTGGTTTTAGGTTTAACTTTATCTATTAAAATATGAAGACCAAATCAAAACACTGCCTAGTTTGGTGTTTTATATTTTACAAATCTTTGTCCACCATGAATATACTCAAACTTCATTATTTTTTATGGCTGCTAGTTCAAACATAATCCTCCAAATAAGTCAAACGGAGCATATACACAGAAGTGTTCCAACTCTCCCTCTTAAATGAAATTAACATTCTAACATTTAAAAAGCTGATGTCACCCTGGCTGGTATGGCTCAGTTGGTTAGAGCATCATAAGGTGCAAAGGTTTCGGGCTCGATCCCTGGCAGGAGGCATGGAATGCAGGAGGCAGCCAATCAATCGATGTTTTACTCTCTTATCAATGTTTCTCTCTCTCTCCTCCTCTCCCTTCCTCTCTCTCTAAAAATCAATAAAAATATTTTTAAAATAAATAAATAAAAGGTACCTTTTAAAGAAGATACTTTAGTTTTAGTATATAAGCATGGATAGAAAAAAGAATTTTAAGGCTAAAGTTTTCCATAATTACTGAAATCGTAATCCAGATTATTTGTTTGAAATTATCTTGTGTATATTTTAAGTGTATTAAATGGTCTTTTCCCATGAAACATAGTTAAGTGCAAATGGAAAATGCAACTTTCACAAACTCCCCAAGTTACCATCCTCAATTATGAAGACTATAATTCACTGAAAAAACAAAACAAAAAAACAGGACAAACCAAACAGAAGATCCTAAAGACAAGAAAGAAAAGAACTTACAAGAGAAATTCTGAAATTAATGACATAGAATTTCCCCAGAGGGGTTGTATATTATGGGGACTGTCTCTAAATGAAGAGTTCCAGATAAGTTCTACTCCAAATATTTCATTAGGATAGGGGCAAAGAGCTCATAGGAGAACCTTATTTAACTGATGTAAACTTTCCTACATCTAATGTTACAGCCTACAACCACTATTAAGAATAAATGTAACTGTATATAAGAGACCACTCATGCCACAAGTCTGAATTCTATTTGAAGGCTACTTTTCCATTAGTAATTTATTCTGAATTCCTTTCTCAGAGAAGGAAATACAGAATACAGGTACACTGCTATAGACACACTTCTAGTATTTATTGGTAAAATATGGTATAGAACAAGTAGCAGATTAGCAGCTATGAAAACCAGGGAACCTGGCATCACAACAGGTGATAACATGGAAAGATCAGAAAACAGACTGGCCACCTGGGGATACAGCTCTAAGAGCAGCTCTCCTAGTTTTAAGACTGGGAGATTCAGGTTCCTGATTTCAATATGACTCTAGTTAGGAAGCAAGAAATACCATGATTACCTCATCACTGATTTTCTCTGCATGTTCCAAATATTAAAAAACTTGAATGCACTTATCAAAGATTACCACTTACCTATGAAGAATCTTCCTAAGGAGAAGTAAAACACACCTAGAAATTGTCAGTTGCTGTTTGCCCAAAGCAGGGGTAGGGAACCTTTTTTCTGCCAAGGGCCATTTGGATATTTATAACATCATTCACAGGCCATACAAAATTATCAACTTAAAAATTAGCTATGTCAGTTAATATTTGACAAAGGAGGCAAAAGCATACAATGGAGTAAAGACAGTCTCTTCAGTAAGTGGTGCTGGGTAAATTGGACAGCTACATGCAAAAAAATGAAACTAGACCACCAACTTTCACCATACACAAAAATAAACTCAAAATGGATAAAAGACTTAAACATAAGTCACAGAACCATAAAAATCCTGGAAGAAAACATCGGCAGTAAAGTCACAGAATCCCACGTAGTGGAATTTTCACTGATACACCTCCTAGTGCAAGAGAAACGAAAGAAAAAATAAACATATGGGACTACATCAAACTAAAAAGCTGCTGCACAGCAAAAGAAAACAGCCTCAAAATACAAAGGAACCCCATAGTCTGAGAAAACGTATTTGTCAAGGATGAATCTGATAAGGGGCTAATTTCCAAAGTGTACAAAGAACTCATACTACTCAGCAAGAGGAAGACAAACAACCCAATTAAGAAATGGGCAAAGGACCTGAATAGACCCTTCTTCAAAAAGGACACACAGATGGCCCAGAGACACATGAGAAAATGCTCAACGTCGATAATCATCAGAGAGATGGAAATTAAAACCACAATGAGGTATCACTTCACACCTGTAAGAATGGCTGCCATCAACAAATCAACAAACAACATGTGCTGGCGAGGGTGTGGAGAAAGGGGAACCCTAGCACACTGCTGGTGGGAATGTAGATTGGTGCAGCCACTATGGAAAACAGCCTGGAGTTCCCTCAAAAAATTAAAAATGGAGCTGCCTTTTGACCCAGTGATCCCACTTTTAGGAATATATCCTAAGAATCCTGAAACAATAATCAGAAAGAATATATACACCCCTATGTTCATAGCAGCAATATTTACAATAGCTAAGATCTGGAAACAGCCCGCTTGCCCATCAGTAGATGAGTGGATAAAAAAGCTGTGAGACACCATGGAATACTATGCAGCTATAAAGAAGAAGGATCTCATACCCTTTGGGACAGTATGGAGGGACCTGGAGAATATTATGCTAAGCGAAATAAGCCAGGCAGAGAAAGACAAACATCACATGATCTCGCTTATACGTGGAATCTAAAGAACTTAATAAACTGATGAACAGAATAGATTCAATGACATGGAAGCATAGATGAGACTGACAAACATCAGAGGGATGGAGGAGGGCGGGTGGGTGGAGGAGGAGAGATTAACCAAAGAATTTATATGCATATATGCACAACCCAAGGACACAGACAATGGTGGGGAGAGGGACTAGGGAGGGAGGGGGGTGGGATGGGGTGGAATGGGTCATTGGGGAGAAAAAGGGACATCTGCAATATTTTAAACAAAAATAAACAAAAATTAGCTATGAAAAAAGTTCCTAGATTTACTGAATTTCAAGTCTGCCTGTGGTTGCCTTGGCAGGGCCAGATCAAATGATTTCATGGGCCATATACGGCTCACAGGACAGACGTTCCCCACCCCTGCAGTAAAGAAAACAGCTTCATTCTCAGAGTACTAAAAAATGTTTTTGGAGGGTCTAGGTGTCCTACCTACCTTGCTCTTCATGATCTTTGAAGTGCCACCAATACCCTTTGGAAGGATGGTATCGACAGTATGACATAGCTTCATCAAAAGCTGACTGAATGCCATGCACGGCAGTAAGCTTATAAAAAGAAAATGAATTCTGAATTTCTCATTTGATCAACCAAAATTTCCAAAGTAAATACAAAATATTACATTTGCAAAGGCAGTAATTTTCTGTTTTTCAGAACTTGAATTTCTATATAGCTGGGGCTGTGATATATACTTTTGTTATTACTATTATCATTATTATTGTTATTTTTAAATCCTCACCCAAAACATCAACCAGGTGCCTCCCATATGCACCTCGCCCAGGAATCGAACTCGCAATCTTTCAGTACATGGGATGACACTCCAACCAGCTGAGCCACCTGGCCAGGGCTATGGTAAATACTTTTAATATGGAGTTGGCCCACAGTAACAATGCTCAAAACATTCTAATAATCAACACTTTATACTAACATACACAAGGAGCTGCTGTTTGATTCTTGAAAGCAAGGTAGCTCAAGTAAAACTTTTCTTTAGTGTTTAAAGAATGTGAAGACACTTACCACTCTTGAGTTTATAACTGATCCCAAGTCCGGTGCCTGATAGATCACTCCAGCAATGATATAATAATCAGCCAGTGGGATAACTAAAGAATTGGGAGGAGGAGAAAAACAATGGTCTATGAATACAGCTATGTATGCAAACTACTAAATAGATTTTCATTAAAAGAACTAAAATTTGACATTTTTCCATATTAAAACTTAAGGCAGGGCCTGGCAATTCCTATTTTTATAAAATAAAGTTATAGTAGAAAACAGCCACACCCATTCATTTACATTAATATCTACAGCTGCTATGGCAGTAGTTGAGCAATCAGAGAGCCCATGAGCCTCACAAAGGCTAAAATATTTATTCTGTGGAGCTTCACAGAAAAAATTTTGCCAACTCTTGCCCTAGAGCAGTACTTCTCCAACTTTAACACACATCTGAATCACCTGAGTATCTTGTTAAAATCAGATTCTTACTCAGTAGGCACAGTGCATTTCTAACAAGTTCCCAAGTGATCCAATGCTACTGTCAGTCAACCACACTTTGGGGAGTAAGACCTTAGAGCAAGAGGGATTAGGGCCCAGGGTAAAGATATCAGATGTGCTGAACTTGCCTCTGTGCCCCCGTCCTGGGTCCTAAGGAATAAAACAGCTGCTAGTGAGGCTGGTACCACCTTGTAATAGCTTCTATACCTTGAACCCTCTCACCATGGGAATTTTATCCCTGGTTTTGCCTTTGTTCCAAGGTTCTCTTTTTTTAATACTCACCTTAGGATATTTTCATTGACTTTTAGCGAGGGGAAGGGAAAGAGGTACTAGCCCCAACAGGGATCAAACCCAAAACCTAGGTATGTGCCCTGACCGGAGTTGAACCCACAACCTTTCTGTGTATAGGAGGAAGCTCCAACCCACTGAACCACACTGGCCAGGACTAAGGTTCTCTTTTTCTCTGGGTAGAAACTCTAGACTTTTAAACTAAATATAAATTCTTGCCCAGCCGGGCGTGGCTCAGCGGTTGAGCATCGACCTAGGATCCAGGAGATCAGGGTTCGATTCCCGGTCAGGGCACATGCCCAGGTCAGCCAATCAATGACTCTCTCATCGTTGATGTTTCTACCTCTCTCTCTCCCTCTCCTTTCCTCTCTCTGAAATCAATAAAGATATGTTAAAAAAAATAAATAAATAAACTAAATATAAATTCCTGACTTTGGAAGTACAACTTTTTTAACAAGTCATTCTGTGGAATCAATAGAAGGGTTGTTATTAAATGTCTTGATGAGAGTATTTAATTAGGAGATGTAGCTGGTCATCTTCGGAAATAGGTGTTATTTGAGTCAAGTAACTCTTTGATTCAAAATCAAATCTGAATTCTCTACTCTTCAGTGTGATTTCTAAGGCAAGTTTATGTTTGGTAGTATAACCCAGGTAAGGCTTTTGGCTGAATGTGTCAATGAAGATTTTCAACTGACCTTCTATGAATTTGGTGCAATTGCACCTAACACGTAGTTTGTAACAGAATTAAACTCAGTGGACTGAGATGAAAAAAAAAGGTTACTTGGGATGCTCAAGGTTCAGTTGGAATTCCAACAATTGTGCTCACAGGAAGAGGTGGTTTCAACATAGCGAGTTGCTCTGTTAGTGCTTGCAGAGTTGTCTTTCGGCATTCTGGAAGACCCCTGGTGTCAAAGCATGTGACTAGTGGAACTTGGCTTTTGAAATGTTTCCTAAGTGACAAAACTATGCCTGCTATACCAGTCTGCCTAGACAATGTGTACAAAAAATATGATTGATTTCCTTCTAAGGGTGTGGAATTTTAGCAGGCATAAGATGTCTACATGCTTAGCCCTCAATAAAAATTCCGGACTCAGAGTCTCAAATGGACTTACCTGAGCAGAAATATACACATGAGACTGCATTTCACTGCTGGAGAGTGTACTTGGTGTGGCCCCTCACAGGAGGGAAAGAAAAGGAAGCTTACATATGGATTCCTACAGACCCCACTTGATATGGCTTTTCCCCTTATTGATCTGACTGTGTATCCTTACTGTATTGCATAACAAATCTTACACATGACTATATGCTGAGTCTGCTGAGTGCCCCTAGTAAAGCAATGAACATGTACGTTGTCTTAGGGATGCCCAAAAGAGAACCTGATAAGGCAAATAAACAAAAAAACTGTACAGCTCACAAAGTAAATAAATCATGGTATTTTAAGAAGAAAACAATGGCTGAAGTTTATACATTTTACCTTGGGTAGGGGACTGCCGCTGTTGCTTCCGAATGATAAAAAGAATGGGCTCTTGAGCATGTAAAAGGATGTATTCCACTCCAACCATCTGACTGAATGAAAACAGAACACAGACATTCAGAGATCTATAAATGCCCTAACAAAATATTCAGTAGAACATTCAAATTATTATATAAAAGTACAACAACACTGTAAGTAGAATTAACACTGCCTGTGTTTGATACTAAAACCTAGCTGTTTCATAAAACTGGCTATTTTCCGAGATAGTGAAATAAAAATAAAATAAGATTTGGTTTTTAAACAGCAAAACTTCCTTACAAAAATTCATGATGAACATAAATTTTCATCATGAAAGTACTCTGATGAGCATGTTTCAAAAAAGGCAACCAAAATGCTTCCTGACCTAGGAGA
Source organism: Miniopterus natalensis (assembly GCF_054644295.1). NCBI lineage: Eukaryota > Metazoa > Chordata > Mammalia > Chiroptera > Miniopteridae > Miniopterus > Miniopterus natalensis. The sequence continues at coordinate 23,458,076 of NC_142081.1, read as the reverse complement.
TCTACAAATATATGTAAAATATAAAAATATACATGAACACTATTCATGCCTTGACTGTATATGTCAACTACATATTCTATCCAACTAAATATATTTTGCTATTTAGAAAATATCAAAAAACTTATCCTTGCCCCGATGTATTTTTGATCTGACAGATTATGTTTAAAAGTAATAAGTTGTCACCGGGCCAGGTGTGGCTCAGTGGTTAAGCATCAACCTAGGATCCAGGAGTTCGCTGTTCAATTCCTGGTGAGGGCACGTGCCCAGGTTGCGGGCTCGATCCCCGGTGAGGGGTGTGCCAGAGGAAGCCGATCAATGACTCTCTCATCATTGATGTTTCTATCTCTCTCTCTCCCTCTCCTTTGCTCTCTCTGAAATCTATAAAGATATATATATTTTTAAAAAATAAGTTGTCTTAATAGTTATAAATATTTATCTCATAGCAAAAGCTATTTAAAATACCACAGAAATTTAATTTCATGAATTCCCCCTAATGTTTAGCTGACAGATTTTTAAAAAAAGACTATTACATACTTACTTCAGAAACTTTTATAACAGTAATAAACTCTTAACATCCTAAGTCTGAAGAATCTTACTTTGCATTTGTTTGACTAAAATTTTATTTTCTTTGTATACAAAGAGAGATCTACTATAAACCTACCAAAGACATTAACATGTAAAAGAGACAGTAAGTATAGTAACAAGGTTGAGAATAACAGTTGCATTGCTAAAATCACTCATCAGATCTACATCTAAACCTCATAGCTGTATTTTAACTGGACAGTAATATATGAAGTTATACAGAAAAGACTTCCTCAGCAACAAGTGACTACTAATAATTCCTTTGCCCATCAAAATTTGTTACAAACCCAAACAAAACTCCAGTTCTTCCAAAACTTCTACTCTGTACTTCATGATCCACAGCTTGAAAGAATTGTTCACTGCAGAATCTCTAGTTGGCAAAGATGCCACCTTCTTACAATAACTTACTTTAAGTGTTCTAATGTTAGTCTCTGCATTTTGACCACTTCATTATTACATGTTCTGTCATAAAAAGGATTACTTCTTTCTGAAAAGTAATCCAGGACACTTCCACTGTTCAAAATGGGGATCCATGAACTGTCAACCCAAGAGATTCCCAGCAGATTATCTATAGGAAACAAAATGATAAAAAATGAGAAAAGAGAAAAAAATCTAATCCTACAAATATTATGTATCTAATGCTGTAGGCACTATGAATAGAAGACATCAAACCTAACTTACATACTCTCAGTCTAACAGAAGAGACAAGTACACAAGAAAGCAATGATGACTCTACATGATAAGTGCTATAATAAAAGTATGAATAAATTTGATATAAGAGCATAGTGGAGGGAGCAGAATACCTTACCTGAGGGAACTGGAATGATTTTTCATGGGATGAGGGTTTTAGCACTATATGTTAAAGAATAAATAGAGGATCATCCAGGAAAAAGAGGAGCAAAGTAATTCTAAGCAGAGAGAATGCATATACAAAGGTGGGAAAATACAAAAGTATATTATGTTTAAAGAATAATTTGAGCCCTTGCTGGGTTTGCTCAGTGGTTAGAGCATCGGCCCTCTGACTGAAGGGTCTCAGGTTCAATTCTGGTCAAGCGCATGTACCTTGGTTGCAGGCTCTATCCAGGTGCGTTTGAGAGGCAACCAATCGATGTGTCTCTCTTACATCAATGTTTCTCTCTTTCTCCCTTCCTCTGAAAAGCAATGGAAAAAATATCCTCAGGTGAAGATAATAAAAAAAAGAAGAATTTGATCGGGTGGAGGAGTGATAGGATTGGAAATCTAGAGGTATTTCAAATAATTGGAAATCCTAAGTTTTTATATGTTGGCAACTAATTCAAAAGTTTTCAAATAACATGCATGCCAAAGAAAACACATCCAGAGCCACCAGTTTGCAACCTCCCACTTAGGGACAGAGAAATAAATTAGGAAGTTGCTATTATAAATGAGATAATAATGATGCTAAAGTTAAAGGGCATATGAGAAGAATGCCCTTAATTACAGCCATACAATTTCATATTTTAGAATAGAATTAAATTTGAAATTTTTCAAAATGCACAAAGAAAAAAACACACATGGTAAATAGAGCTAGATACCTTTAATTAATGAGCTTTTATTAGTTACTGGCTGCAATGATGTTTCATACCATTGACTGTACTAAATCCCACTAGCTGTGAGTCATAAACATCAAAATGCCCATGTAATGCTAATTGAAGAACCTCGCCTATACTGTAATTGCTTCTGGCATCTTTGAAGAAGTCAGACCTAATCCAAGGTGACAAGCAGTGCCAAACAAAATGAATCAAGTGAGAAAAAGTAACTGTATAAAGGTAAAACATGCTGTGTGCATTATAAAACCAAGGAAACAAATAATCAGTATAGACCATTAAGATGGTTCATCATAAATGGATCATGCCATAACCAAATATTTAACGGGCCAGAAAATAAAAAGACAGATTTTCTAATGAAAAGCAACTAAGGATAATCATTATTCTCAGCTTTAAGCACTACAGCCCACTTATTAAAGTAGTTATGCTTAAAGCAACTTTGTTATAAATTTCTTTATTTCCTTAGGAATGATTATATAAAAGCATTTGTAAAGGACAATTTTAGGTTTCTTTCTCACAAACATAATGGAAACTTGCTACTAAATATGGTGTCATAATAAGTTATTGACAATAAATTGTTAAAATATTACAGTTCATTTCCAGAGAGAGAGTAATCTGCAGGAATAAACAAATGTTTAGTGAAAAATCTACCTACCAACAATATTGGCTAGTCAATAGATAGGGGCATGAGGTGATGAGGACCTAGTGGAAGGCAATGGCAATGCATAGGAAGGTAAGGAGCAAGTCACCAATTATCTCTCCAACCTCATCTCCTTCCTGCCACCTTTTTCACTGTCTCACCCATTCCTGCCTCTTTGCTGCTCCTCTAACACACCAGGCATGTTCCCATCTTAGAGACTTTGAAATGACTCTAACATATCCAAATAAAAAGTAAAACGTTGTGAAAGCTAAAATCTGAAAATAGTCTGAACTAAATGTTTTTCTCTTTTATTTAGTAGCAAGGGAGCATGTTGACATAGCCCCAAAACAGCTCTCTAACAATCAGCAAGTGATAAAATCAGGCACTGGAAACCTAACTTATGATGAAAGACAAATATGTAAGAGCATTATCCAGGAATGCTGAAGATCACTGGACATTTTGAATAACTATAAAACGAGAATATATTTGTAATACATGTGCTAGGCTCTACTTTCTTTAATATAGAAAAAGGAATCACAAACACTTCCCTTTAAAAATCAAGTATATATAGCCTTGGACAGGTAGCTCAGTTGATTAGAGGGTTGTCCCGATACACCAAGGTTGCAAGTTTGTTTGATCCCTGGTCAGGGCACATACAAAAATCAACCAATGAATGCGTAAATAAGTGGAACAACAAATTTCTCTCTCAAATCAATAAAAATCAAGTATATACAAACAAAAAACCCTACATGGAAATGATCTGGAGCATATTATAGTTAAGTATCTTTTGTTTTTTTTGGTTAATCTTCACCTAAGGACACTTTTTTCCATTGATTTTGATAGAGAGTGGGGGGTAGGAGGGACAGGCAGACATCGGATGTGAGATAACACATCAATGGGCTGCCTCCCAAAGATGCCTGGTGGGGGCTGGAACCTGCAACCCAGGTGCATGCCCTAGACCGGAATTGAACCTGGATGCTTTCCTGTGGTGTCGGAGCTCCAATCACTGAGCCACACAGGCCAGAGGTATAGTTAAACATATTTTAAGGAAAGCCCTTTTTCTTTAATATGCTGGGGGTTAGGGTTGAATCTCAGCTTGCACCTAAGTACAAAAATTCACACTTTCTTTAAGGGAAAGTACCACAAAGTTTCAAACAGAAATAAAGAGATTTTCCTTACAAGGGTAGGAAGTGTTGTGGGAGACATCACCACAATAAAAGATAAACATTAATCATTCGCCCCTGGCCCTTGTGGCTCAATGACTGGCGCACCTGCCAGCTCAGGGAAGAAGGGTAGGGGTTCAATTCTGGTCAAGGGCATGTACTGGGTTGCCGGTTCCATCCCTGGCCCTGGTGGGCTGCATGTGGGAGACAACTAATCCATGTGTCTCACATCAATGTTTCTCTCTCCCCCTCCCTCTCCTCCACTCTCTGTAAAAATCAATGGAAAAAATAACCTCAGGTGAGGATTAACAACAACAAACAACAAACAATCTCGGGGGCTCTCTCACTCCACTGATTTTTTCCTGGGAACTTCCAAGATCCCTCCTCCCAACCTGGAGGAACCTGATCTGTTTAGAACTAGGTTCTCATCTTCAGCTATTTTTCAATCTCCCTTCTGATTCACTCTTGGAATAACAGAGCACAATTCCCAGTTTTGATTTGTTGTTGTTTTTCAAATTCACTGAAACGGATGTGTGTAGGTGGGCTGAGAAGAGAATATATGGTTTAATGCTGCACGACATCAAGCAGCAATGAAGGTAATGCGTCTCCATATATTTATTCAGTGACTCAATTATTTGAGAACCTTGAAAGTTCAGCTGTGAAAAAGAAACGACCCTTGCCCTAATTGTTGAGTGTTCAATGGAAGGTACCGCTGACTCAAAAATAAAACTTACAGAAGAAAACGTTAGGGATTCAGGCTCAGGGAAGCGAAGGGCACGACGACAGAAACAAAGCAGCCACAACGCCAAGTCCCAAGAGATGAATCAAACCACGTCGGTTCATTACCCCACCTCCCACTCTGCCCAAAGGCCTTCCTTCGCCCGGGTAGAAAAGACCCAATACTTCCTGTAGAAACATATGTGTAAAACAATACTGCAGGCTTGAGGGCTCAAAGCCCAGAGCTTTTACCAATCCCTTCATTTCGACACTTGTGAAAGACGCCAAGGAACAGGTAAAAACTAAGCCGATTAAAGCCTTGGGTCGTCCACAGAAAAAGAGCTTGGAGACATCACAAAGGAACCTGAACTTTGCCCCCACGAGCTATAAAGCCCCAAACCAGACCTCAATCAAGAAACAAAGGCTAACAGCACAGATTACCTCGGATATCCACCGCCGCCATAATTCCTAAAGCGTTCGCGGGTTCTCCTTCCGGCGCAGAGAAAACGTAACAACTATGACGACGGAAGCAGCCGGTTGCAAATCCCGGGGACCGTGAGGAGAAACGCAAAGAGGGGAGGACCCTGCGGACCTAGAAGAGGGCAGGGAAGGGGAAGTGGCCCGCAGCACAGAGGCACCGCTAGGAGGTACGAGGGGCGGAGACGAGAGGGACCGGGCCCCAAGGAGAGACTGGGCTTGGGGAGAGGGGCGGTGCTGGGAGGTGGGGCTGGGCCGAAGGGGAGGGGCTGGGCTTGTGGGAGGAGAGGGCGGGGTTGGGAGATGGGGCGGGGCGGGGCTTGAGGTGGACCGAGGCCGGGAGAGGAGGGGCGGACCGGGGAGGTGGAGGGGGCGGGGAGGAGAGAGGCAGGGCTGGGAGGTGGAGCTGGGCGGAAGGAGAGAGGCTGGGCTTGGGGGAGGAGAGGGGAGGGACTGGGAGACGGGGCGGGGCGGGGCTTGAGGTGGACAGGGGCCGGGAGAGGAGGGGCCGACCTGGGAGGTGAAGGGGGCGGGGCGGACCTGGGAGGTGGAAGGGGCGGGGAGGAGAGAGGCGGGGCTGGGAGGTGGAGCTGGGCGGAAGGAGAGGGGCTGGGCATGGGGGAGGAGAGGGGCGGGGTTGGGAAGATAGAGAGGGGCGGGGCTGGGAGATGGAGAGGGGCGGGGCTTGAGGTGGACCGGGGCTGGAAGAGGAGGGGCGGACTTGGGAGGTGGGGAGCGGCGAGGAGAGGGAGGGCGAGAGGAAGACGAGTCGCGCGGGAAGGAGGCCGGGTGTACTAGTGAAAAAACAATTTTGGAGACCGAGGCAAAAGAAGCTGAGCGAGTACTGCCTACGCCCACCATTGAGAGATTCGAGGATTCGACCTTAATTAACTGGGATCGTTTTAAAAAACCAAATTTTGATTATGCAGACCTGGGGGCGGGGGGCATCTTCAATTTTAAAAGCGTCCTCAGGCGTACCCAACGAGCTGTCAGATTTAGAACCTACTGGCCATTTTATTTTTTACCTCCCCTCAAGGGTGAGGATGGGACTGGACTAAGGGACAAGAATTTTAAAGTCATTAGCTTTTATGTCACTTGAACCCATTAAAAGCCTAAACCCGTTAAGTAAATGTATTAGATGCATGTGAGACAAAAATTTCACAAGACAGGAAATGCTTCCGAAGTAAAATATTAACAAAAGTAAAAGAAGGGGAATAACCTTGAATCTCTGTAAGGACCTGGTATCTGCATTCCAGGTAATCTGGGGCAGGTCTCAAGATTCCAGGGCGGGAATAATTCTATGGTATAGAGAAGCCATAGAAAGAGTCTCAAGAAAGCCTCAAAAATTCTCAAGTTCCAGCGTGGCCCCATAAAAAGCAAAATGATATCTGCAAGCAAGACAAATACCTAGAAGAGAATCCCAAAGTCTGAAGGAGCCCTCTGTACAGCTGAGAGGAGGGTGCTTACAGTATCTTTCTTCACAATTTAGGCACTATGAAGGCTCCCCAGAATTTAACCACAATCCAGGAGCAAGAGGAGAGGACAACGAATTGATTGGGATTTCCCACTGAATAGACTGGGAATGCAAAATTTTTAAATCTAGGTGTAATAAAAATATATTGCTTGTTACACTTCAATTTTTAAACTTTATTCCTCTCAGGAATTTTATACCTGAGATGGGATGGAATGTATGTAATGAATGTCCCAACAAAGTATGCATGTGCACAGAGCAGTTTTAAAAAAACATTTTTCCAGGAGGAAATTTTCAGGAGGCCCTGGGAGAAAGGAGATAGAGAGGGCATTCCAAAAAGGGAAACATCATGTGTAAAACAGAAGTGTAAAACATTAAGCTTTTTGTTTTGTTTTGTTACTTTTGTTTTCTTGTGTTTTTATGAGGAGAAAAGGAGATTAGGAAGAAAAGCCATAGAACAAGGATTTGTAGATAAGTACATGTTAAACCTGGCAAGCCAGACCTGAGAGCTCAGCCTTTAACTTACAGGCAGTGGGAGAAATGTGTTTGGCCTTCCATTTTAGAAAGCTTATTCAGGGAGAACGAGTTGGAGGAGTTTATAGAACTCAAATCAGGGAGTCAGTTTAGGATACTATTGCAAACTAAATGATGTCAATACTCATACAAAGGCTGTGGTAACTGAGGGAAGAGAAATGATTGCAGACATTTAGGAGATAGCATCAAAAGAGAATTAGTGACTAATAGATGCGCCTAATGTGGTAGAGAAAGGAAATAAAAAATGATTCCCAAGATACTGATTTATAAAGCTAAGTGCCATTAATCAGATTAAGAATAAAGTAAGTGAGTAGATGGGGGGATAAAAGGTAATGACTTAGTTTTAAACATGTCCATGTTGTGCCTGAAGTGTCTGCAGGACATTCTGTACACTACGATTTCTCAGCCTTTGCACTATCGACATTTTGGGTCGGATAATTCTTTGCTAGAGGTATGGGATCTGTCTTTTATATTGTAGGATGTTTAGCAGCATTCCTGGCTTCTACCCACTAGGTGCTGTTAGCAGCCCCCCTCCCAGTTATGACAACCAAAAATATCTCCAGACATTGCTAAATATCTCCCCAGGTGGTGGGGGCAAAACTGCCCTCAGTTTGATAGCCACTGCTGTACACAGGTATCTATAGGAGTATGCAGTCAAAGCAGAAGAGTATCAGGAAGAGAGGAGTACTCAACAATATCAAGCAGACAAGTGAAGTAAGAGCTCTGAAGCAAGCATTGGATTTGGTAAAGAGGATGCCTCCAACAAGACTAGTTCCTGTGGAATGGTTGGGGCAGACGCCAGACGAGAGTATATGTTCAGAAGTAAAGGAAAATGGCATTGGGTATAGACTGTGCTTTCAGAAAGCTTGGCTAAGAGGGAAGGCTAGAGCTAGAGAACTACCTGGAAGTTGTACAGAAATAATAATAGGGAAATGTGGATATGTTGATAGGCTAAGGTGAAAGACCCAGCTGAGAAGACCTTCTGTTTATCTTTAGTTAGTTCATTCCTTCATTCAGTTGGTCATCAGTTATTTCATACCTACTAAATGTTTTGCTTAGCTCTAGTTGCAGAGGATAAAGCTGTAAACAAACCGACTTTCTCAGGTTAAAGATGGCGGCTGACTGAGTGGAAGCTACACTGACACTCTCCCGGGACCAAACTGGAATTACAACTAAAATGTAGAAGAACCCTTCTGAATAATCAACTGCAACTGAAGATGAGCTAGAGAGCACCCTCATAACCCAGGAGGAAAAGTGGAGCCCACATAGAGACTGGCAAGAAGTGCAAGAGGGATGGCTGGGCTCCCATAGGCAGCAGCTGATGGCCCAGAGGGATATATCAGCTGGGGGGGGCTCCCACTGAGGACTCTGGGGCCTAAACCCCAGGCTGGGCTTCCCAATCAAGAGCACCAGAACTGAGAAAGGTGCCCACATAACATCTGGCTGAAAAGCATCCAGATTTCTGTCTACCAGGGAGAGATGGCTGGAAATGCAGACACCCTCTTAAAGAGCTGTAGGAAGAAAATAATCTTTTCTATCAAAGTAATTGAGGTAGGCCAAACTAAAAAATCCACCTTAACATCCTCCATTTTGTATTCAGTACATGTGTCCAGTTGCCCAGATGTACCCACTTCCTGCCATTATAGTAATCCGCCCCATGTGCACTTTCTAAATTAGCCAGTTGGTTTATATTATGAAGCCTTAACCTAACCAATAGGGTATGGCACAGTGGCATTCGCATTAGGGATAAAAGCCGAACAGACCTCCTGTTCAGTGTGCTTGCTTGCCTGATTTGGGTAGGTCTGCACCCTTCTGCAGAAGTACAGTTTGCCTTTCTGAGTTATTTTTGATTTCTTGTGTCTTTATTTGTGACATGGTCAAAGCATATTTCCAACAGAGCCAACACACAGAGTTTCATGTGCAGCCACTCACCTTGGCCTACAGCAGAGGGAGGGCAGAGTGGCCTGGAGCTGTGTGAGGAGAGTCTGGGGTTGTGGGCTCTGGAGATAGAGCTCAGAGGGTACCCCTTTGGATTCCTGTGCTGAGTCATTCCCCTATACTGCAGAGGCAGACATTTACCTTCCAAGCAGCTTTTGCCTATGGGGGAAGCAATTACCCCACACTGCTGGAAAACCTGTAGCCCTACCCCACGTAGTATCTACAGCCTGAGGCTCATTAAGAGACTGATAACAATCAACCACCCCACCCTGTGGAGATTCCACAGCCTGAGGCTCATTAAGAGAATCAGATTAATCAGCCTGCAGGCAGAGGCAGACCTCAGACCTGCAGGCTTTAAGTCTTTGCCTGATTTGCTTCTGGACCTGACCCTTGGAAAAGCAGACTTTGGTGTGCATCTTGGTCCTGTCCAAATGCACCCAGCCCCAACAGAGGGGTCCTCAAGCTGTGGGTTGTTGATACCTCCAAACAGAATACTCAAGGCCAGTCACAAACAGAGTCTGACGTTGGCCTCACCAGAGGCCCTCCAAAAAGACTGAGAGTCCTAGCAGGCCTACTAATACATAGAAACAAACCTGAATAGGAAGCCAAAATGGGGACACACAAAAAAAAAAAAAAAATCCCTGAATGAAAGAACAAGAGAAGTCTCCAGAAAAAGAGATAAATGAAATGGAGATAAGCAATCTATCAGAATACTGATTACTGATTGTAAGGATGCTCAACAGGATGAAAAAAAGATACGGAAACTATGAAGGCAATTAAGAATGACATAGCAGAAATAAAGAATACATTGGAAGGAATAAACAGCAGATTAGAGGAAGCTGAGGATTAGATCAGTGAATTAGAAGACAGGGTAGAAAAAATCACTCAATTAGAGATCCCAAAAGAAAAAACAATTAAAAAACAGGAGGACAGTCTAAGAGAGCTGTGGGACAACATGAAATATAACAATATTCACATCATAGGACTGTCAGAGGAGGTTGAAAGTAAGCAAGGGTTAGAGAATCTGTTTGAAGAAATAATGGCAGAAAACTTCCCTAACCTGGTCAAGGAAAAAGTCACATAAGTTCAGGAGGCACAGAGAGTCCCAAGCAAGAAGAATCCAAAGGAGCCCATGCCCAGACACATCATAATTAAAATGCCAAAAATTCAAGACAAAGGGAGAATATTAAAGGCAGCAAGAGAAAAGCAAAGGAGCTCCCTGTTACCTACAAAGGAGCTCCCATAAGTCTGTCAGCTAAGTTCTCATCAGGAACTCTACAGGCCAGAAGAGAAGGGCATGAAGTATTCAAGGTAATGCAAAACAAGTATCTAAAACCAAGACTACTCCATCCAGCAAGGCTATCATTCAAAATAGATGGTGAAATAAAGAGCTTCCCAGACAAAAAAAGGCTAAGGAATTTATCACCAGCAAACCAGCATTCCAGGAAATGTTAAAGGGACTGCTGTAATAAGAAGAAATAGAGAAACATAGGCATAAAGAATTAGAATGGCAATAAATAAGGACCTATCAATAATAACCTTAAAGATGTTAAGGGAGAGATCAACAGCAATACAGTCATAGTTGGGGACTTTAACACCCCACTGACTTCACTGGATAGATCTTCCAGACAAAAGGTCAACACAAAAACAATGACTCTAAATGGCACACTAGATCAGATGGATTTAATTGACACTTACAGAACATTTCACCCCAAAGCTGCAGAATATACATTCCTCTCAAGTGCATGTGGGTCATTCTCAAAGACAGACCACATGTTAGGACACAAAACAAGTCTCTACAAGTTCAAGAAGATTGAAATCATATCAAGCATCTCAGATCACAAGGGCATGAAATTAGAAATCAACTACAGTAAAAACACTCAAAAACATTCAAACACATGAAGGCTAAATAGCATGTTATTAAACAATGAGCGAGTTACCAATAAGATCAAGAAAGAAAGAAATACCTTCCTGGAAACAAATGAAAATTAACACACAGCCATCCAAAATCTATGGGACACAGCGAAAGCAGTCCTAAGAGGGAAGTTCATAGCATAGCAGGCCTACCTCAAAAAGCAAGAAAATTTTTTAGTAACTATCTAATCCTACAACTTAAAGAATTAGAAAGCTCCCCTGTGAAACCATCCTGACCAGGGCTTTTGTTTGCTGGGAGTTTTTTTTTATTACTGTTTTGATTTCATCAGTTGTTATTGGCCTATTCAGGTTTTCTGATTCTTCCTGATTCAGTTTTACATGATCTCACTCATATGTGGAATCTAATAAACAAAATAGGCTGAGGAACAAAATAGATCCAGAGACAAAGAAGCATGGAACAGACTAATGAATCTCAATGGGAAGGTGGGGTGGGGGAGTGGTTGGGAGAGATTAATCAAAGAACTTATATGCATAACCCATGGACACAGACAATAGTGTGGCAAAGGCAGGAGGGAGGGGTGGAGGGGATCAATGGGGAAAAAGGGGATATCTGTAATACTGTCAACAATAAAGATAAATTTAAAAAATTAAAACTAAAAAATAAACACTTAAAAGATTAAAAAAAACAAAACAAAACTGTAAACAAACCAAGAGTTGGCCTCAAGCAGCCAACAGGTCTGATGGAAAAGACAGACAATAAGTAAACAGAGTAGTAAGACAGATTGTAATAACAAAAAATTGGGGGAGAGTGAGATAGGAAACAACTGGAGGAAGCTACTTTGGGTAGGATGGTCAGGACAGACCTCTCTGAGGAGGTGATATATCTGAGCTAAAACCAGGACAAGAATGAACCAGCCACATAAAGAGCTGGGGTACAAGTTTTCCAGGCAGACTGCAGACCCTGGTGGAAAAGGCTTGGTCTGAGAAACAGAAAAAGGCCAATATAAATAAACTGGATCATGTAAGTGAAGGAGGAATGGTGAGAAGAAACTGGGAATGTAGGCAGGGGCCAGACAATAGAGGGCTTTGTAAATTTACTTTTTTTATTTTATTCAAAGAAAATGAGAAGCTATTAAAGATTTTAAGGAGTAGAATGCCAGAAAAGTATTCTAATCAGAAGTTGTTTATGGGTGTCAAAAATATTTGCTGTTTATTGAACCACTTATTATGCCTCAGGAGGCACTATGCTAAGTAAGCACTTCGATGAATTATCTAATTTTTCTCTCACAGTTTTATGGAGCAGAGCTATTACTCCCATTTTGCAAATGAGACTGTGGCAGATGAGCTAGCTGCTCTCAAACTTATTTACTTGAGTTCACTTATCTACATTTTCCACTCCCCCTAATCTAGATGGAGCTACATAGCTAGTTCTCTCAATGGAATATGAATGTAAGTGATGAGTTTCATCTCCAGGCCAAGATGGTTAAAAGCACTGATGCCTTTTCCACTTTCTCTGCGGTCACCAGCCAGTTCTCTCTCACTAGTCTAGTCAGAGAGACCATAAGGCCATAGATTGAAAATGGGGTCTCTGAATGACTGGCCACAGGTGCTGAGCCACCCTGCTGACCTACATTGCCCCCCAGACAGGAGCAGGAAATAAGGTTTTATTGTCTTAAACCACACACACACACAAACACACAACAAAATTTTTATTATGTACCATCTCTTCTATAAAATCAGTAATGCTGCTTAATCTACTCCCTTCTCTATAGATATGTACCTCCCCTACATACAGTGTGCATGTTTGGGGCTTTGTGATTTGGGGACTTACATCATTTGATATGCAAGTGCAAGAATACAAGTGAAAGAGAAAAATAAGAAGCTCTTCAATAAAGTGGGTGGGAATGACTTCCGATTAATTAATTACTGGGGATCAAGCCCACAACCTGGGCATGTGCCCTGACCGGGAATCAAACCACGATCTCCTGGATCCTAGGTCGATGCTCAACCACTGAGCCATGCCCAGCTGGGCACTTACATGTTTTTTAACATCCAAATATATGGAATTTTAAGATCTATCTTTCTGTTAATAACTTCTAACTTAATTGCATTGTTCTCAGAGAACATACTCATTCTATGTAATACTTATTTTATATTTGTTTAGATTTGCTTTAGGCCTTATATGATCATGTGTGCTTAAGAGGGAAATGCATTCTTTAGGTGTTGGATACAAACACTGCATCTTCTCAAAACTGCCCCTACCTGTTCTCCATGGCTGTACTGTCCTCTAGTATTTCTGCTGCCTCTTGGACCATTCCTCCTAATTATCTCTTACATTGGCTTCCCTTCCTTCCTTTTATTAGAATTAGAATTCCACAAATTCTCTAGTCCTTAGTTCCATGCCTCATCTTTTTTTTCTTCCTATATTTTACCCTCCTTTCTAGATGATCTCACACCATGGCTTCAGTCTCCATCTATGTTACCATGGTTCACAATCCAGACCTCTCTCATGAGTTCCAGGAACACATTTGTCACTGCTTACTGGACAGCTCTAACTTGCTGTTCTGTGTCCCAGACTGAAAGATTTTCCCGCCTGCCTGGATTCTTGATCTTAGCTAAGAAACCTTGCCTCCCCTCTTCCTTACTGACCACATCCAATGTAGCTCCAAATCTTGTCCGTTCTCCTCAGGGTCCTCTTGTATCAGCCCCCTCCTCTGCCTCTCCACTGCTGCTCTTTTAATCCCCACACCCATTCTGTCTTGCCTGATCATTGTCACTATAGGGAGCTTCTCTTTAAAAAGTGCTTTCTTGCCCAGCCGGGCGTGGCTCAGCGGTTGAGTGTCAACCTAGGATCCAGGCGATCGGGGTTCAATTCCTGGTCAGGGCACATGCCCGGGTTGTGGGCTCGATCAATGACTCTCTCGTCATGGATATTTCTATCTCTCTCTCTCCCTCTCCTTTCCTCACTCTGAAATCAGTAAAGATATATATATTTTTTTTTAAAAAAGTGCTTTCTTGTTCTAAACTCTCTACTGACTCCCTATTTTCTACCACAGGATGAAATGTAAATAGTCCCCAACTTGCTTTTCAGTTTTATCTCCCAATCCCAAACCACTGCTCCACATCCTGAAACCCCACAACATTAAGCTTCTCATGGATTCTGGAACTGCACGGGAAGCTTATATCTTTGAATCCTTGAAAATGATCCTACCTGTAAACTTTGAATGCCCTTCTCTCCCTTCCCTCACTCACACTCTCAGTCCACTTCACCGGAGAGCAAATGTGTATGCGTGCACAGGCATACACACACATTTACACAGCACGCAAAAATCTACTCATGAATAAGCGAGATTATAATGGGGAGAAAAACTTTTTTAAAAAAAGTTTATTACTTTGTAGATGCTGCCTATTAGTGATAAATGTGATTTTAGTTGGAGGGAAGTAGATTAGGAGGAGGAAGGCAGGAAATGGTTAATAGAATCTGAGTTGGCCAACCATTCCCCTTTCTTCATTCTCTCTCTGATGACTTGCCAAGAAATTTTCTTAAGGCTCCACGAAATGATGACATGTTCATTTCCTTGTCTTCTCAGACACCTAATTGCCCGGGCATGTGGATGATTGGATGACTCTATCTCCCAATCCACTTTCATGTTACTTTCTCTGGGGATTGGTTGCCTGGTAACTCTGACACCAGGCTCCCCTGCCTAGTTATTATGCTCTCCGCATTCTCCCATAATTACCTCCTACTGAGTTGATCTGCAGTTTACATTTTATTTATTTCTAAATCTAAAATATGTGAACATAAAGAAATAATTTTATTAGGGCCACGTAGAGAGTATATTGATACTAGAACATCTACCAAATATTTGTTGGTAGGAAGAAAATTTCTGGGCTTATGTTCCATTTCCTGCTAGATAAAGTGATCCTTTTCTTCACAGATCTCTGACCCTGTGAGTATGGCTTTCTGTGAACCTGACATATAATGTGAGCTAATTCTTTACTTTCTTGTGGTATTGAAGTGTAAGATTCAAAGTCATTTCACAGACCCAGGTTAAAATAAGATTTTTTTAAAAAACTTAAAAATAGCCAAATAAAACTAAAAACAGAAAAAAAGGTTTAAAATGACAGAATTTGTAACAGAGCATCTTTTCTCATGTCACCAGTCCATGCCGTAAGTTATTCCCAAGTAGATATATGCAATTAAAGACTATGGCTGCATATATTACTTGGATATACGATGTACCCATGTGAAATGTAAAACAATATTCTATCTGTGCTAGCACCCCAGGGCTCTGTTCTTTAAGATACATATGCAAGCCTGAGAACATCTGTCTGCTCATGGGCAAATCACTCAGAAAAACAAATTTTCTTCTATTCATCTTTTCATTTTTATTTATCTTTCAGCTGTCAGTTGTGCATGGGTCCAGAATGGCCATGTCAGCCAAT
This sequence comes from Miniopterus natalensis, assembly GCF_054644295.1. NCBI lineage: Eukaryota > Metazoa > Chordata > Mammalia > Chiroptera > Miniopteridae > Miniopterus > Miniopterus natalensis. The sequence continues at coordinate 23,442,668 of NC_142081.1, read as the reverse complement.
ATCGTAATACGAAGTGAAAAGTGGCCTGGCTGGCGTGGCTCAGCAGTTGAGCATCAACCTAGGATCCAGGAGATCTCAGTTCGAATAGAGTTGGTAATGAACTGTTACCTTGGTCATTCAACCACCCAAACTAATGTAATTCTAGACATAAAAGCTAAAACAGAACAAAGTTCAAATATAACAGAGTTGGAGAAAATGTCAGCAAAAATAGAAATAATAAACATTTACATGTTAAGTACTTCTGCTATGCCAGGCACAGTGCTAAGCATTTTAAAAAGATTGCTGCATTGCCCAGCCGGTGTGGTTCAGTGGTTGAGCATCAACCTGTGATCCAGGAGATCTCAGTTGGATCCCAGTCAGGGCACATGCCTGGGTTTCGGGTTTCAGGCTCCATCCCCAGCAGGGGGTGCAAAGGAGGCAGCCAATTAATGACTCTCACTCGTTGTTGATAGCTCTATCTCTCTCTCCCTCTCCCTCCTCTCTCTGAAATCAATAAAAATATTTTTTTTAAAAAAAGATTGCTGCATTTACTTCTACCAACAACCTCATTTTTTCATTTAAAATGTTTTCAATTACAATTTACTTTCAGTATTATTTTATATTGGTTTCAGGTGTACAGCATAGTGATTAGACAATCATATACTTTACAAAGTGTTCTGATATTTCCAGTACCCACCTGGCTCCTACATAGTTATTACAATATTATTGACTATGTTCTCTATGCTATACTTTACATCCCCGTGACTGTTCTGTAAACATTAGTTACAATTACATTTCCAACTCACAGAACCAGAAACTAAAATACTCATTGTCAAGAGCTGAGGGAAATGGGGAGATGTTGGTCATAAGTTCTGGGGAATCTAATGTGCAGCATGGTGATTATAGTTAATAATACTGTATTATATTCTTGAAATTTGCTAAGAGAGTAAATCTAAAGTGTTCTCACCACACACACACAAAATGGTAACTGTGAAGTAATGGATATTAATTAACTTGATTGTGGTAATCATTTCACAATATATACATATATTAAGTCATCACATTTTATAACATAAATATATTTTTAAATAGATTACTTTCATTTGTCAATCATACTTCAATAAATCTGGGAGGGAAAAGTCACCAGCCTGCACATGAGGAAAAAGCAGCTTAGGGAAGTTAAACAAGTACTCAAGCATACAGTGATTACTGGTGGAGCCCAAGTCCTCAGTACCCTTACTCTTTCCCATTTTGCTGTTCTGCCTTTAACATGTTAACTGAAATTTGAACTGGTATCAAAAGATGAGTATGATTTTTCCTACAAGAGGACAGAAGATGGGCACTTTGCTTTGACTAGAGGAATAGCTGGTGAAAAGTCACAGAAGTGGAGGAATTTTGTTTAAAGGAGAGCAAGTATATTGTGCCTTGAGCATACAATGTGATGATGCTGGAGAATGAGACTGGAAGGGACATTTGAGCCCTGTTTGTTTCAGATCTTATTTGCTTAGGAGTTTGACTTGATCCTAAAGGCATTGGCTAGTCAATGGAGGTTTGCATTTGAAAATGGGAACTTAAATGTCAGTGTGGAGGGTGAATTAGATGCATACTAGGCAATAGTTCCTAGCAATCCAGACAAAAGGTGACAATATACTAAACTAAGGCAGGAGCTATCAAATTAATAGCAATATAGACCTCAAAGGGATAAAAGAAATGTGCTCTCCTCCCTCAGGCCCACTGATGCAAGCACTTAATTGGCTGTTGGGTATGTGCAAAAATGGTAATGCCAGCAAAGGAGTGCTGTCCTGAGTTTTTTCACACATCAGTAATGTTTCCTGCTGTGGGCTCTTCCTTACCAATTCAGATGGGGAAACATCACTGTGGACTTCAGAGGAAAAGGTAATTATAAAATTCATTAGGCTTCCTGAATGAAGAAATATAATGTCTTCCAAGAAAATAATTAAACCACGATGGGCAAAGAGCCTCATCTGTATAATTTAAAGCTATGCAGTGGGTCGTTGTTTAGTGTTTCAAATCTAGTCTACGTGTAGCTAATTCATAATCATGCTCCATCTGACCAAAATTAGTCACATTATTCTGTAGGCCAAGGATCACTATTTGTTTTGCTTTAGAGGTTCCAATATTCTATCCAATGTAGCCTAATGTGCATCTGGGTTAGCCATTCTCCTTTTCTCAAATTATTTGAATCTTGCTGGAGTGAAAAGAAAAAGTAGAACATATGGCATGGCATATATAATAAAAAAGCTCTTGTTTCAAGAGCCCAAAGCCCTTAACAGAAGGGGGTTGGGATGGAATAGTCTTATACCTATTTCAAACAGGGAAACCAAACAGATGTGCCAAGCTGCTGCCAGGTGTTGAGGTGGTCAATTAGGATAACCAGCCAAAATGAAAGTAACAGCCAAGCCACTTGACTCACTTACTTTGACAGTGCAGGCAAGAGGCAAAAGAGAAAGGCACACTCTGGTCTTCCATATTTCTCCCCGTGGAAGAACAGCAGGCAAGGATCAAATAGAAGCAAAAATGGGGGATATCATCTCACTTCCAAAGAGTCCTGAACAAAAAGTTCCTGCTTTTGTATGGACCTGTGGGGCCACAGCAAGGAAGGGGGAGAAAGGCTAGCTGTCAAAAGGTACTGAGTCAAAGTGAAGAAAACTGCCTCAGCCAAGGGCCCCTGCTAATGAGGTCTTGGTGGAGGTGCTTGGAAAATGTCTCACTGAAGCCCCCTGATAAAGAGGACTCCAAATAGAAGTGCCTGGGCTGGGGATGCAGGTATGCCTTTGAGCATGGCTGACTCCAAGGGATCTGAGTTCTCGACTGCAATTCCCTCCAGATAACTACAATGTACTGGCTGTGCACCAAGTCTGGTGTGGGGAGGGCAGCTTCCCCCGTGAGGCCTGCCAGTCAAAGCCTTGTAATTGCCAATGGTCAGACCTGACAGATCACACAGAGCATTTTGTTCTGGAGCCTTGTTCCTCATTGTAAATCCAGAATAACTCAGATCTGCTAATAAATTAAGATGGTTTTAGGTATCCAGCATGCCAGTCTGTTAGAAGCCATAAATTGTGAATAGAGAGCATGAAGGAAATTTTTTGATCTGTCATGCAATCACTAAGAATAGTCGGCAGTGTTGATTTTATATATTATGTCTTAGAAATGCAAGACCAAAGATCAGATCTGGAGCTCAGATAGGGAGAAGAGAAACTGGAATTTTCTTTCCTTTTTCCCAACTCAGCTGATTTCCTAGATGTCAGACTTTGAGAAGAGAAAGGAAGGGAAAAGGAGTGGTGCTCTGAAAATATTTGACTCTCCTCAGTTCTGTGAGCACTGACGGTGTCAGCCTTCACCATAGGGGAAGTAGGCATCAGTACATATTGTGGCATTTCAGAGCATTGGCAAGAGTCTTCCTATCTGGCCTGGATGCAATTCATATCTCAGAAGTCTCTTAAATTTGTTCTCTAATTTCCATTCTCACTGCCTCTCACTTAGATTATTATAATAGACTTCAGATTATTATCCTTGCCTCTGGTTTATTTTTCCCACTGGAATATCTGGTAAGCAATGAGAGATTCAGAACTGGAGCTTCTTTGGAAGTTAGTTGTGGAGAGTTGGTAATTGAGGCCCACGGGGATGAATAAGCTCTCCTAGACAGTGATGTAGCATTAAAAAACAACCACCACCAGCTAACTCTTCTACTAATGAACTAGGGAAAGAGTACACACCCATTTTTTTTTCATTTAGTCGATAATTACTGTGAATACTTATTATTATACTGTTACTTCACTCTAGCAATTAAGAAATTCTACCCAGAAAACAGTGGGGGCGATGGGATCGAGTTTTCAGCAAAGGATTTTTTAATGGTTGGTCATTGGTGCGAATCCAAAGCTGGCAGAAAGTCCCAATTTGGGGTGTGGTGAAGAAGGAAACTTTCTTCAGTGCAAAACAGCTCAATTGTGATATAGCCCTGGGGTTAGGAGTCCCTGCCCCTGGTCCCTGATTGAGGCATACTCATGCAAATAGGGACTCCGAATTCTCGCTGTTTGATTGGTCCAAAAGGCACTGTCCTGATGGGTCAGAACAGAGCCTCTCTGATTGGCTGGAGCTGCACAGTTCCCATTGGATGGGGAAAGCCTCAGTCCTGTTGAAATAGGAAATCAGGCCCCGCAGGCCGGTTGAGCCTCAACCTAGGATCCAGGTGATCAGGGTTCGATTCCCGGTCAGAGCACACGCCTGGGTTGCAGGCTGCAGCTGATCAATGACTCTCTCATCACTGATGTTTCTATTTCTCTCTCTCCCTCTCCTTTCCTCTCTCTGAAATCAATAAAGATATATTAAAAAAAAAAAAAGAAATAGGCTATCAGGAACTCCTTTAGAAGGGTTGGCTCAGCTGGCAGAAACGCAGTTCAGGCAGACAGTTCAGCACAGGCTTCTCTGGGAAGTGCAGTTTGCATAAGAGGCCTTGTGCAGAAATGGCTGCTAGCCTCTGTTTTTTAACAATCTGAGTCCAGTTAGCCGTTAGGAGCCCTTCATAGTAGATGTCCTTTTTTCCCCCTTCAGAATTCACATATTTGTTTAGGAAATGACATTGGAGTTGATATGAAAAATGAGTTTTCTCCAGATGGGGTGGGAAGGAGAGAAGAGAGAGAAAATGGGAGGAGAAAGGAAGGGAAACATGTGTAGACAAGAAGCATCCTGGCATACTCAAAGTTTTGCAAACATTTCCCTATGTCTGGGTATTGGGGATAGAGTGAAGAATGAATGAAATTAGTGAGTATAAGATGTAGTAAGATTGAAGCCCTATAACTGGAGGACTGTATTCCATGATAAGTAATTTGGGCTTTATCCTATAAGCACTGGGGGTACCATTGGATACTTTTTTACTTAGGGTATTAAAAGGTCAGATTTTTGTTTTAGAAAGCTCAATCTGGCAGTTATATGAAAGATGGTTGGAAAGGTATGACTGGAGGTACTACTGTCTATTGTCTAAGTAAAAAAGAACATGGGCTTGAACAGGAAAAATAGCAATGGAACAGGGAGGACACTGAAAGCTATTCAGTAAGTCCATTCAAAGGTAGAGGCAGGTAAAAGAGGCCAGATTTTAGGATCAGTTTTTTTCATTTGTAAAGTCATATTTGAGCCTAGTCAGGAAAATTGCATTCACTTCTATTTAAGCTCATGAAGAGTTCATTCCCTTGTACCCAGTTTCTGGTGGTAGTAATTATAATCCATTACACAAACACCTCATTTTGATAATCGTGTATTGTCAACAAATGACTCACAGTTTTGGTATCTGCAGCTAGTTAGGAAAATACTGTGCAGAAACCACATGTCACCTTGGATGATGCATTCTCAGTGGGGGCAATAAAAACTGGTTCTTGGGAGGGGAATGTAAAATAACCTCTTTATGTATAAAGCACAGATATATGTGTGGTACATAAACAAATATACAGTATGTCTGTCCTATTAAAACACCATAGGGACTCCATATTATATTATTGCTTTTATATGAAATACCCAGAAAGGCAGATCTATAGAAATAGAAAATAGATTAGTGATTGTCTAGGGCTGAAGGGGAAAGGACGCTAGGGGACTGGAGGATACCTGATGGGTATGGGGTTTATTTTGGGGTTATTGAAAATTTTCTAAAGTTCATTGTAGTGATGATTACACAATTCTATGAATATACTAAAGCCATTAATTTGTATACTTTAAATGGGTAAACTGTATGGTATATGAATTATATCTCATAAAGATTAAAAACAAAACAAAAAAACTTCCCTTCTTTAAAAAAACACACACCATGGGGGGTGATTAGGAAAAATATATAAAAAGTCTCTTTAAGCCTGGCTGGTGTGGCTCAGCAGTTGAGCACTGACCCTATGATCTAGGACATGGTGGTTCGATTCCCAGTCGGGGCACATGCCCAGGTTGTGGGCTTGATCCCCAGCAGAAGGTGTGCAGAAAGCAGCCATTCAGTGACTCTCTTATCATTGATGTTTCTCGATCTCTCTCTCTCCCTCTCTTTTTCTCTCTCTCTGAAATCAATTTATATATATATATATATATATATATATATATTTTTAAAGTCTCCTTAAGGGGACTCTGTGAGAAATCTAGAGACTAGTCAAGAAGCTATAGTATCCAGTCATTTTAAAACAGACGGGATTCCAACAAAAGAGGTATAAATATTTGCAGCATTTGGCATGCCTATCCCTGTCCTTCCCTTTTGCAGTACAATGCTGAGCAACCAAGAGGAAATCCCTCATACCAGAGCTCTCCCTCAGGATAGAAATAAAAGAGTATACCACGTGCCCAGCATTCTAGCTTATTTGGGGGCAATTGGGGGACTGGTTTCTATCTTGCCTGATTTGGACCACTGAAAGGACTGATACCAGAGTTTGGAAGCCACTGAAAACAGGCAAGCAGCATGTTAGAGCTGCAGAACCACAAGTAGACACCAAGTAGACACCAGGGGGAGCAATAGATCAGAAAAGGTTTGAAATGTCCTAGAACCTGCAGCCGAGTCCATTGGTGAAGGTCTTCCCCAGCACAAAGCCAATATACAAAGACTGGGAAAGATGGTTTTTCAAATGTCCAAATCCCATCAAAAGATTACATGGAAAACAAAGAAACATAGAAATATGGACCAATCAAGGGATCAAAATAAAATTCCGGAAAGAGATTCTAAAGAAACACAGATCTATGCATCATCTGACAAAGAATGTAAAGTAACTGTCATCAAGATGCTCAATGAGCTAAAAGAGAACACAGACAACTAAATGAAATCAGGAAAACAATGCATGAACAAAATGAGAATATCAACAAAGAGATATAAACTATAAAAAAGAACCAAACAGAAACCCCAGAGTTTAATAATACAGTAGCAATACTGAAAAGTTTATTACAGGAGTTCAACGTAAAACCTCATGAAGCAGTCCCCACCGGCTGCTCTGAAAAGCCACCTTTGCACCGTTCCTGTGGCCGCCTCCGCGCTCGTCACAGCCACTCCGGCAGCTTCTTTGCCAGAGTCCTCCAGCGCTCGCTTTGGAAAAAAAAAATCCGCTGCATCAGATCACCGGCGTGTCCCACCGTGTCAGACACGGCCGTGGACACCGGCTCCGAGAGCGCCACCGAGGACTTGGAGGAGGCGGGGAACCGAGGAGAGGCGCCCGCGAGCGGGAACGCTAACGAGGCGAATGCGGAGCGGGAGGCCCACAATGCGGTCGATGAAGAGGAGGAGGAGGAGGAGGAGGGTGACGGTGAGGAACAAGGCGGAGATGAAGGTGAGGAGGCCGAGGCAGCTACGGGGAAACGGGCAGCTGAAGATGACGAGGATGACGATGCTGACACCAAGAAGCAGAAAACCAACGAGAATGACTAGACAGCAAAAAAGGAAAAGTTAAACTTAAAAAAAAAAAAAAAAAGGCCGCCGTGACCTAGTCCCCCTCCACGTCCCGTGTCAGAATCTAAACTCAGAACCTAAATGTGGTCACCTTGGAGTAGAGACTCCCGCCCGCCCGCGGATGACCCGCACTCGCCGCCACCCAGCCAAAACCACAACGTGAATCTGCAGCAGGGGAGGAGAAAAGAACCCAAACTTCCAAGGCCCTGCTTTTTTTTCTTAAAAGTACTTTAAAAAGGAAAATTTGTTTGTATTTTTTATTTACATTTTATATTTTTGTACATATTGTTAGGGGTCAGCCGTTTGTAATGATCTGGGGATGACCAAACCAGCCTTTGGAGCGTTCTCTGTCCTACTTCTGACTTTACTTGTGGTGTGACCATGTTCATTATAATCTCAAAGGAGGAAAAAAACCTTGTAAAAAAGCAAAAACAACAACAACAAAACAATCTTATTCCGAGCATTCCAGTAACTTTTTGTGTATGTACTTAGCTGTACTGTAAGTAGTTGGTTTGTATGAGATGGTTAAAAGGCCAAAGATAAAAAGGTTTCTTTTTTTCCTTTTTTTGTCTGAAGTTGCTGTTTATTTTTTTTTTGGCCTGTTTGATGTATGTGTGAAACAATGTCCAACAATAAACCGGAATTTTATTTTGCTGAGGTGTTCTAAAAACAAAAAACAAAACAAAAACCTCATAAAGCAGAAGAAAGAGCAGTGAACTTGAAGTCAAGTCATTTGAAATCATTGGAGTCAGTGGAGTAAAAAGAAAAAAAGAATGAAGCAACGAGAACATAAGGTACTTATGGGACACTATCAAGATGATTAATATACATATTAGGGAGTCACAGACAAAGAGACAGAAAAGGATTGAGAGCTTATTTGAAGAAATACAGGCCAAAATTTCCAAAATCTGAGGAAAGAAATGGACACACGGATTCAAGAAGCTTAAAATATTCCAACTAGGAATGCAGACTGGTGCAACCACTATGGAAAACAGTATGGAGGTTCCTCAAAAAATTAAAAATGGAGCTGCCTTTTGACCCAGTGATCCCACTCCTAGGAATGTATCCTAAGAATCCTGAAATATTCATCAGAAAGGATGTATGTACCCCCATGTTCATAGCAGTGCAATTTATAATAGCTAAGATCTGGAAACAGCTCAAATGCCCATCAGTAGATGAATGGATTAAAAAGCTGTGGGACACTTACACCATGGAATACTATGCAGTTATAAAGAAGAAGGATCTTGTACCTTTTGGGACAGTATGGAGGGACCTGGAGAATATTATGCTAAGCGAAATAAGCCAGGCAGAGAAAGACAAACATCACATGATCTCACTTATATGTGGAATCTAAAGAACTTAATAAACTGATGAACAGAATAGATTCAGTGACATGGAAGCATGGATCAGACTGACAAATGTCAGAGGGATGGAGGAGGGCGGGTGGGTGGAGGAGGAGAGATTAACCAAAGAATTTATATGCATATATGCACAACCCAAGGGGACAGGCAATGGTGTGGAGGGGGGCTGGGGAGGGGGGTGGGACAGGCTGGAATGGGTCATTGGGGAGAAAAAGGGACATCTGTAATATTTTAAACAAAAATAAAAGACAAGCAAAAAAAAATTACAACTAGGATAATCCAAAGATAACCACATTGAGACACATTAAAGTCAAACTGTCTGAAGTCAAAGATAAAGAGAATCTTGAAAGCAGCAGCAGAAGAGCAACTTCTAACATACAAGGAAGTTTTCATAAGATTATCAGTGGTTTTCTCAGCAGATGCTTTGCAAGCCAGTACAGGGTAGCATGATTTACTCATAGTGCTGAAAGCAAAACAAAACAAAACAAAACACACACACACACACAGAAATCTGCCAACTAGGAATATTGTATTCAACAAAACTGCCTTTCAAAAAAATAAGGAAAAATTCAGACTTTTCTAGATAAACAAAAGCTGACAGAATTTGTTACTGCTAGACCTGGTCTACAAGAATTATGAAAAAGAGTCCTTCAAGTCACCATTGCAATTAAAGTGATAGCATTCTATTTTAATTCGATAACAACTTAACTCCAATATGTTCATGTATTTACCTTTACCAGAGAATTTTACATTTTCATACATTTTCATGTTATAAATGGACATGGACAGATATAGTAACCTGTACTATTATAATTTTGGTACATAGAATTTAAATGATAAAAACATTAAAATAACTATAAATCTATGTTAATGGGTATAAATATATAGAAACATAATTTGTGACATCAATAACAATTACCAAAAAATCCACATACTCACAACCTTACATACGAATAGCAGAGCGAATCTCAGCACTTGGCCAAATAGGCTGCTGCCAAGTAGACAGAAACTGAGAGTAAAAAAGTACAGATTAGCTCTAAACAGCTCACCCACTAACTGAAAAATTTCTATTAGAGATAAATTTCATTGAGTCTTTCAGTATCAGGTCCTTAAACATCTCCTAGAAGAAATAACATCTTAAAATAGTATTTATAATAGGATCATGGCAGGAAACAAACTCTTAACTGCAATGGTTCATCTAAAGAGCCTTTTCATTCAAAGACTATTTATAAAAGCCTGGGCATGGTTATAGGAACCAAGGAATGTTGAAGCTCCAGAGACTAGCAAGAGAGGAAAGGTATTTGGGCAAAAGGCAGAAGTTGTGTTTCCAGGTAGACCAAGGGAGGAGGGGGTGCCCAGACATAGCTATTATAATGACAGGAGTTAGCCACCCCTAAAACCATGGTGCCAAAGCAGAGAGGGAGTGGGAAAGAAATACATTACTCTCTCACACATACCCTATCTTCCAGTCTCATGTTGATGCTTTCCTTGGAGCAAAGCTGATCAGCAGTAAGAGGGCAGAGGAGCCCAGCTGGTTCAGGGGTCAGTCTCCCAGGGCACAATGCCAGAAAGAAAACAGCAGAGAATAGATGGTGGGAGTGGCACAGTGTTAGAACATGTCCATATTCTTAAAGAATCTTAAAGATCATCTAAGACAGTCCCCCAGGCCATCTGTGTAAATCCTCTTTATTTCATCCCTAGTAGAAATACCAAAAACTCCAATGGTGGCAAAAGGTGTGGCCTTTGGGGTCAGGCAGGCCTGCTCCCTGCTTCCAAGTTGTTTGACCTTGGCCAATTTACCTAACTTCTGAAAACCTCAGGCTTCTTCTTTGTAATGTGAGCATCATAATAACCTCATGGGGTTGTAGTGAAATTAAATATATATGCAGAGGTGGGGAGACTGTTGACTTAGTTCGGCATGAAAAATGTGATCCCCAAATTCACAGTGCAGTCTGACTTCGCAACTAATGGAGTGACTCACCAAAACATCTTCATTACTACTAAACTATCTATCAACTGAAACCTGTTGAAATATATTCTGATATATTCGTATAAATACCATATAGCTATATTTTAAAATGCGGCAGTTCTTTATATACAGAAATACAGTGATTTTCAAGATAGTACTTACAATTGAAGATGATGATAGACAGATAGATGATAGATAGATAGATAGATAGATAGATAGATAGATAGATAGATAGATAGATAGATAGATAGATAGATGATAGATAACCTCTGGGGTGATGCATAAGAAACAAGTAAGAGTGGATGCTGTTATGAAGGATTTTGGAGATCTGAGAACAGGGCTAGAATGAAAATTTAATTTTTATGATCATACTCTTTTATAGAGAGCACTATTTGGGTTTTTCCCCATGAATATGTATTGTTTTTTAAAAAACTTCCTTGACACAAAAAGTCTTTCAAGTTGGTATCTTATATCCTTCTATTTATCCCATTGATTCCACAATCATTACAAAGTGCTTACTACTATAGTAGGTGCTGGGGCTATGAAAAGAATAAGACACAATCCCTGCTTTCAAGGAGCTGTAGTCCAGTTGTAGAGACAGAAAAATACGCAGATAACCATCCTGCAGTATAATAAGTATGGCCTACCTAATTTTCCTTATTTAAAATTTGAAGACACACACACATGCCCAATACCCCTTAAACTCCCCTTTTTTGTTGCCCTTATCACATTCTAACATTCTGTATAATTTATTTATGACGTTTATTGTTAGTCTCCCTCCACTCCATGAAGGTGACGACTTTAGCCTGTTTTGCTCATGGATAGATCTCTAAGGCCTGAAACGGTGAAAATTTTCAGTATATGTTTGTTGAATGAATAAGTGTTATGGTAATATAAAAGTATGTAAAAGAAGCTACCAGAACACAGCAGAAGGGACACCAAACTTGTGAATAGAGGTCAATAAGGGTTCACAGTGGAGGCAACACTTATGCTAAATCTTGAAGCAAATTTGGGTGACTTTGGCTGAAAGGCCCAATGTTCTAAGAGCAAGCAAATAAATACAGAATGATGAAACACACAGGGAAGAGCGAGTCCAGAGGCACAGAAATCTAAGAGAGAATATAGCACATGCGGAAAACTGAACATATGGCAATAATACTGGTTGCTGCTAATTGTTTCTGTTGGCTGGGTGATGAGTTCTTGAAGATTTGTTGTGTTCTTTCTTTTGTGTCTGTTTAAATTTTTTCATAATACAAGGTTAAGAATAAATTAATAAGTAAACTTTTTTAAATCCTCACCAGAGAATATGTTTTATCGATTTTTAGAGATAGGAAGGGGGAGAGAAAGAGAGAAACATTGATCGGTTGCCTCCCGTACTTGCCCCAACTGGGATATGCACCTTCCGATCAGGGATCGAACCCACAACCTAGGTATGTGCCCTGACTGGGGATCGAACCTGCAACTTTTTGGTGTATGGGAGAATGCTCCAACCAACTGAGCCATCTGGCCAGGGCAAGTAAACTATTTTTTAATGAGTGTAAAAGAAATTGAAAAATGCATGTTTTCTAGGCAGGAGGCATGGCTATAGCTACCAGCTAACATCAGCCAAACCGAGGTGGCAGGAAGTGGAGAGTGAAGAGAGTAAATACCTGAGAAGAAATCCGTAAGTCAATAGATTTTCAGTTGTAAATGAGAACTCAAACTAGCTCAAATATAAAAGGAAATTCATTCATTCACATACTAGGAAGTGTAGCTGGCATTAAAAACTGCTGGACCTAAGAACTTCAGTGATACTATCGGAGCACTGTCACCCTCATATCCTTTCTGCCTCTGTTCAACTTCATTTTTCAGATAGGCCTTCTCCAGGTGGTAAGCAAGACAGCCCCTGATAGTCTTCACCTCAAATCCTCCCAACTTAAAGAATTTTTCTCTCCCAATGTCCATATATAAATCTCATGGAAGTTTCTCGTAGTCTCTATTTAAGTCATGTGCCCCTCCCTGAACCAATTACTGTGGGGTAGGGAGACAGAATAATATGATTGGCCAAGACTGGAATAACTCTAGCAAGTGGAGGGGTGGGGGCTCAGACACCAGGATTGACAGGACCACGTGAATAGGGAAAGGTATCGTGGTAGGTAACTGGTATTGTGGCCCCCATGGAGGGCTACAATTGGTACTGGAGATGGGAAGGTTGGGGAGTGCCGAGTAGGCTGAGTAGTAGGAGTGTAAAGATAAGCAGAGAGGCCTTATTTTTCTAAATAAGGCCAGACTAAGCTGGATTCTGGAATTATAGAGAAATTTGTTGTTGGGGTAGGGGTGAGGGGCCACATGGTAGGATGAATGAAAATATGAAGCTCACATTATCCTCATATGGCTAATGCTAAATCTGGGCATGAAATAGTTAAAAATCTTCCACTTTTCCAAAGAAGGATGATTGAAAATTGAGTAGGGATAAAAACTGGTGATGGAAATTCTGTAATTTTCTCAGGTAAAATGTGAAGTTGAGTGCAATTAGGAAAACATCCTCAAAATAGCTTTGTTTTGTTTGGCATGTGACCAAACCCTGAACAGCTTGATTAGTATAAAAGAGATTCAAATATATGTCTTTCCCATATGCTTAAGAAACTGAACTGAAGGAAGAGAAAAAGAAGCACATGCCATCTGTTGAGGAGGTATGCAAGCTCCACAGGGATTTTAGAAAGGAAGGGGGCTTCAGTCTGCTAAGACCAGTAGGCAGTGAGAAAGGCAGAGACTCAGAGAAGCAGAAACAAGGTCAGACCCAGGGCAGACACAGAGCCTGAGACCCATAAAGCCAGCAGGAGCACTGTGCCTTCTGTTGTATACCGCACCAAGTTCTTTCCATCAAAATAGCTCCACATATATCTTCTCTAAGAAATCTCCCAGCACAACTCAGCAGTAATGAGTTATCCCATTAATGGTATGGTCATTCATAGGATGGATTAATTGGGATCTAACCAGTGCTTGCCCATGATGAATGAAGGGAGAGGTTTTGCTGACATTGGGCCAAAGGATCATGAGTCCTAGAAACCTACTCTGGCTTAATCATCTTTCTCCCTGGTGAGGTTCATAAGCAAGCAATACATTCAGGGGCCATCAACAGATAAGAAATCAAAACACTACTCTATTTTCACCTGAATAGATGCCCAGTTTTTATGTTCAGAGTTCCCTTGTAAAAACAAGGTTGGAGCAAGCAGCCTACAGTAAAGACCCACATGAGCCTCCCTTTCCCCCCACAGACCAAAATCTTCCTACCCTCTGTCCTGCCACATTTGAACCAGAAATGGAAGCAATAAAAAGTATGCTTGGTGATGCATTTGAGGAAGAGAAAACAAGATGGCCAGCTCCTAAGAGGAGGCCCTGGCTTAGAATACCTATTCCTGCTGCATGAAGTGGAAGAGAAAGCTGCCTGCAGGTTCCTACCACTGCCCTTTAAATGTGGACGGATTAATTTCCTGGAATCTGGCTAATCTAAAGAACAACTCCTATCTGGCTGGTGTGGCTTAGTGGTTGAGCACTGACCCATGCACCAAGAGATCACTGGTTCGATTCCAGGTCCGGGCTTCATCCCCAGTAGGGGGCTTGCAGGAGGCAGCCGATTGATGTTGATTTTCTCCCATCAATGTTTCTATCTCTCTCTCTCAAATCAATAAAAACATACTTAAAAAAAAGAAAGAAATGCACAATCTTGAGCCCCACCCTAGATTAATGGAATCAGGAAATTGCATTTAATAAGATAGGGATTCACATGTCTGGTAAAGTTTGAGAAGCAGTAAGTTTCTGAATCCTAAATCCATGCTCAAATTGTCTGTCATTTGGATCTTTGCTCACTTTCAAAAATAGTACTCTGCATATGGTCAATAGTTAATGACAGGATATTTGAGAAATTCTCTTTGGCACCTATTTAATTACAAGGAGAAAACAATTTTTGAGAAACCAGCACACATTTACCAATGAGTGGCTCAGAAAGAGACAGAAACATACTAAAGACAAGCAAACAAAACAGTTCTAGACATACACACACAGCTCTGCTGAGCAAGACAGATGGGCATAGTAAGTCTCCTCTCACTCCATCCCGCCGCCCATAATATTCCCTCCCTTCCTCGCTCATGCTCTCTTTCATCCAAGCTAGTATTAAGCTCTCATGTTGAGCTGTGTTTCATACACAGGAGAGAACCACATAGATTACATGTCTCTTGCAGCCCTATCCTGAAACCCCAAATCTAAGCATGAGATACTGTACCATTAAGCCAGGTCAGAGCAGGAAAACAAAAAGCAACTTGGCACATCAGTATTTCTCACCTTTAAACAGTTATAATCGTCATGACCCATGTCTTATTTCTGACAGTGGCCAAATCCCACGTATGGATCTTCATCTAATATTTGCCTTCAGTAACTATTCCTACCTGAGTAAGAAGTTAATGATAAAAACTAGAGTACCCAACCCCCAGTGTCTTCTCTTTACCTTAAAGTAAAAAAGGCCAAGGGTCAGAAAATATGAATTAACTAGAGTCTGCCATAACTTTTTAATTTATTTATTATTTTTATTTTTATTGATTTCCAAGAGAGGAAGGGAGAGGGAGAGAAACATCAGTGATGAGTCATTGATCGGCTGCCGCCTGCACGCCCCCTACTGGGGATCGTGCCTGAAACCCGGGCATGTGCCTTGACCAGGAATAGATCGGCAGTCTCCTGGGTCCTAGGTAGATGCTCAACCGCTGAGCCATACCAGCCGGGCTGCCATAACTTTTTAATTTATTTTTTTTATTTATTTTTAATATATCTTTATTGACTTCAGAGAGAGGAAGGAAAAGGGAGAGAGAGAGATAGAAAGAATCAATGATGAGAGAGTCATTGATCGGCTACCTCCTGCACGCCCCTGACTGGGGATCGAGCCCTCAACCCGGGCACGTGCCTTGACCGGGAATCGAACCCTGATCGCCTGGATCCTAGGTCGATGCTCAACCACTGAGCCATGCCACGCCGGGCACCATAACTTTTTTAATTCCTCACCTGAGGATATGTTCTTTTTTAAATGATATTTTCTTTTTGGAGAGAGAGAAAGCAGGAGAAAGGAAAAGAGAGAGAAACATCAATGTGAGAGAGAAACATCAATTGGTTGCCTCCCATACACAACCGACCGGGGCTAGAGTCTGCAACCTAGATATGTGCCCTGATTGGGAATCAAACCTGCAACCCTTCAGTGCATGGGATGACACTCCAGCCAACTGAGCCACACCGGCCAGGGCTGCCATAACATTTGTATGGGATCCAGTAACGACTGGATTTAATGAGTAATGATTAAACTTTCCTATCTGTTCAGCCCTTACAGTGTGCTTCACAACAACTCTATGGAGTGAGGAGTATCCCCATTTAATGAGTGAGAAAATTTGAAGCTTTCAGAAGTTGAATAACTTGCCCAAGAAGCGGCAAAGATAGAATTCCAGCCCACACCTATCTGAGCCCAAAGCCTCTTAACCACTGAACAAATATGACGTCTCGCTGGTCAGAAAACACTGTGTGAGGAGACAATCATTTTCCTTCTCTGGGGCTAAGGTGAGGATTAAATGAGATTAGAGATGTTCAAGCACTTAGAAAAATAAGGCACTGGAATGTAGAAGGTATCACTTAGTACATTAAGAGTGTGTCCAAATAAAGGCCCTCAGCACTATATAAATGACAATTACACGTGTGAAGTATGTTTACTCTAATTAAAGAGCTCGCAGCTCATTCAATACAGAGTTCTCATTTATTAAATTAGAAAATATTCTTTAAAAGTTTAACCCTCAATGTTCGCAAGGATGTTGCAAAACTAGTACATTGCAGGTGGAACCACCACCTTTCCAAAAAGCAAACTGACAATATGTTTCAAGACATTTTTAAAAACTGACACCAGAATTTTTTGTAAGGACAAACAGGACAAACACTTAAGTATAAATATGGTTAAGAGTATAAATTCTGAAAGCAGATTACTTGGATTTAAATCCCAGCCCTACTGCATATTAGTAGTGTGGCCCTGGGCAAGTCTCTGTGAGCCGGTATGGAAATGGGGATAATAATAGTGCCTATTTCACTGGGTTGTTATGAGGATTAAATTAATTATTATATGTAAAGTGCTTAACCCAGTGCCTGGCACAAAGTAAGCACTATATAAAAATGGTATCTATTATTTTTATTATCTCAGTATTCTATATAATAGCAAATAATTGGACTCAATCTGTCTGACCATAGGAAAATGGTTAAGTCCACTATAATCCAGACATAAAATGAATATTATAAAACCATTAAAAATGAGGCTTTAGCCCAGCCAGTGTGGCTCAGTGGTTGAGGCGCACCCTGTAAACCAGGAGGTCACAGTTCAGTTCCAGGTCAGGGCACATGTCCCGGTTGTGGGCTTGATCCCCAATAGAGGACGTGCAGGAGGCAGCTTATGGATGACTCTCATCACTGATGTTTCTATTTCTCTCTTCCTCTCTCTGAAATCAATATAAACTTTTTTTTTTTAATGAGGCCTTAAAAGACTAGTCACATATAATATAAAGTAATAAAGAGCAAGAAATTGTATATATTGTCTCATACCACTCATGTTTGTTAAAAGGGGACTTGGTACAAATATAGATGTATAGAAAACCACCTGTAGGGATTACATCAAAATTATTAACAAAGAATATATCTGAGTGACAGTGTAGGGTTGGGAGTTTCATCTGCTCCTGTAGTTCGCAAATCCTTTAGAGTGGTGCTTCTCACACTCAAATAGGCGTAGGAATCACGTGGTGATCTTGTTAAAAATGCAGATTCTGGATCAGCAGGTCTGGGATTTTACAGATTCTGCATCTCTAACAGGGTGGTGCTGATGCTACTGGCCCAAGGGCTACACTTTGACTAGCAGGGTTTTGGAGCGTGGTTTCTCAAACTTCTGTGTGCATCTGAACCTACCAGAGGGTTGTTAAAGGACAGGCGCTGGACTCCAAACCCTAGATTTTCCTATTTTAATAGAGCTGGAGCAGGACCCTAAATGTGCATTTCTAACAGATTTCCAGGTGACACTGATGCTGCAGGTGTGGAAACCACACTTTGAAAACCAATGCTTTAGAATACACACACACACACACACACACACACACACACACACACACACACATTACTTAGCATCATAAAGGAGTGGGGGGAAGTACTTTAAAAAGGTCAGGTTTGTCCATTGCGTACAAAGTAAAATCCACATTCTTCACTCATATGCCTCTATAATTTAACAGAATCCTTTCTGTTTAAGTCACAAAATCAAACCAGTCTGCCCTAAACACACTCTAGATTTCAAACATCATAACTTCTGCTCTATTTCCTCACTCTGGCTGATATGTCTTCTGCTCAGCCTTCTGCTAACTCATGCCCAAATTCTACTACCCACCTTTCAGAGCCCTCCAATGCCATTTCCTCCATAAAGCCTTCTGATCCACCGCTCCTTAAAAAGCCACCTCTCTCTCCCCTCACTGGAGCTTCGCAGCACTCGCTGTTCCTCCCTGGTAAGGCTTACCCATCTTTATCTGGTAGAGTGGCTCTAAGGGTGGGTGGTGTCTCTCTCCTCAGGAGACTGGAGTTAACTTGAGAGCAGGCCAGTCACTCGCCTATCTTTCACTGCGCGGTGGTCTCAACAAATCCCCGCAAACAGCCCGCACTCAGGGCTGACCGAAGAACGAATGAATGTAAGAAGTGACATCCTGGGAAGGGGCACGGCAGCGTCCTGTAAATGGAAACCTGAACGTCTGCACGCCGAGCCCGATGACCCACAGGAACAGGTGTGTTCCGTCTCTGAAGCCGTGACTCACGCCGCGCGGCTGCCTGCGCCAGGGGCGCCGCGCCCGGGGCTTCTGGAGCACAGCGCCCCGCGCGCTGAAGCGCGGTGCTCCGGCGCCCCTGGGCCGCAACACGGTTCCACACCGGAAAGGCCCCGCCGCCTCAAAACATTAATGCCTCACTGAAGACAACAGCGGTGGCTTGTGCCTATGCCCCCTGCTCCTCGCCGCACCTCCCTTTTTCGTTTCTAAGAAATGTACCGAGGGTGAGTCTGCATGCGCTTCGTCGCAGGCGTCCCCGCTCCCTACACACCCCGCCCCCACCCTCGAGTCTCGGAGGACGGCGTTGGATGAGAAAGAATGGGGCCGCCTTTGTCATTAATCCTCCCCTCTTTCAGGCGAGCCAAGCTTCTTCCGGGTCAGCGACCACCCCCGGCCACCCCAAGCAGGCTCGCCGTCCCCCAAACCGCTAGCCCCAGAGCGCACGCAGGCCAGGTCCCCACCCCCACCCCCCGCAGGTGGCGGCAGGAGAGGCGGGCGAGGAGGAGGGCGGGCCGCGCGGGAGTGGGGGAGGGAGGGAAGGCAATCCGAGGAGGAGGAGGAGGAGGAGGAGGAGGAGAGAGCCGCCTCCCGCAGCCCGCGAGGAGAATGGGAGTGCGGGGCGACAGGCCGCCGCGGGGTGTCACGGCCGCGGCCAAGCTCGCCAGACGTCCGGCCGCCGCCCGCCGCTTTTAAAACCCGGGAGGGCGCGGCGGCGCCGGCGGCGGGGTGATCGCGGCGCGCGGGGCGCCGGGCTGCGGCCGAATGGAGAGGACGGGCTCGGCGGCCGGGACCAAAGGGAACCCGAGCCCGCCGGGGGCCGGCGAGGCGCAGCGGCCGTCGCCGCCGCTGTGCGTCCCGGGCGGCGGCGTGGGGGCTCCCGCGCGGAGCCAGGCTGGGGCGGCGGCCGAGCCCGCGGAGTTCATCCGGCGCGCGCACGAGTTCAAGAGCCAGGGCTCGCAGTGCTACAAGGACAAGAAATTCCGCGAAGCCATCGGCAAATATCACCGGGCACTGCTGGAGCTGAAGGGGCTGCTCCCGGCCGCCGGGGAACGGGAGCGAGACTCGCGTGCGGCCTCTCCGGCGGGGCCCCCCCATCCCGGCCGCCTCTCGGAGGAGCAGAGCAAGACCGTGGAAGCCATCGAGATCGACTGCTACAACAGCCTGGCAGGTGAGCCGCGCCGCGCCCCCGGCCCCCGGCCCCCGGCCCCCGGCCCCCGCCCCGGCCTGCCCGGCCTCCGGGCCGCGCGGGTCCCCGTTCCGCCGCCCCGGCCCTCGGGGTCACCGCCGACCCCTGCGGCGCGCCCGCGTCGCCCTTTCCCCTTCTGGGACCGTGCTGCAATGGGAGGAGGAGCCGAGGTGGGTGGGCGCTTTGGGAAAAGTGTGACTTTCGGCATTATACCTTCCCAAACTCATTGTCATCCCGCGCCCTTCCTCCGCATCCATCATAAACCTCGCCTATAAATAACTGGACAGAGACAGAAGGGGACCCAGTGTGCCTGGCGGCGAGTGCTGCTGCTAGAGCTTCCCAGTGCGGGAAGCGGCGCCGAGGGTGGACCGCCCGCATCCACTGTCTGCCCAGTGGCTGCGCTCTCTCGGCGGGTACCATCGACGCCAGGGCTGGCCCTCCCCTTCCCCCTAAATGACCCCATGGGTGAGGGAGGCCCTTCCCCAAGTTCCCTTGGCCCCAGTAGCAAAGGGCAGTGTGCCAACATGCCTTCAGCATCGTGAGGAAAATGGACTCCAGAATGCCACTTTCTTCTCTCCAAGCTCTGCTGGGGCCCGGTTGCCAGGTGAAGAGCCTGTTCCCAGAGCCTGGTTCACGGTTGGGCTGGAGCTGTGCTGCGCTCTGCTCTCCTCCCTGCCTCACTCGCGCTCTGTGCAGCGCTGGCCCTCGCACCGGCTGGCTGCTGGGTGGGAGGAGAAAGGGAGCCCTTCTCCTGGGGTGAGAAGGTGAGGTACACATTCCCGAGTTCACTTTGGGGGTTGAGGGCGAAGTCATAAACGTTTCTAAAAATTTAACTTTGGCACAGGAAAGTTTAAAGTCACTAAAAGAGGAAGAGCCTGGGTGTTTCCAGGGCCATCCTGTTAGAAGGTGGGAGATGCTGACAGAGGCAATGGCCTTGTATGTTAAAAGCATGCTCTCCTCTTCTCCCACCCCATTAGGTGGGATTTTGGCATGGTGCGGCTCCTCTGACCAAACAAAAGTCCATTAACCCTTGAAATTGCCTAAATTGGCTACAGACATTGGAGCTGAGTAGGGTCAGGAGAGTGACTGGGTGTGGCTGGGGATGTGGCTGGGGCCCAGGCAGCTGGGGGATGAAAAAATATATATATCGATAATTCTGCTCTGTTCCTAAGTGCAGATCTGCTCTGTTCCCTTTGAGGTTTCCAGTGCCAGCCTGCCTTCCCATAATGCCATGTCCAGTATCATCTTTCATCGGGCAAAACCCAAGCACTTTAAAAATTGTAGTTTACAAACTTAAATTAATAGTAATAGCAGCAGCAATTGTAGAAATGTTGGTGCTGATAACAGTCCTAGTTAAAACAGCAGCAGGTAAAGTAGTAACATAGTGAAGATGGAATATTTTAATCCTTACAAGGTACAGTATGACTCCCTCTATTTCCTATAAGTCTCTGGCATACTCCTTACTGCCTGATGAATAGTTAAAGGGCAGAGTGGCTGTGGGTGGAGGAAGAGGCAGTCTGGATCACTGATGCGGTGATTTCAGAGTGGTAATGGAGCCATAGTTAGTATTATCCATGGGCATTCTGGGGCTGCCCCTCATCCCATGCTTTTGGCTGCTGGCCTGTGGCTAGCTCTGCCTGTCTTCCACCCCAGAAGTGGTGGTTATATTTCCATGGTGAAACCAAAGATGTGTTTGACTTTGGTCAGGCCAGCCCAGTCAGGGCGGGGTTAAGATCTGGATGGCTCGTCTACTTCTGCCCCTACTACCCCCCCCCCAACTTTGAAAAACTTCAGTGTGGGGAAGGTAGGGGCAGAAGTGGAGGAGCTGTCCACTCTGCCGCCTTCTCTGGTTCTCACCCTCTACATACATTGTCTTTTAAAATCTTTGAAACAACTCAAAGAAATAATGATCATCAGTTTTGCAAAGGAAAAAAAATCACTGCGGTCCTAGAGCCATATAACTCCAAAATCTATGTTCTTATCATCACACCTTGCTGTACAAAGTCAGCATCCTGTAGGCTTCTGTCTCCCTGGAGTCCAATCTCAGGTAGACTCCAGAGCCCTCACACTTGGAAAATTCTCTTGGGAGCTCTCAGCTCTGATAACCAGGAGAAAGAAATACAGTACCTTGATTCAAGGTTCTGACAGGGCTATTTCCAAATATTGTCAAGTTTCACATAAAAAAGAAAAGAAGAGTGATTACAAGCTGAGCAGTGTCAACAAAAACTAATAGGTAACCTGTATAGAAAACTCAACTGAGAGAAAGGATCCACATAGAAGTCACCTGGAGAAGTAGAAGCCTGATGTTGGTTTCCTTTTGGACAATGCATAAAATCAGTTACTACTATTGCAGAAATTCTAGCAAACAGAAAAGTGTCCTTTCTTGTTGGATTATAAAAGTGATCCATACCTATAAAATGTATTGTCTTTTAGAAAATACCGAAAAGTCTAAGGAAGAAAATAGAAAATTACCTTTAACCCCACCACCTAAAGGAATCCATTGTGATATATTTCCTTCCTGTATTTCTTTCTATACATAAAATGTAAACTGTTTATAAAGCAAAGGATCTCTGGTATCCTGCTTTTATTTCCACTTACCATTATGTCAGAAGCATCTTACATCTCATTAAAATATTTTCGTGAAGATTATTTTAAATGGCGATATAAAATTTTTAAATGTGTATTTACAATTATTATCTAATGGAAAGGGAAGGAAAGATGATCACTGTTATTGTTAGAGTTAGAGCAGTGCAGTGTGGCCCTTTCCGTCTTGTGTCTGCCAAAAGGAAGCAGCTACTGCAAGTTCGTTCTGGCAAAAAGGCAACTGACCTTTCCATTGGGGCTGCAGTGCCAGCTGAGCAGCGCAGCAGGCTCCAGGCAGGAGCAGTCTGAAGATGTTCTCTCAAGGATCCATCCTCCTCTGCACAGCTGTGCATAGAGGGGGAGGCTTGGGCGTTGAAGGAATTTGGATTAGCCCAGAAGTACCTGGAGGTAGAGGCTGTATTGCCAAGGGCATCACAGCACTAAACAAAAGGCTGTTGTGAGGCTCCTGGAGGAAACCTAGACTCAATGGACCCTTGTACTCTGCACAAAAGGCTCCAAGACAATAGCAAGGGGTCATCTAGAATGTGCTAAGAGATGTTAGTCTAAAAAGTCCATTTGGATGACTTCAGGGGACCACGTGAAGGGTGTACAGGCAATTTGTGAAGGGTGTACAGGCAATTTGCGAAGTGCCCGTGGTTGTGGTCTGTTCTGGATTGGAGTTTCTTCTGATTCGTAGGGATCTGGCCAGTGGTACAAGATGCCTGGGCTTGATTTTGCATATTTTACTCTCTAAGAAATTCAAGGAAAGAGAAAAGAAGCATCTTGTTCCTTAAGAATTCCTAATGGCTTTGATACAATGATTAGAAAAGATAGTCTTACTTGCCTGTGGAGGTATAGGAATCTAATCCTTACCAAGCCTGCAAAGGAAGCCTGTATTGGCCTGTTGGTCAACTCCTCTTGACCTTGAACAAAACCGTACTCCCCTGGGGCCTTGGAATTTTCTGTGCAGAACCTCTTGAAGGGCAGAGCTTTTGTTCTACATCTGTTCCAGTGGGGCTGTGGTGGCCCCAGCTGGGGTGTGATCAAAAGGTTGCAACACATAATGACTTTGTTGGTATTTCAAATGATGTTTGAGACTCAAGTGCCAGTGGAGATGGCTACAGCCTTAGATCTAAAGACAAGATGAGAGTCAACTTACGCTTCTGTCCATGGCATACTCTGTGACTTTGGGTAAGCCCCTACCGTGTCATTTTACCTCCATTTCCCCACCCATTTAGAGCTATGTTTGGGAGATATTTTGTTTATTTTAGCAAAGGGGCAGATAATATCCACTGGTCCCAATTGAAGCCCAGGACAGGGCCTAGAGAAGTCACACTGCGAAAAGGCTTGACGTGGGAACCAGTTTTATCAGTGCTTATGGACATGACTTGAAGCCATGGGACCAGGGCCAGTTACATCATTTGTGGGACCCAGTGCAGAATGAAACTGTGGGGCTCCTTGTTCAAAAAACGGGAGAATTGTCATTAAAATTCTTAAAAGATAAAGCTTTTTTTTCCTCTCATACTTTCTCTCTCTCCCTTGACTTGACGTGGTGGTTTTTTATTTATTTGCTATTTAATGTCAATATAATATTAAAATTTTAAATTATTGGCATGAATATTAATGTTCATCTTTATACTGTGCAGTGCCACTTTTAAATGGAAATATAAGAGCACATATAAATTATACAACTCACATTCTGTAGCTTATACATGCATATGTAGTTTATTCTTATTAGAACAGTGGAAATGCTGACAAAACAGACTCAGCTGTTTTTATCTCACCTCTTTATATGCTTACTTTACGTACACACTTTCTACCAAACTTGGCGTTCTGATGAGTAAGAAAAGGAAAAGGATCTGTAGGCTACCCTACTCTTTCTTTCTATGTCATTATTTTCAGTACTAGTCGTTGGCTAGTTCAGGGAAGTAACATAAGTAGGAAAGGATATGATGGGTTCCTAGGTCATTTGTGTTTCTTAGAACACTATTGCTTTCTTTCTGCATTTGAATCAATTTCTAGATTGAATGGAAAGCATAGCCTCTTGGGGCTGCCAGCATGTCTGCTTGTTTATAGAGCTAACACTCTTACCTTGTACTGGATTTGGGTCTTCCTGAACTTTCATGCATTGTGGATCCACTGGAATTCTGTGCTCATGGGGCATTATCACTGCTATATGTGAGTGGGGCTGCAAAGAATGGTGTGCCTATCTCTCCTGCTCACATTCATGCTCCACTGTCCCATCAGACTTCACTTACAAAACACAATTTCAAAGATAAAGTTAGTAAGAATTTTAAGAAGGCAACAGCAGATCATTAAGCCGAATACAGGGCCCTCTATGCATGGGTCCTGTGTGACTGCATAAGTCTCCCACCCTTGAAGCCAACCTTCAATGGGACATTAGAAGATGACTGGGTGGATATGACTAAAGTGGGCAAAATTACATACAGACTCTGAGGCAGGTTCTAAGACAAAGGGTTTTCAACAGAAATTGTTTTGAAACCAAAGAACCAAGTATAAAGATACATGAATTACAAATGCAAGAACTCAGTGGTGAAAAGGAGGTCAAGAGCTAGAGACAAGTGGTAGCCTGGTGGCCAGAAAATGAGTTGTTGGGGTAAGAATTGGTCAAAAGAAGAGGAAAGAAGAGAGGCATGTAAAGAAGCTCAGGCAATATCTTGCCATCTGGATGGGAGAACCTGATTAGCCAAATTATTGTTGATCTGAGGCTGTTCCTTGGGCAGCACCTTAACCAACAAATCATAAGCCTGTAAATGGGCTTCTAAGACCATCTTCCAAAAACGGATGTGAGAATAGGAACTTGTAGAATGCTTTCAAGGAAATAGCATCCTGAATGTAGACTTTGGGCAGAGTTTCTAAAGTGGATTCTGAAGCTCCTTGTTTACCTCCAAGGGAAATGAATTGGATGGCTCTTAGCCAGAAACTGGTGAGGACATCTTGAAGTCAGTCTCTACAGCCAAATACACGGAAGTGCCCCATCCAAGGCAAGGGGATTCGGCTGCAGCACAGACAGGAAGGCCAAGACATTTTCTCCTTCCAGCTGTTCTCTTTCACCACCAGGCTGTGCCTGCTCCAAGCAGCTAGGATGAAAACCAACTGTTTCAATAAACCAACCAGCAATTTCCTAATTAACATAGAGGAAGTGTGACTTGGTGAACAGGGACTTGAACTACAAGTTCTGACTCTAATGTGCTAGGTGCATTGGGTCAAGGAATTTGACCTCTTGGGCCACAGTTTTCTGATTTATCAAAACCTAGGGTTGGATTCTAGGATCCCAAAAGTCATTTCCAGCTCTTAAAAGAAAATTTCTCTCTAGATGTGAAGGCAGTCTGCCAGCGACATTTGTCACCCCATTGATCACCAGGGTTGGTTAGGGTGATCTGACTGGCCAGGCGGGTGTCACCTTCCTCCCTCACTGCACCATGAGCATCCCTCCTGAAGCTACACACTGGGTCGAAGAGGAGGACCTTCCCAGCTAGAGGACGATCAGTCTTCAGTCGAGGGTATACGAGCAGCTGCTCTCCCTGCTAGAACCTCCAAACAAGCTCTCAAGGCCCATTTGTAGGAGAACATAGGGTAGTAACGCTTCCAAGACTCCAGGCACATCCAAATGAGGCGCCGCATGTGGCAGTCTGCCTTTCTTTAAGAAAAAAGAAAAAGAAAACTTCTCCCTGCCATTCTTTATGAACACTGTGGCCCTTACACAGAATGGGGTAATTCTGCATGTGCTAATATAGACCAGTCTCCAAAATCTGTTATTACATGAAAAGGCAAAAATGCAGAACAGTGTTTAATATGATTCCCATTGGGGGGGGGGGGCATAAACTAGCATAAGTATATATGATAGTACAGTGTTTGCATTCAGGATTATCTGAGCAGTACCCTTGGCAGTCCCCCGGATCTGTCTCTTGCTTCAACAGTGTTTGGATGGAACAGACCCAGGGGCACCCCTTCCAGCCTCCGACCACCCCCAACCTGTTTTCCAGCCTCAACCTTCGGAACCACCTCAGCCACCCTCAGCCTCCAAGACCAGCCAACACCATTTTTTTTTCAGCTTAACTCCTTATTGCTGACCAACCATGAGCTCCCAAATTTGTCAGAAATATTCCACCGAGGTGGAGGCTGCTGTCAACCGCCTGGCCAACCTGCCTCTGCGGGCCCCACACCTACCTCTCTCTGGGCTTCTATTTCCAGCATGATGATGTGGCTCTGGAGGGCTTGGGCCACTTCTTTTCCAGTTGGCCAAAGAGAAGCCCAAGGGCGCTGAGCTTCTCTTAAAGATGAAAAACCAGTGCCATGGCCACGTTCTCTTCCAGGCCGTGCTGAAGCCTTCCCAGGATGAGTGGGGCAAAACTCAGGGCGCCATGGAAGCCGCGTGGCCTTGGAGAGGATCCGGAGCCAGGCCCCTCTGGATCTGCTTGCCCGCACAGACCCTCATCTCTGTGACTTTCTGCAGAGTCACTTCCTGGAGGTGAAACTCATCAAGAAGACGGGCGACACCTGCCTCACCTCCACAGCTGGCGGCCCCCAGGCCGGGCTGGGCGAGTATCTCTTTGAAAGGCTCCCCCTCAAGCAGGACTAGGAGCCTTTGGAGCCCAGAGATCTTTGAGGGGCCCTTCTGCATCCCCGGGTGCCTGGCTTCTGCCTGAGCCTCTCTCTGCAACCACTAGCCATTCTTTTAACCACCCTGGAGCCCTCTCCCATGCATTGGACCAAATGGAAACAATAAAGCTCTTTGCAGCAAAAAAGAAAAAAAAAAATTTTTTTTTATCAGAAATCATACAAGTGAAGCTGTTAACTTCACTTGAAAAAGGGTCTGGGCAGAGGAATTGTGGACAGAGACTAACTTTTTAATTAAGATTTTATTGTTTTTAGAGCATTTTGAGATTCACAACAAAATTGAGGAGAAAGTACAGATATTTCTTATTTTCTCCCTGCCCTACACATGCACAGCCTTCCCCATCCCCACCAGAGTGGTATATTTGTTACAACTGATGAACCTTTGTTGACACATCTCAATCTCTCTAAGTCTATGGTTAACATCAGGGTTTACTTTTGTGTTGTACATTCTGTGGGTCTAGACAAAATATATGACATGTATCCATCACTGTGGTATCATAGAGTGTTTTCACTGCCCTAAAAATCCACTGTGCTCTGTCTGTTCATCCCTTATTCCCCACCCCTAACCTCTGGCAAACACTGAGTTTTCTTTTTACTGTCTCCATAGTTTTGCCTTTTCCAGAATGTCATGTACTTGGAATCATACAGTATGTAGCCTTTTCAGATTTGCTTCTTTCATTCAGCGATGTGCATTTAAGGTTCCTCCATGTCTTCTTTAACTTTTTATTTTAAATCTTTCTCTGGTGTTTGACTTTTCTAACTATATGCAGTATTGCTTTTCTGTCGTAAGAAAAATGATGGAATTATCTGTGTAGAGAAATTATAGTTTTGCTTTCTTTTTATTTTCCTGAAGAAAACCCACCTTATAAACATAATTTTTAATGCCATTCTGGATCTCACCTATGCCTTGTCTATACTTGTCTGATAGTAACACCAAAGATGTCAAGCAAAATTATCCCAAACTTTCTCTTATTATCCCAAATAGGACTCATCTCTCTTTCTGCAGTGGCTACCACCCCAGTCCACACACAGGGCTAGATCCTGGCAGCATGGTACCCCACAATAAGGGGATGCCCTTCTGGACTCAGTAGCATGTTAGTGACCGTTTGAATCTGCTGAGTCAGGGAAGAGAGTTGGCTCAGAGCTTGTGATATAACCTGGTCCTGAATATCATTTATGTGCCTCTGGTGTTAATGAAGGGATGGTATAGATGCTCAGTGTCCAAGATTCTTGTTGGCCCCTGAGTCTAGGAAGTCCTGCCCAGCAGTGGCTCAGACACAGCAGCCAGAGAGCATCGGAAGGAAACACACTCATTCGTGGAATCTTTACTGGACGCTCACCATGGCTCTTCACAGGCCAAATCTAAATCCTTTCTGTTCTCAAAACATGGCATGGGGCCGTGGGACCGAGGGCTCTAGCCCAGATTCTCCTGCTAACTTGCTCTGTGGCCTTGGACAAGTTACACTACTCTGAGCTTCAGTTTCCTCTTATGTAAACAGGGCAGGTTGGGTCAGATACCCTCCAGGTCTCCTTTTAGAAGAGTTAAACCTCTAGGACTTTGAAAGCCCTTTAGCCTCCTCCCCCCTTGGCCTTTCTCTCTGGTAGCAGCCAGATTTGGGAAGGAAACTTAAAGCAAGCTCTCTTTTATTTCAGTTTACTGGTATGTGCTGATGAATAATCATTGAAAGATCTCAACTAAGATTTCCAAGGTAAATCTTGCAATTTCAGGGTAGACCAAAATAAGGTAATAGCCTCCCAGGATGATAGAGTCAACAGAGGGTCTCTGAGAGGTACCAGGGTCAGGGTTGGGAGCCTACATACAATATTACCTGAGTCCTAGAATCTAAGTTGATAGCACCAAATATTACCTATTACTGCTATATATTCCCAGATTATTCCAAAATTCAGACTTTGATTGTCAGCAGGCAGTCATTCACTGTCAGAAACCTGGCAATTCTGGCTGCATTAGACCAAGAAATCCTAATGGCAAGAAAAAAAAAACTTTTAAGAAATGGACTGGCAGGACCAAGCGTTTCAGTGCACAGTTGCTGGCTAAGTAATAGCATCTCAGAGAGTTGCCGCTCTTGGCCCAAGGCTGGAGATCCCTGAGGGGTGAGCATTTTGGGATATGATTCTGGGCCTGTTGCTCAAGGTAGTCAGAACTGAGCTCCTTTCTTGAACAAACCTGCACCCCCAGTTGTGAAGGCCCTGGGTCTTGGGAACTTGTTTGGGCTATTCCCCAATATCTACATAAGGAGAGGACTGTATCCCTGTGTGTGCCAGTGAGGACAGGATGGAAGAGAGAGGACCCAGAGGAACAGACAGGCAGCAGCAGACCTAGACCCCAGGAAACCTGCGGGGCAATGTGGCCTAATGGGAAAGGACTTCACTTAGCATGAGAGGATCTGGGTTTGAATCCTGACTTCCCATTGACTCTTCTTCCATTGTACAAGCAAGTAAGCTTCGGTTAGACAGTGTCTGCTCTCTGCCACTTTCCCTATTCTGCCCCAGGGTTCTCTGACCCTTTCTTTGAACTGAACTAGTAGTGAAAGAACCTCAGGCTCTCTCACACGTCAGACCAGTTCTAAGTCTAAAAGCAGAGAATTAGGAGAGAAGATGCAGGCTGTGATTAGTTGAGTTCCCTGGGGAGTTTAACAAGTGAGAAGCTTACTGGTGGGAAGGGAAAATGGAGGAAGTCAAGGCCTCTGTGAGAGGGAGATCTGGAGGGAGAGGCTGCAAGGCTGGCAGCCTTGTGGTTGCTCTGCCTGCCCTGTGTGCCTGGTGTTGCCGGCTTACCAGGCTCCTCCTTGGTGTTGAATGAGGAAAGCCCCTGGCGTGACCAGGGCTCCTGCATATGCAAGCACTAGCAAGTGTGTCCCTTGGGCCATCCTTTCAATCCCTGCTTCCAGGCGTTCCCCCACCATACTGCTCAGGGTCCTCTAGGGAGCCTGGGTTTCCCCCGAGGCAGCACCCCACGAACAGGCTTTCTGCTTGGGGAATCTTCCGGAGCCTTTCTCTCACCTCTCCTCCTTGCTCTCTTTGCAGACAGCATGGATAGGGGTGATTTTTAAAAATAGGTTTCTAATTACAAAAGTAAAATATGGTAATAGCAGAAGAGAGTTGAAAATAAATGATCTTCAAATAAGAAAATAAAACTCAACTTGCTGTCCCCTTACCCCAAGATACCCACTCTTCCTATTTAGGTTTCTCTCCTTCCAGTCTTCCCTCTGTGTGTATGTAACACGTGCATGTAAACCAAACCACAGCCAACCCACTTCAAGGTCCACCTTTCTCCAGCTTATTTATAAAAGAAGGAGTTTGTCTCACACATGCTGGGGTCACTGCTTTGAACCCCGGTCTCCTTTTTACCCCTCAGCCCCATGGGATGCTGCTCCTTTGACCTGGGGGTCAACCAAGGGCCAGTTCTGCCTCCCCTTGTTGCTTCTACCCTTTCACGGCCCCTGGCACCGCATTGGGCTGTAGAATCAAACCAGATTTCGCTGCAGGTTACAGGACGCAGAAGGAGTTTCCGAACTGAATATTCAAAATTCTTTTTCCTAAAACTCATTTGAGCATCAGGCTACCAGGAATTTCTCACTGACTTCTTCCCTTGTTTGGCAGGTTCCAGCCACCTACCGTGCTTCTCAGCCTCAACCCCCCCCACCCCTGCAGCCTCCCTCCACATCTTAGGTTCTCCTGCTCTCAAATTCCTCTCATTTTCTATGCAGAGGAGCCCACTGATCTCAAAGCTTCACTTTCTTCACTGAAGCAGTTGGTGAGGGGATTGTAAAAAGAAGGTAATTTCTTCCCCGAGAGGAATTCTGGCGCCCACTGTTACAAATTCACACACACACACACACACACACACACACACACACTCTCATGTTTTCCACAAGATCCCGGTTGTACTGCACAAACTTTTACAGCCTTTATTTTTCCACCAGTATTTTCCGTGGAAAACATTTTTTTCAGTGTCATTGTGTATTTTTTTACAGCATGATGTTGATGTCTGTGTCATGTTCCATTATACCAATGTCCTGTTATTTATTTAACCAGCTTCCCGCTGGTGGATATTTAGGTGATTTCCTGCCCTTTGCTAGGAATACACAGCACTGCCACAGAGAAGCCACCCAGGTGCTCTTTCTGCTACACATGTGCCCGTCAACTGACTCATCCCCAGGTGTATCTGGCGACGTGACGGTTGGTGTCGTGGAGGGATGGTGGGAGAGGCCATGGGAACAGGAGAGATGTTGTTGGGGTCACAGAGAAATGGTGGGAGAGGATATAAAAATAGGGGAGGCATTCTTTAAAGTCCAAAAAGAGAACAGGATGGAATTTTGGCTTCTGAGATTTTTTTTCCCTTCATCCTGGCTCAGAATTCCTGCCAATGGGCATGACATGTGTCCTTGGCCAGAGCCAACAAGGAAAAGATCATATCAGGCAATGGATTTCTTCTGAATAGTTCTGGGCATATACTCATGATTATAATCCAAATGGCCCAGCTGGTCCCTTTAAAGTCCCACTTCCAACCCAAGAAAGGGGTGTTAATGAAGACTCCCACAAAAATAATCCTGTTCTGCCTTCTTCCTGCTACCCCAGTCTCTCTCTGTGTATATGGCATTGAGATCAAGAGTGAGAGGGGCCGCGGCCTGGAGAACTTGTAAGGATGCTGCTGCAGCACCAGGCTGTGTCCTTCCCCGTGAACAGTGTGGCACGTGACAAGCACCACAAAAATGAGCCAACCTCAGGCTTTGGCATCACAACTCTCTTGAGCAGATTCCAATATTCCTTAAAGGACTGTCAACGTAAGCCTTCTGCTTTTAAGATTTTAGATGGGTTTTTCACCTTAGCTCTTTTACCTGCCACTTTGACAGCTAAATCGTGGCCAGTAAAGGGCGAATGAGAATATGAAGTCGTTGAAGATATCAACCTCGTTTGAATGCTTTCGCTTTTCCTCCCAAAGCTCTGGGTGCAGGCCATGGTGAATGGATCTTTGTTGAAGAGCTTTGCTAAGGGCTTCTCAGCAAGTTAGAAATAGAGGGAAAGTACCTCATGTTGATAAAGAACATCTACCAAAAAACTAAAGCTAACATCATACTTAGTGGTGAGAGACTGAATGAGTGCTTTCCCTTATGACCCAGTCATTGCACTCTTGGGTATTTATCCTAGAGAAATGGAAGCTGTCTGTGAATGTTCATAGAAGCGTTATTCAGAATACCCCAGGACAGCCCACATGTCCTTCATCAGATGAATGGTCAGACAAACTATGGTACATCCATACTATGGAATACTACTCAGCAATAAAAAGGAATGAACTGCTGACCCACGCAACAACTTGGATGTATCTCAAGGGGATTATGCTGAGTGAAAGGGAAAAAAAAAAGCCAGTTCCAAAAGACTTCATACTGTATGATTCCATTTATATAACACTTTGAAATGTTAAAACTTTAGAAATGGAGGACAGGTTAATGGTTGCCAGGGGTTAAAGAGGAGGTGGGATACACGAAGGACATGGATGTAGTTATAAAAGGGAAACAGGAGGGATCCTATGGTGATGGAACTGTTCTGTAACTTAACTTTCAAGGTAGAGGAACCTACATATGTGATAAAATGGTGCACAACTAGACACATACACACTTGAGTTTAAGTAAAGCTAGGGAAAACTGAATAAGATCTATGGATTGTATCCATGTCCATAATATAGTCAATATATTGTACTGTGGTTTTATAAGATGATACCATTGGGAGAAAACCGGGTAAAGGGTGCAGGGGATCTCTCTGTATTATTTCTTACAACTGTATGTGAAGCTACAACTATCTCAATAAAAATTTTCAATTATAAATAATATTGTAGGGGTTAGTTTACAAGCACCAGGTAAGATATTTCAGGAAGAAACCAGAGATGTGTCGTGTCAGCTGTATTAGGATAACAGTAGACTCTCAATGAAATGAGAGATCTTGGTGGTTTTAGAACTTAAAAAAAAGTGTTGGTGTACATTCTCTGCACTTGGTTTCTCTTTGAATGCAGAGAAACAAGTGAGGTAGAAGGTTCTGGAGTGCTCTATAGAAAACTTCCAGATGAGAAGTATACATAGAAAGCAAGCATGGTTTGGCACCATCAAGTCTCACACGGAAGCCTCACAAGAATCAGAACTCAGGCCTCAAATCTACTGAGTTAAGGAAGGAACTGAGTTAAAATTCACTATAGGCAGTTGAGCATCCTAGAGGGTTGTGTGCATAATGCTTGAGAGCACAGCCTTAGGTACCAGAAGGCTTAGGTTCAAATTGTAGCCCTCACTCTTATTAGCTCTGTGGCCTTGGGCAAGTGCCTGAACTTCCTTGGGCCTCAGTTTTTCCATCTGGAAAGTGGGCAAAATACTAGAACTTCAGTGCCTGGCCCATTCAAGCTTAATAAAAATTATGTGTTCTTACTCTTACTTCCCTTCTGGGAGGATGGATGAATGCTGCCTACAGGTGCCAGGCTAGATTTTCTTGAGCTCATCATGGAACATCTCAGCCTTCTGCTTCCCCATTTCCCTCGCCAGGCTCCTCTTCTCCAGTGAGAAGTCTCCAATCACTGAGAAAAGCCTAAAGTGTCACAAGTTGACTGAGAACAATTGTTTGTCCACATATGTAGATTTCCCAGCTCTAGAACATGGCCATCTGGGACCTATTTGCCTCTTGGATAATCCTGGAGGTTGCCATGGCTGTCCTGGGTTCTCATAGTTTAACCCATTGAATGATCCTTAAGAAACATATATCCAAAATGCTAGAATGTACCAGCTCAGGAGGTAAGGAGGCCCACCTATAGGCATCCATTGGGGACTTATTAAAATGTGGATTGTTGGGTCCACCTTAACTCTTGGGAATCTGCGAATCTGCATTGCCGGGCCTGGGGTCTGGGAATCTCTGTGTTAAATGAGCTTCCACAGATGATTTAATGAGAAACACTTGCCTCTGAGGTTCTGGTCAGGTGTCAGGGTCTGGAGCTTGGGAAGCACTGACTTTTTCAATAAGCCTTCAAGGAAAAGGTAGAGAGCGACCGTAATTACCTTCATTTTTACCCACTTCAGCACTGAGACCCTGAGGGGCAAGGTCTTGTAACTCAAAGACAAGTGAGTGAATGCCAGTGCTAGGGACACTGTATTGCTTGAGCTAGCTCAGAGGCACCAAACCTGGCCAGCAACGTCTGCGCTGAAAATATTTCCCTCTTCCCTCATGGGCTCTCTCATGCCCTAGACACTGAGAATCCAGGCCTATTAATTTGCCTGCCATGCTGGCTTTTAGAGCTCCTAGCTCTCCTTAATATTAGGACACCAGAGGAGCCCAGTACTTTGGGTCCCTCCCTCGACCCCATCCATAAAGCTGTCAGCCAGATAGCGACTGTGGGATCCACCCATCCATTCGTGGTGAGGGAAGGGGCTGAGAACAGGGAGCAGACAGCACTAATGTGTGGGGTGTGGAGGGGTGGGGGCAGAACCAGCTGCTGACTCAGAGGCTGTCTAATCTATGAGAAGAAGAAAGACCCAGAAACCCACCCCATTCTTTCCCTCAAGCTCCCTTTTCTGGCTGCACAGGTGCTTTGGGAATGTTCTTTGCATGTACCCGCCCACCCGCAGCAGGGAAAACACACCTTGGAAAGGAAAAGCGTTCAGTAGAACCAAGCATCAAACCTACGTCTGGGAAACACTTGTGGCAAGTGTGAGTTTATGTACATCCTAGGCCCTGCAACAAAAATGGGAAATCAAAAGAAGAGAGTTGTTTGCAGAACTCTGAATGCAAGCATTTGTGTATGCAGGAGAGACCCTCGGCACTTTCGTGGAAAGGTGAAACTGGGTGGGTCACAGCAGTCCTGTGGTGCAGCCTCCTAAGTAAATGTTACCGTCATTTCGCTGCACGCTCCATGTTCCATGGCTCTGCCGTAGAAAGAGCCTCCAAATCACCCCCCGAAATGTATCTGACCTATTCTTTTTATTTTTTGTTAATCCTCACCTGAGGATATTTTTTCCATTGATTTTAGAGAGAGTGAAAGGGGAGAGGGGAGAGAAACATCAATATGAGAGGGACACATTGATTGGTTGCTTCCCTCACGCACCCTGACCCTGACCAAGGATCAAGCCTGTAACCCAGGAACATGCCCTTGACTGGGAATCGAACCTGTGACCCTTCGGTGTATAGGCTGATGCTCTAACCACTGAGCAACACCTGCCAGGGCCTGACCTATTCTTGAGAATTTGCTTTAAATTAAACTGTAGCTTTGTGTATGTATCATTGTGGGTAGGACCCAAAAGGGAAACTTTCTCTGATGAAGGTACATGTTGCTGGAGAAACCATATTTGACAAATGGCTTCCTAAAGAGCTAGCATTTATGAGAATCAGTTTGAGTGCCCAGCACTGTTTGAGACATATAAGACATTAATTATCTCATTTTATCCACACAAGAGTTCCCACACAGTAGGTATTACCTCCGTTTAACACATGAGAGGAGCGAGATGCAGGGATATTAACTCATGCCCGAGGCTGAGGGCTTGGGCTAGTAGGTGGTGGAGCTTGGATTCCAGCCCGGGACTCTTATCTCCAGATCCACCACTGATGTTCAGCCAGGACACCCCAGAACTGGCACAGTACTCTGTGCCTATTCAGTTTGGTTATAACCTGTACCAGCTGTTAAGTATTCTGAATGTCACCTCTGTTCAATACAAGCTCCTTCTACTTGGCTGCTATGCCCATGCCCTTTGAAATATATCAGAAAGCCAATCAAATAATTTCATTAACTTTTGGGAAATTTTCTCCCAGTAATAGAATAGCCACTTCTTGGTCCCACCTCCCAAAGGAGTGACCAGCAGGATGCATTAATTTCCTGAGACTGCTGGAATAAAGGACCACAACCTGGGTGGCTTCAAATAACAAATGGATTGTCGCAGTTCTGGAGGCTAGGATTCAAAGATCCAGGTGTGGGCAGGGGTGTGTGTTTTCTGACTGCTGTGAGGGAGAATCTCTCTCGCCAAATAGGATCATATTCTGAGGACTCCAACATATCTTTTTGGGAGGAAACTATTCAACCCATAACAATGAGGCAGCCTCGTAGAGTAGGTTCCTTCACCCCACCCTTGGCCCCAAATGGGTCTTCCCTTCCCTCCCGCCCAGCCCATGCTTCCCTTCTGTTCAGCTGGGAAGGGCGAACTACAGTGGATCAGCTGGAAACCAGTGGCTACATAAACTCCTCCTTCCTCCTCTCATCCAGTTTCCCTTCATCTCGTGCCAGTGAGTGGCACTTTGCCCAGGCAGTCACTATGCCCTGCGTGTACCAGGAAAAACAAAAAACAGGTGCCAGAGCCAGGAGAACCTGACATGTTTTAGCCGGAGGTCTCAGTGTGGTTGCTTTGGGAAATATCAAATGATTTCCCCTGTCTGAGTGCATGAGTGTGCAATGGGGCTCTTTAAGTTGCTGGTTCTCTAACTTTTTCTACCACAGACCCCTTAAGAAAGCCTGCCTGCCTTTTTCATAGAAACATACGTGAACCACCCAAGGTGGGCAGTGGAAGAGGAACCTCCACATGGGATGGGTGGTTGGAGGTTTACAGCCCCAATTCTTGTCTCCCAAATGTACCTTTCTCTTGTGAGTTGCACTGGCCACCACTGCTGTCACCGTGTTAGGCTCAGGGAAGGCCGTGTCTCTTCTAGCACCTCTCCCCATGCAGGAAAAGAAGCTTGCCTTAATTCTCCACAGCTTGGCTCATTCTAAGTTGTAGCATTTATTCAGTCTTGTCAAATACCAGAGGTCAATAATGTTTCTTTCAAAAGAACTCCTAGATATGGTCGTCTGGGAGCCCAGGCCCATCTTCACATGTCTACCGTGGATGTGTCCCCCCATCCTGCACCCCTTCTGCGCCTCAATGACTGTATCTTTGAATCCAAATATATACTCAGAGTCAGGGTCATAGATGAGAACAACCTCCCTCTCCATCCAGCCTGAGACCTGCCTTCCCAAGTCCACAGCCTCCTCTGCTGAGATTGACTCCCATGGCAGTGCTTACTCCCTTTAGGGAAGATCCTGCCCCAGAGCCTAGTCTTGGGAAGTCATCAGAGCATAATACAATCTCTATGCAAAAAAATAAAATATCTCTCCATACAGGAGAATTGTCTTACATTTGAAGCCCCCCCCCCCCCCACTTTTAAGATTTTTAAAAATGTTATTTTTTTCAGAGAGAGGAAGGGAGAGGGAGGGAGAGAGAGAGGAACATCACTGATGAGAGAGTCATTGATCTGCTGTCTCCTGCATGCCCCCTACAGGGATCAAACCTGCAACCCCGGCATGTGCCCTGACTGGTCATTGAACCTGCAACCTTTTGGTGCACAGGACAATGCCCAACCAACTGAGCCACACTGGCCAGAGCTCAAAGCCCTTTTGATGGCTGTTCTACCAGTTCTGATTCTCATTCCCAGCAGAAGATTCCCCATAAGCAAGAGGGAGAACGGAGTTTCTTTCGAAGGAACTGGTGGAACAATTTCATCCTTCTATTAAGTGGTGAACCTTGTTGTATTCATAGGCTGTTAGATCGAAATGGATGTAGAAATTATTCAGTGACGTGCAGGCCCCTCGTTTTATAGATAGGAAACTGAGGCCCAGAAAGAGAAAGTGATTTTTCTAATGCTGGCTAGTGGCAAAGGTGGGGCTAGAACCCAGCTCTTCTGATTCCCATCCCATTACTCTTTAAAACATTGATTGACACTGTATAGCAGAGCACAGAGACTGTTGTATTACAGACTTTAATTCGAACAGAGACCAGGTTACAACAGTGAGGATGAGCAGTCCTGGACTGTTGGTAAGGCCACAGCGAGTCCTGGATGAAGCTCTCTACCCCCACAAATGTCACAACAGAGAGAAAACATTTCAGGGGTTCCCTATGCTCATCACTTCTATCTCCTGAATGCCACTTAAAATTAATCCCTTTCTCCTGCCTCCACTTGAGTCAACCTAGTCACCATCATTTTACCCTCCAGATCCACTCCTGCCCTAGTAATAAAGTCCCAGATTCTCAGCAGGACCCTAAGAGTCTGTGCTCTGGGGGTGGTGGTGTTTTGTTGTTTTTAAGTTTCTTTATCTTTATTGTTGAAAATATTACAGATGTCCCCCTTTTTACCCCCATTGATTCCCTCCACCTCGCATCCATCCGACTTCCAGGCTTTCCCCATACCAATGTCTGTGTCCATGGGTTATGCTTATAAACATATAAGTTCTTTAATTAATCTCTCCCCATCCCCTCCCCACCTTCCCTCTGAGATCCCTCAGTCTGTTCCATGCTTTTATGTCTCTGGATCCATTTTGTTCATCAGTTTATTTTGTTTATTACATTCCACATATAAGTGAGGTCATGTGGTACTTGTCTTTCTCTCACTGGCTTATTTCACTCAGCATAATACCTTCTAGTTCCCTTCATGCTGTCCCAAAGGATAAAAGATCCTTCCTCTTTACAGCTGCGTAGTGTTCCATGGTGTGAATGTCCCACAGCTTTTTTTATCCACTCATCTACTGATGGGCACTTGGGCTGTTTCCAGATCTTAGCTATTGTGAATTGCGCTGCTATGAACACAGGGATGCGTAAGTTCTTT
Source organism: Miniopterus natalensis (assembly GCF_054644295.1). Classification (NCBI taxonomy): domain Eukaryota; kingdom Metazoa; phylum Chordata; class Mammalia; order Chiroptera; family Miniopteridae; genus Miniopterus; species Miniopterus natalensis. The sequence goes on along the minus strand of NC_142081.1, from coordinate 23,404,069 downwards.
CTGATTGGTGTTTTGGGTTCCTTAGGATATATTCCTAGAAGTGGGATCACTGGGTCAAATGGCAGTTCCATTTTTAATTTTTTGAGGGAACTCCATACTGCTTTCCATAGTGGCTGCACCACTATGGAAATTGTGTGAGTTCCTGAGCTCTGGTTTTATCTTGCTTTTCCAGCTTCTCTTGAAAGCTTTTTCTCCCTTCCACCTACATCCAGTGGTTCTCAAATGGGTGATTTTACCCCCTAGGAAACATTTGGCCATATCTGTAGACAGTTTTTTTGGTTGTCACACTGGCATCTAGTGGGTAGAAGCCAGGGATGTTGCTAAACATCCTACAATGCACAGGACATCCCCCATAACAAAAAATTGTCCAGCCTAAAATGTTTATAGCTGAGGTTGAGAAACCCTCCATCTTTACAACTCACCTGAAATACCACTTCTTCCAAGAAGCCCACCCGTGATGCTTTATACTGGTTGAGAGCCCCTCCCTCCACTTATCCCTTCTCCTTCACAGCACTTGGCACATTGGAGTATCTAAGATAATGTAACATCTGTCTCCCTCACCCACCAATTCATTAACTCCATAAAGGAAGGAGCTAGTGGATGGAGTGTTTGGGTCATCACCTGATCCCTGTGGCCTGAGCGGTGCCTAGTGCAGCTAAGCATCACTTTTGGCCTTAAGAACCATGGAACTCAGAGGAAGGTAGTTTACACCTGTCCTTCCTTTATCAGGGATTATGTGGGTTTCCAAAGGCTTCAAATACAGACTCACAGACACCCATGGTCAAGAGCACAGTCTTGGGAGCCTGTCAGAAGTGGGTGGATATCATAATTCTGCCACCTCCTAGTTGAGTGACCTTCAGCAGGTTACCTAATTTCTATGGAACTGGGTTTCATCATCTCTAAAACAAACAAACATAAAAATAGAACCTGTTTCGCATAGCCATTGTGATGATTAGAGGACAGGGTATATGTAAGGCATTGGGTGCCACCTCTGACACAGGGTAAGGGATTAACACTGAGGTAAAGGAAGGGCAGTGGGATGACCTGACTTATTCTAAGGGTCTGCTGCAGCCCCCAGGCCCTGGGTAATAGGCACAGGGACGTGGAAGGAACGTCAGAAGACTGCTGGTCAACCTCTCCTTCTTAACTTTCTCAGCTCTAAAATGTGCCTTAAAAACACCCCAGCTTATCTATCCTATGGGCTTGTTATATGGACCCTAAACAGCTCCCCAGCCGGACTAGAGAGGTGCCCCAAAATTACCTGTAGGTAGGACTGAGGGCAGCTTTCCAGACTCTCTTACCTCTTCAATTCTGGAGCCTCTTAAGAGCTCTGGCCTGGCTCCCCTGATGAACCCCTGGTTCCTTATTTGGATGGCAGCCCACCCCGACCTGAGCTAACTCTAAATTTCTCTGTCTTCCTGGGCTCTGCCTCTGTGCCAGCAGGGGCTCCACACCCTGTGACCTTCCTGATCCCAACAGATCTGAACCCTAGTCCATAGCCAGGTGTCACAGTTCCCACCTGATTTGTAGGGGAATTCATGACATTTTCACCAAATCAGTCCCAGAAATTGATTGCTATCGTTCCTTTTGCCCTGGGAGAGAGGGAATCTTTTCCATTTCCAGGCTTCTTTGCTCTCCCTACCCCCCACCGTTTTAGATGTTCAAAAGCTGTTTTTTTAAAAAACAAACGTCCGTTTCCTAGACTGCTCAGGTCAGCAAACAGAAGTATGTTTGGAGGTGGAGAGCTGGATGGGAAGAGTGCTGAGACCACATCAGACGGGGCATGGGGAAGTTACAGACAGGAAATCCGGTAGCTCTGGGAATAGATGTTGAAGCCTGGTTCCCCACAGGTAGCAGCCAGAGGCTCACATGCAGTGACCTCTTGGCAGAAACCCTTCCCTGTCTGCAGAGCTGTGTGAGCACCAGGCAGACCCTCGGCATGGGGTGGGGAGGGGCAGTGGGGCCTCAGACCCCCTGGCTGGGGCAGGAAAAGGAAGGGGAACTGGTGGCATCAGCTCATCGGGATAGCACCTGGTGGGTCAGCACATAGAGATCCTCTGTGACAATAGCGGGCCCCATGCCCAGGCCCACCCTTGCTTTGGTCAACTTGTTTGGCTTCCTGCCCTGTGGCCAGTGAAACCTGATGGGTTAGTTTCTAGATCAGGCAGATTCTCTTCCACTTCCTGGTCCTCACACCTTCCACTTGAAAAGCTGTGGTTCACCTGCCCCTCACTCTGCAGAAGGATGTGTTTTGTCCACAATGCCCAATGAAATGCCTGGTCTCAGTCAGCCATTCTGAGGCCTAGGAAGTTATTTCAGGGATCAGAACAGCTGAAGTGAGATCCCTGAAGATTAAAATCAGCAACTGAGGACTGTCTTCCAGTGTGGGAGAGACCTGAGCACAGAGGAGCAGCGCACCAGCATCTCCCCCACCCCACCCAGCCAGGTCTTGGCGGGAAGGAGCAGCGTTGCCACCTAAGTCTGTGCCCTCACAAGGCAGAAGGGATGAAGGAGCATTCTGGGGCCACTTTTATAAGAGCACTAATTCCAATCATGAAAACCTCACCCTCATGACTTAGTCACTTCCCAGAGACCCTACCTCCAAATTGGGAATTCGTTTTCAATATATGAATTTGGGGGGGGGGGCACGGAAACATTCAACCTGTAGCACCCCTTTTATAAGGACATCAGTAATATTGGTTTAGAACCCAGTCTGATGACCTTTTTTAAACTTGATTACTTTTGTAAAAACCCCATTTCCAAATTAGGTCACATTTTGAGGTACTGGGGAGTTCAGAATCCAACTTTTTTTTTGCAAGCGTGAGAGGACGCAATTCAACCCATAATCCAAGGCTAAGGAATTTGCTCAGTCATACAGCTTGTTGGTGATGAAACTGGGTCCTAGAACCAGGATTATTTGATGACACATTTTATGGCATGACCCCCATGTAAAGCCCCAACACTCCTAAACTTCTCTGGATGGGAAGAAAGAACCAAAGAGAGACATTCAGAGCCTGCTGCTGTGTTGATGGCATGTTCCCTTCGTTGTCTTTCCTGTAGCCTGCCTGCTCCAGGCGGAGCTGGTCAACTATGAACGAGTCAAGGAGTATTGCCTCAAAGTCCTGAAGAAGGAAGGGGAGAACTTCAAGGCCCTTTACCGGTCTGGTGTGGCCTTCTACCACCTTGGGGACTATGATAAAGCACTCTACTACCTGAAAGAAGCAAGGACCCGACAGCCAACAGGTAAGGCAGCCCCCTCTGGCAGCTCTTGGGCCTTCTCAGTGAGACAGCTCTCATGGTGCAGGGCCAGGCAGGTGGAGAAATGCAAATATGGGGTCAGGTGGGCACTAGGACCTGGAACGAGGAGAGCACACAGCCCATGCATTTGCCTGGGGTCTGGCTTCCAGGGAGCTTGGGAACCTCTTCCAATAGAATATGGAATTCTTTGTCTTTTCTAACCCAGAATCCAGCTTTCTTCCCTTATCCAATAAATATGTATTGAATTCTTATGGTGTGCCAAGATTTGTTGCTGGGAACCAGGGATGTGGGTAAGAAAGCTTGGCCCCTCCTTTTGCCACATTGGTTGGCAAAACAAAATGCAAAGGAATGATTTGACTGCTGAGCCCTGTATCTCCCAGGAAGCATGCTCTGCCTTCTCCATTCGGATCCCATTTCTTAGAGCATGCCTTATCTGTACCACTAGCTCAGCCATTCAGTCATTCCACAGATACTGATTAAGCAGTTGCAATGGTCCAGGAACTATTCTAGGTGCTGGGTAGATGTCAGCTGCTAACTTCAAGGAGTTTAGGTTATAATGGAGGAAGACGGACAGTAAACAAATGGAAAGATAATGTAATATTTGGTAGTGTTGAGTGCTGTGAAGAAAATAAAGCAGGATCAAGAGTAAATGGGGTGCTATTGTAGACCTGGTAGTAAGAGAGAGCCTCTCTGAAGAGGTAACATTTCAACAATGACTTTGACTGGATGCTGCCATTGTTGTTCATATGGTCAGTTTTTTAAAATGCACTTCTCCTTCCAAGAAGTCTTTCAGAACTTTAGGATCAATTTGCAAACCTCCAAATGTATACACTTTTTTCTTTATTTTTGTAAGAACACCAATATCATTATTTTTATGTGTTGATTAGTTTTCTGTATATCAGTTGAGTTCCCCCAACTGTACTGTAACCCACTTGAGGACTAAGAACTGGACTCATTCAACAGAATTGTCTTGAATACCTACTACATACCAGCACTGTTCTAGATGCCATGCCTGGCATTTTCTACAGCATTCGTTTCTACTTCTGGAAATAAACATCTCAGGCAGCCCTGTGACTCTTATATGCTGGTATGTGCAGAGCTGAGCAGCTGTTCCATGCCATACCCCGCTCACTAATTTAAGAGCTGGGATTGGGGAATAATTCCCCTGTTTGAGGTGAGGTGGTCTGATTCTACTTATAAGGACAAAAATAAGACAATGAAGCAAAGTCATTTGAAACTCTTCAGTTTAAAAAATTACATTCAACTAATATTTATCATTAGATTAAGCACTTTTACTTATTTATTTTTAAATGTGTCTTTATTGATTTCAGAGAGAGGAAGGGAGAGGGGGAGAGAGAGAGAGAAACATCAATGAGAGAGAAACATTGATCAGCTGCCTCCTGCACGCCCCCTGCTGGGGATTGAGCCCGAAACTTGAGCATGTGCCCTGACCGGGAATCGAACCGTAACCTCCTGGTTCATAGGTCAATACTCAACCACTGAGCCACGCCCGGCTGGGCAGATTAAGCACTTTTAGACTAACCTGTTTTGGTCCTCACAGCAATGTCATGAGGAAGGTATTATGATCCTCAGGAGAGGCAGGCTTTGGAATCAGATGCACCACATACTATGTATTTTCTTGGGCATCACACTTAACCTCTCTGGGGCCCAATTTTCCCTTTTGTCACAGTGAGGATGATGCTCCATACCTTACAGGATCTTATTGAGAGTTAAATGAGATAATGTGGCCCAGAGTAGGCATTCAAAAATGAAGGTGATTTCCTGCAGCCGAGACAGGAGGCTCAGAGAAGTTGCTAAGGTGCCTGGGGTTAAACTCTGAACAGAGCCTCAACTAACTGTGCTGACTCAGGAGCACTGGAGTATGCTGTTTCATAGAAATAAAGGGAGAGATCCCTCCTCCTCTCCTCTCCTTATCGTCTGTCCCTGGGTCAGGGTGACCCGTTCACATTTGCAAAGGAGAGGCTGTGGAGAAGAATGCTGGCATCCCGCTTGCCCTCTCAGCCATCACGGACCTTGGCTGAGTGAGCCTGGCCTGTCCATGATCTTCAGAGATAGCTGTAGACCAAATAGTTGCCCTCACCAAGTGTTCCCTAAGGTGTGTTTCTCTCCTCGCAGACACCAACGTGATCCGGTATATCCAGCTGACGGAGATGAAGCTCAGCCGATGCTCCCAGAGAGAGAAGGAAGCCATGTAACTACAACACCTCTCTAGACTTGCACTTGCACCTGACCCTGGACTTCTAGGCATCCCCTGGTGGAGAGCCCCTCCCTGGGTTCTGGTCCTTTCTCCCCACTTCCGTTAGCCCCCCTCCCAGCTCTTCCTCCTATTGCCCCTCAACTCTGTCCACTCCCAATGTGAAAAGGAGACACAAATTTGGAATCTGGTGGGTTGCCCCGACAATGGAGATAGCCGCTTCTCTAGTAAGTCAGCCACTGAGAGGGACCTAACCTCTGTGGGGACAGCTGAGGAGCTGGGGAGGACTCCCACAGGCCAGGAAGCCTGAGCTTCTGCCAGAGGCAGAGCCTGCTGGGTGTACCACCATCCCAAAGGCAGCAGGCCCAGAGCCCACTGCTGGACCCTCCACACCTTTCTGACAGACCAGAGCATCTCAAGGCAACTGTGACAAACCCAGGGATGAGACAAATACCGGGAGCACTGATTAAGCCTGGAAAGAGGCCGTGAATTTGTACACTGGATTCCCCCCCCCCCCCCCGCCCCCAGCAGCCTCAGCCCCTGCCTCCCCTTCTTGTCTTGGCTTGTGCTTTCTTCTCTCGCCCTCGGAGATCTGAGACTCTGCCAGGATTCACATGCCACTGAAGCCCACTCTCAATGCCCTCTGGTGACCACACATACCATTCTCCCATCCCCCCAGCAGGCAGCTGTGACAGCAGAAGGGCAGGGTCAAGTGGGCCAAGGGTTGACCACGTAGGTGACGTGGGGAGGGAGAGAGCATTGTATAGACTGGGCAACTGAACAGTGGACTAATTAAGTGTAAATAAAAATAAATGAACAGGCAGCAGTTCCTGTCATTTCTGTTGGAAGCAGCCCACTCCTCCCTTTTTACTCCCTCCCCCAACTCACTCAGAGCTACTTACAGCCAGGCAGGATGGGGCTTCCCCCAAAGCACTGGGCCATTTGTTCGGTGGTAAACAATATTGGCTGCCACCTTTGTGCTTTTAGAGTAGGCTGGGGTTGCCGAGACGGCCCAGGGATTGGGCTTTGTGGGACCTGTACCTCCTCTTTTTGATGACAGTAGCTGGACTCAATATCTAGCACAGAGAATGTGTTCAACAAATATTTGTTGAATGAATAAATTACGACTGCAGACTGGCTCTCCTGCCTTAAACTAATTTTATCCCAGACTAGTCTCCTGATATCTGTTCTTTATGCCATGTTGCTTCAGTCCAATAAGAAACATCTCCTGAGGGCTTATTGTTTGCCTGTCAATGTGCAATACGCTGTGGGGCATAGGACGTGGTCCTGTGGAAGAGCTGAGAAAGACTCACGTGAGATGATTACCAAGGACACGTATCATTTATACAACGCTTTAAATTTTTCAAGCACTTTCATGTATTTTTAGTGTGATTGGTGAGAGACGGTATTGTATAAATTAATATATATACAGATGCAATAATGTTAATAGTTAGCATTTATTAAATGCACTATCCTCAGATCTTTACATGTATAAGCTCATTTCTTTCATGCAATTGCCTACGAGATAGCATTTCTGTTTGATGGATAAGAAAACTGAAAACCAGGAAAATTAACTACCCCAAGGTGGCATGGCCTTAAGTGGAATAGCTAGGATTTGAACCAGGTCTATCTGACCCCAGAGCTCTAGCTATGAACTGCTTTATCGTTAGCTGCTGCTCTACAAAGTATATCGAGCAGCTACGACCATTCAAGAGCAGGACCGTGTATATTTTGTTGAAAAGCCTTGACTATGTCAATGGTGGTACATGAGCTGCCTCTTGTATTTAAAATGCCCAAAGCAAAAAAAAAAAAAAAAAAAGTCACTAGCACTAGACTCCCTAGTGGACAGGGAGGTGACAGGCCAGGAAAAGATAACCAAGACCCAGCAGTTCTTTCTGTGTATTGTTCATTCTACTTGCTGAAGGGCCAGCACGTATCCAAACAACCCACCTAGCTCTCCTCACTTCATCCCCAGCATCGGGGAAGAAGCATAGTTCTAGGCAGAGAGGAAAAGTTAATTATGGGTTATTTGTTTAATCAGAGGCCCCACCACTGCAGGATCTAATCACTGCTGAGGGGCCCAGAAGCCAGCAGCACAAGTGATATTCACATAGCTTCTCAAAGGCTTCTAACTGGACCAGAAGAAAGTGCTAGAAATATCCAAGGGCCCACAGTTGCTTGCCTGTAGCTCAACCTCTAGATAAGAGGAAAAGGAAAAGGTCTTTATAGCTGCCACATTCTACCCCACCCCTACCACGTCTTTCTCTCTGCCCTCTTCCTCCAAAATGGTTTCACGGGACCCCAATTTGAAACCACCCTGCGGTATACATAGCACAGGCAAACATGCAAACCCCCGTCCCCAAGCCTTCAGCCCAGAAAGCCTGTGAGTTGGTGAACTGCTGGTTAGAATCTGAAGGGTAAGATGGGGTCAGAGGTGGCCTGCAGAACCGGTCAAACTGGCAGGGTCTTCCTTTGGTCTTGCATTCAGGAAGGACTCAGAGTAGCTATTTCCAACATGGGTCAGGAGAGAGGATTTGCCTCAAAGAGTGAGTTGTGGCAGGGCTGGACAGGAGGGGATAAGATTGTTGCATCCTTCCCAAGAGAAAGGTTGAACACCAAAACCAGGTGAACACGACCTCGTGGGACCTCATAGTCCAAGTGTACAGGCTGCCTGCTTGTCTGGTGACTTAGGTCCACATGCTTATTGGAACTCTGTTCACTGGGACCCAAAGTTAAATGATCCCAAAGGAAGAAGCTGCCTGGTGGTATTAGCTGGTATTTGTCTGAGTGGTGAATTTTCTGTTCATTTGTCCAACAGAAACTTCAGAGAGCTGTTAAGTAAAATCAGGTGTGTTCACCTTACCTTCTCCCCACTCCTCCCCCAAATGGGGACTGTCATTTAATGACACACTGTGTTTGCAGATGTCACTGCTGAACTCTACCTGGAGCACTAACCTGGACCTCACCTGCTTTGTCGTCTCCTGCTTGGACTTTTGTGATAGACTCTTCGGAGGGGAAAAATTATACTTTTCCTGTAATTATTGTAAAAGCCTCATATGTGTATTGTAGAATTTTAGGGAGGGGAGACAAACTAACCCACAATCCTACTACCCAAGACAAATATCATAATCCTTTGGGATGTATCATTTGGTTCTCTTTGGGATAAATGTACATCTGCACATACACAGTTTGCTTGTTGTTTTTTAAACAAAAACTAGATCGCACTGTATATATACACTTTAATAACTTACTTTTCAAAATGTGTATTTATATTTTAGAATATGTAATACGTACGTAGACACAAAATTTAAAAATTAAAAAAATCTCTGTAGTAAGAAGTAAATCTCTTTCCCACCCCATCTGCCAGTATCTAGTTTTGCTCCCAATACCTGTATATCCTTCCAGAGACATTTAAGCATTTTCCAACACATCTATATATATTCTTTTGTCACACAAATGGTAGCATGTGGACACTGCACCTTGTGCTACTTCCCTCACTATATCAGGAACGTAATATTTTTTGTATGTCTCTCAAACTTTTTCAACATTGTCGCCAGTATACAGATGGGCCCTCATTTGGTAACCAATCTTCTAATGGTGGTTATTTCCTTTGTTCCCAGTCTTCATTGTAAATAAGGTTGCAATAGATATTCTTGCAGCTAAATTTTGCACATCTCTATGACTCTTAGGATAAAAATCCAAGGAAACATTGCTTGGCTATCTTTAAGAATTTTAATATCAGTTGCCAACTGTCCTCTGGAGAGTTTGTACTAAAGCACTCTCTTATTTGCAGTCTTGAGAGTGCCCTGCTCCCTGCACCCTCACTCACGGTGAGTATTAGCACTTATCAAATCTTCACCAATTTGATAGGAAAATATTAGGATGTCAATGTTATTTGAACTTGCATTTCTTTGATTATTACTGACAACATCTTCATATGCTTATTTGTACTTCTTTCTTTGTGAATTTTCTATTTATTCGATATTGGTATGTTTACCTTTACTATCAACATGTAATTTTATTAAGAATGTTATTTTTGTCAAGAAACATGGCAAATATGCTTTCTAAGTGCTTTGCTTTCTAATTTTGTTTATGGTCCTTTTTTGGACAAACATAAATTCTTAATTCTGCAATTAATTTGTTCCTCTGTTGCCGGCTTCTTCTGCCTGTGGCTCACTCTCCCATTTCTGTCTGGGTGGCCTTTCTGAAACACAACTGACCATATCGCTCCATAGCTTGAACATCTGTAGTGGCTCCTCATCATTTCCGAAGCCAGATTCCTTAGCATAACCCACGAGGGCTTGCATGTGATTTTTCCCACTGACTCTTCTGGGCTCACCTGCTGGTCGTCATCTCAAGCTACCCTCCCTTCCATTGCTGCACAGCTGCCTGTCATCCCCTGAGCCCTTTGTTCTGGGTCTCTGGGCCTTTCTGTGCTGTTCCCTCTGCCTAGCTGCCCAACTCCCTCTTTGCCTTGCTAACTCCTTTAGGACCCTAAGTATCACTACTTGAAAGCCTTCCCTGACCCCTTAGTCTGCAATCCTAAAGCAACATGAACCTGCCTCTGGCAAGCATTTGCTACAGTGAATTGGAATCTCCTGTTTATGTTTGCCTCCCCCACTCCCTGGATATTCAAGGCAGGCACGGTGCTTTGTTCATTTTTGCAGCCAGAATGCCTAGCACCATGTCTGCACACAGTAAGTGCCCAATAAATGTTGAGCGTTGAGCCTGGGATGGATGAAAAATAGCATCAGGTCACATCAGTGGCAGATGTTACCTGAGGTAAATGCAGGGCTGGATTGGATCTGTGCTCCTGAGAACTAAAGAAATCCTAGGAGACCTGGGTTATAAGAGAAGCCATGTGCTCCACTGCTGTGCTTTCCCAAACATCAGAGTAATTTGAAGTAGCTTTTTAAAAATGCATAATCTCAGGCTCTGCCTTAGACCCATTGAATCACTCATGGGGAAATGCTCAAGATACTATAGTGCTGTTGTTTTTAAGTGCTGAAGGGTTTCTAATGACCAGGCAGGTTAAAGAGCTGCTGCTGAGGTAGACCAGCAGGTAAAGCAGAGCCCCTGGCTCCACTACCTCAGACGATGTCATCTCAGCAGTGGATAGATGGAGCTTTATTCGAATGCCAGCTTTGACATCTACCGGCTATGTGGCCTTGGGGCAGTTGCTTGACTTTTCAGATCCTCTTTGGCCTCATTTAAACATGAGGACAATATTATATATCCCTTAAAAGGGTGCTGGGATGATTAAGAAATACCTGTCTCCCAGCTCAGTGCCTAGCACAGAGTAAGCATGAGATAAACATTCATGTCCTTCCCCACTCCCTCAGCCTCAGTTTCCTCATTTATAGTGTGGCTGCATTCATGTGGAAGACAAACCTGTCTGTTTGTCTTCCATATTTCCACACTGAACTCTAGAAGGAAGACAGCTTCTGACAGGCCCTTGGATTACTCTGGTGGAACAGGACCAGTACCTGGGTGATGCAGGGGGCAGAGGAAGCCCCCTATTGCACCGCACGCTGTCTCCTAGCATACCAGAGAATTTATAGCAATCATTTGGGATAATTCTGATGCTTTCCAGAACCAACAGTCTTTTAGTCACATCCAAAGAGCAACACAGTTTCCTTCCCGTGGTTCCACCCAGAGGCCAGTGGCTTCTGAGCTCCAAGGTGAAGGCGACTGTCAGGAAAGAGAACAGTCATTGCCTACTCTCCTCCCAGCCTCAAGGTTGGAAAGATGAGACTGGATGTGATGTCAGAATAGCTCATCTGCAGCCACTTTGATTAAGAAACCCCTGCTTCCCACTCCCAATGCCTATACTCTCTCGCCCCACCAGCCCAGGGCCAGCAGCAGAGACAGGGAAAATGGATTCGGTCCCTCAGGCCTGACAGTTCAAATTACCAAGTCAGCATGAAAAGTCCCACTCTAAATGGACTGAAATTGGATTCTATTAAAAACCACACTCACGGAGGCCCTTGGCTATTAATATTTGCTAAGACATGGAAGGGGGAGGAGGCAGAGGCTCCTGCAAAAATTTGGAGATTGCAGCTGTTCCATGGAATTGCTTTTCTGGAAGTGAGCCTACGTTTGAAAGGTAGATTTGCCCTGTTTTCAACAGAATGTTGGGGCTGGAAGGAATCCTGAAGCTCTCTCATTTTATAGATGAGGGATCAAGTCCAGAGAAGGTAAGTGACTTACTCAGGGTCACACAGTAAGTAACAAAGTCAGAAGAACTCATATCAGTTTTCTGACAATGAACAATAAATACTCTGGACACTGAACTAGCTAGCACACACTTACAAAGCACCTGTCTTTTTAAAAATGTAACGCTGTAAAGTTATTCTCTTTTAAAGAAATGTTAACCTAAAAATAAAAGGCTAAAGTAAGAGGCAAAAAGCATTTATTTGAGATAAAAAAAGAATAGCTATTCAAAAAGTACTGATATAGGCAAAAACCCAAACTCAGATTTGGGCAGAAATCCAAATCCAAACTCCTCAGATTAGGAGACAAAAGTAAAGAGTATTCGTGAGGAAGGAAAGGGGAACAATTACATCAGTTAAGGCAGGCATTTCTATTGGTGCAGGTAAGCTTACATAGAGATGCTGATTCAAAACAACTTTCAGTACAGTAGTCATCAGTCCAGTAGTCATATTTGCTTTCTTGTTATCCTTGCAAACAGTTCTTTGGGACACAATGTTGCCTTAGGCCCAGTCCAAAAGTTACTTTGCTGTTTTAACATTCCAAAGATTTGAGGCATAAGAGGTCTGTAGTGCAAGACAGTTTCTCTGGGATGACAGCTCCAACTCCATTTTAAAGTCTCTCTCTCTCTCTCTCTCTCTCTCTCTCTCTCTCTCTCTCTCTCTCTATATATATATATATATATATATATATATATATAGAAGGAACACAGTACTCACAGTGCTCATTCATTCATTCCCTTGCTCAATATTCATCATTCTAGTCACTTCAGTATAGGTGGTTCAATGGTTAACAAGGCATTTTCTCCACTTGACAAGCTTAGAGACTGCAGGGAAGAAAGGAAGTAAACAGGCAGGCCCAGCTGGCATGGCTCAGTGGTTGAGCATCAACCCATGAACCAGGAGATCGTGGTTGGATTCCCAGTCGGGGCACATGCCCGGGTTGCGGGCTCTGTTCCCAGTAGGGGGTGTGCAGGAGGCAGACGATCAAGGACTCTCTCTCTTATCATGGATGTTTCTATTTCTCTCTCCCTCTCCCTCTTTCTGAAATCAATAATTAATAAATAAATAAAAAGAAAAGAAAATAGGCAACTTCAAACCTGTGTAATAAAAACACCAAGGGCACCCAACTGGTAGAGCAAAAGTGGTGAGAGGTGAGTCAACTTCAGCCCAGGGTCGATGGCGAGGCTCTGCTAGCTCTTTTCCTGGTTGTAATGTGAAAAGATTTGAGATGAAGAGCTGTCTTTTCTTATCGTTTTCCTGGTTTCTCATTCCTGAGCTCAGGCAATGTCACTTTTATCACCCTGTAGACCCAAGGGCTGAGAACTCACAGAAGACTGAAGGCTATATCTGATCAAATCCTCTCCGTGTAGAACAGGGACAAGTGGCTACACATGTTACCTCTGAGTGTGATCAGAAGCTCTTCAAGACTTCTGGTTTCCATAATAAGTAAAAATTCTAGACCAGCTTTCACAAATGTAGTCATAATGCCATGAGCAGCCCGAATATCTCTCATTGTTTTACGTTCCTTTGTTTTCTCTAATCTCAGCCTTTTTATTCTAAAATGGCACTGTCCATTAGAAATATAATGTGAGCCGCCTATGTAATTTTAAAATTTCCAGTAGCCACATTTTAAAAAGTAATGATAAACAGGAAATTAGTAATGTAGTCTAAACAAAAATAAAATAGGGAAAAGAATAAACTACTGTGGAATAAATTTAGCAAAGTGAGTGCAAAACTTACAGCCTGAAGACTACAAAACGTTGAAAGAAGACTTAAATGAATAGAAAGATAGCCCATGTTCATGAAATGGAAGACTTAATATTGTTAAGGTAGTGATACAGATGTAACAAAGTCTCTATCAATATGCCAACTGATTTCTTTGCAGAAACTTACACACTGATCCTAAACTTCCTATGGAATTTCAAGGGACCCATAATAGCCAAATCTTGAAAAAGAAGAGCAAAGTTGGAGGACTGATGCTTCTTGATTTCAAAGCTTACTACAAACCTACAGTAATCAAAACAGTGTGATACTGGCATAAAGATAATAGATCAATGGAATAGAAATGATAATCCAGAAAGAAACCCTCAAATTTACAAAAGTATTAAGAGAATTCAATGGGGGGGGGGGGGGGAGAGTAGGGGGAGTTTTTTTTAACAAACTGTGCTCAGACAACTGAATAGCCACCTGAAAAAAAAACTGAAGCTGGATCACTACCTTACAGTATGTACAAAAATTTACTCAAGATGGATTAAAGACCTAAATGTAACAGCTAAAACTATAAAACTCTTAGAACGTAAGTGCAAGTCTTTGTGATCTTGGTAGGTGATGCTTACCCGTATATCACACTAAAAGCATAAGCCACAAAAGAAAAAAATAGATAATCTGGACTTTTTCTCTATTAAAATAAAAAACTTTTGTGTTTCAGAGGACACCAACAAGAAAGCAAAATGAACCCACAGAATGGGAGAAAATTTTGCAATCATATACCTGATAAGATATTTGAATCTATCTGGAATATATAAAGAACTATTACAACTCACTAATAAAAGACAAATAACTCACTTTAAAAATGGACAGAGCCTCTGAATAAACATTTTTCCAAAGAAGATATTCAAATGGTCACTAAACACATTAACAGATGCTCAACATCATTTAGCCACTAAAGAAATGCAAAGCACTTCATACCCATGAGGATAGCTATCATCAAAAACACAGACAGCAAGTGTTGGTGAGGATACAGAGAAACTGGAACCCTCATACGCTCCTGCTGGCGAGGCAACACTGTGCGGCTGCTGTGGAAAAGTCTGGCAGTTCCTCCAATGGTTAAACACGGAGTTACCTTATGACCCACATGATTTCCATACTATAAAATGCACAGATCTCGAATGTTAACTGATAAGTCCTAGAAATGGATGCACTCCTGCAACCAACACAACAATCAGAATATAGAACATTGCCCTCACCCTAGAAAGTTCTCTCATGCCCCTTTCCAGCAAATCTTCTCCATGAAATCCTAGAAGTAACTACTATTCAGATTTCTAGCTCCATGGAATAGTTTTGCAAAAACAAAATTGTTTTTGAAATTCATATAAATGGAATAATCTAGTATTGTAACATTGTATTTTTATCATAATGCACAATTTTCTTCCTATTAAATTTAATCATATTGATTTCAGTCTTTCCTTACAGCTTGTTGTGAGCAGTTTCATCTTGACTCCATCACCCACGGCAGCTAATTTCCCCAGTTTCAGGCCATTTACAGATTTTATAATAATTCTCTCTGATCCAACATAAAATAAGAACAGAGATGGGGTCTAGCAACACTTAAGTAGAAACCTTCCTTTAAAGCTCAGGAGATGAGAAGCATTGTGGAGACACTGGCCAAAAGGAGGGGCGGGGAGGGGACAGTGTGTTGATGGAGAGGACAGAGTTCTGTCTGGAATGCATTGGAAGAGGGAGCTGGTGACAGGCCTAGTGGGGATGTGTGCTGGGAGAGGACAGGGGCTGCAGGGGAAAGTCTGAGAGTCACATGCATAGAAACAAGCACTGAGGTAGAAGTTGGTAAAGAGCTCCCGCGGGGAAAAACAGGGCCCATCAGTCACCAGAAGTTAGGAGGTCAGGAGGGTTTCCAAGATCATCACAGGAATCCTGAGCTGCAGTTATTGTTTGGTCTGGTTTTATGTTTTGTTTTGCTTGTTTTGATAAGTCCTAAATGGAGTCTGGCAGCTTATACGGAATATTATTTTCCTAGATTTAGAATGTACTGAAATTGTTAAAATCATGAAGGGCTCTTAGTCTCTCCCTTCACTCCTCCAACCCAAAAGCCTGTCCCCCGTTGCGGACAGGCTGAGGGGTGGGGCTGGGGGAAAGGACATTGCAACATGCTGGGGACAGTTCTGGCAAAGGAAAGCTCACCTAATCAAAATGGTCCTTAGCTTTTTACTTTTTGATTCAACATTATTGGGCTTCTGTGTCTTTGACACGCACATGGACTTAGAAATGTAGATAAGCACAAACCTCTGATGAGGAAATGAGAATCGCCATCGGCCGTCATCGCCTGTGGGACCTAGAGCCTGTGGCAGGCCTCGCCTACCTCATCCTCAACTGTAAGTGGGTGAAAGCGACTGAGAAATCTGTCTGCCTATCAGAACCAGACATCATTTTAAAAGATACAGTTGGGCGCAGCCAGGCGTGGCTCAGCAGTTGAGCCTCAACCTAGGATCCAGGAGATCAGGGTTCGAGTCCCAGTCAGGGCACATGCCCAGGTTTCGGGCTCAGTCCCCAGCAGGGGGCGTGCAGGAGGCAGCCAATCCATGACTCTCTCATCATTGATGTTTCTATCTCTCTCTCTCCCTCTCCCTTCCTCTCTCTGAAATCAATGAAGATATATTTTTTAAAAAATAATAAAAGATACAGTTGGGCCCTAGCTGGTTTGCTCAGTGGTCAGAGCATCGTCCTGCGGACTGAAGCGTCCCGGGTTGGGTTCCGGCCATGGGCATGTACCTCTGTTGTAGACTTGATCCCGGGCCCTAGTCGGGGTGCGTTTGGGAGGCAACCAATCAATGTCTCTCTCACATCAATGCTTCTCTCTCTCTCTCTCCTTTCCACTCTCTCTGAAAAGCAATGAAAAAAATATCCTTGCGTGAAGATTAAAAAAGATTAAAAGAAGAGCAGAGAACTTTGCAGCTGCAGAAAGAGGAGGAAAGGCCACACTGCAGGCCACAGAGGCTTCCCACCAGCTCCTGGGTATTCTGAAGATCTCTTTTATTCTTCAAATTAAGTACTCTATATTGATTATGATAAATCGAGTGGCTTTCAATGATTGGTAACCTAAGGGGCTTGACTCAGAGAAGTTAAGTAACTTAACCTGATGCCACATAGCTCCAGAAGCATGGAGCTGGAGCTGCAAAGCCCACCACCAAACCGCTCAGACTCCGTCTTCCTCCCAGACGTAGGGCATTCCCTGCCAGATCACACTGTCTCCTTGGCCCTTTCACACCCAGTACACTTTGCCAAGGAACCTCCAGAACAGCCTCAAATGAGAAAAGAAGTTCCTTAATGACGAGAATGTCTAGGAAGAGCAGCACCATTTTGGGGGGTGGGGGTGGAGCATCATGGGGCAAATCCTTGTTTTCGCCAAGTCACAGGTCTTTGCAGGAGCAGGTGGAGCCATCTCCTTCCCTCCGTGAGACCAGCTAAGCAGAAGGCTCGGGCGAGGAGGGGAGAGGACAGGAAGGAATGGAGACATCTCAGCCTTTGGACAGGGAACTTTGACCATGAGGCCTCTAGGCCGAAGTCCCTCAAGGGAACGGCATTCAGATTTGCCCCAAATGTGCAGTCAAGCCAAGTGAAGCCCAAAGAAAAGTGGGTCAAGCCTTCTCAGGCAGATCCATTAGAGGTAGCTGCTCCCTTGGAGCCACTTGAAGTCTGCAGCTCCTGGAGCTCTGTTTATTGACTCTGTTTATTTCTCTAATTTGTCAAGTACTGTCTGCAAGCTCGAGCTTGCCTCCTAAGTGCTCAGCTTCTATCCCGCCTCGCAGGCTCACCAATTTGATTAGCATACTCTGCACTCCATCTTTTGAGTCATTAATGAAAACACTGATGAACACTGGGCATAAGTCGGATCCCTGGGAGCCCTCTCCTTAGCTGCAACCTCTTCTTGCCTGCCTATCAACCTAGCAGGGACGACCCTTCTTTTCAGACCACTTTTGCCCATTGTTCAAGTTTCTGTCTCCTCTTTTCACCCATTTATTTATTCAATCTCTCATTCATTCATTGTGCTGGGGCTAGAGACTTACCACAGTTCCTGGCAAATGCAAACTCATGGAAAATGCTTAATGAATGCAAGCTCCTATGACCAACCATGAAATGCTGTGGGGAAGCAAAGATGCACAGGACAGACCCCAGCCCTCAACAGTAAGAACAGGGATAAGAATAAGAGCTTCCACTCGCCAGCACTGGGCTAAATCTTATGCAGACACTATGCAGATATTGTCCAGCCTGCCTGGAGATTAGCCAGCCTAGGGAGACAGCTGTTGGTAATGATGAAGAGCGAGAACTCTATAATAAAGTTTCCATTCTGGCTCTTCCACTTACTGACTTAAACTTCTTTGCCTGAGATTATCCCTATGTAAACTTACCTTCTAGGGTTGTCATAGGGTTTACATTATTAAATTAGATAATATAGAAGAGGTACTTGGAGCACTGCTCAGCACATAATGAGCATTCAGTAAATGCTATTACTCTCATTTCATGCACTGCAACTACTCGGTATGAGGTATTATTATCCATGTTTTACCAGCAAGAAAGCAGAGGGTTAGGAGGGTAAGTTATTTGCCCAGAGTGCTTCAGCCAAGAATGGAACTTGTCAAAAGAATAGGAGCTTGTCAAAAAGACAAGCCCATGTCTTTTTGATACCAAATCCCATCTGCTTTATTATCATAACCTAGAAAGAAAGAGAACACATATAAACAATAATTTTACAAGATAGAAAAGCAAATGAGACTGTAAAGTGTAGAATATTTTTATGACACAGAGTAGATTCTCAATATGGTACCAAATGGTGATGATGATGATGACAGAATTATAAAGCACCCTACCAAAGTTTTAGAAAAAAGGGTTCTAAAGCATCAGAGGAAAGAGAGATCATTTCTGAACAGCAGAAGAGTTGGAGACTTTGATGGAGAAGGTGCCATTTGAGCAAGACTTAGCAGATGAGTGTGAGTTGGACTCAATGAGAAAAGAGAAGAAATCTGTCACAACGACCTTCTCAGGGCTAACTGGGCCCAAATTCCTAACCAGAGTCTAGTGGCCATTGCTCACACACTCTGCATCTCAGGAAAAGCCATAGACTGAACTTTCAACCTCCTGTAGTGTGCTCCTGCCATCTGGGTCAACCATTATAAGGGAGTTTCTGATTTTGTCATTTGACCAATGGACTGACACCTTCCCTGTCCAATCAGAATTGGGCAATTATATCTTCATTTGCATCTAAACTGACCAGTCAGAACTGCTCCATAAAGACCAATTAGAACATACAATACTGACCAATCACAACTGCACAATTCAGACCAATCAGAACTGTACACATTTTGAAACCTCATTTACATAAAATTGGGCCAATCAGAAACCTGGTTGGTAACTTTCTCTATAAAAGGTGGCCTCCCCTTTGTCTCCATGGAACACACTTTTTGTTTACACCAGAGGCTGCATTTCCCCAGTTTGCAAACTGCTCACGTGAATAAAGTTTCTCCTTTTTCTGCATGTATTTGGGAATTTTTGTCGACAAAAGAAAAAGGCACTCACAAGGAAACTGCATGAGCAAAAACGTGAAGATGGGAATTATTAGGGTGTGTTTGAAAGAAAAGTAACAGGAAGTTCCATATAGACAGTAAGTAGTATATTGAAGAAAATAGTTGGGAATGAACTAGAAAGTATTGGTAAATGAAGTCTTGACCAGAACATTGGCTAAAGTAGAGGGATTTCTTATACTCCAAGGGTCTGCTAAATACACCAGGGAAAGCACAATAGGAGGGATTTGGGGATGAGGAAGGGGATTTATTTAATAATCAGGCAAGAATAGTTTCCAGAACTGTGCACTAGGGCTTAAACTTGAAGCAGAGGCGAAGCAAGGCTGACATTCAGCCAACATGTGTGTAAATATGAGTTGCTAAAATACTAGAGTTTTGAAACTTGAGTTCATTATACTAAGCCAATCACAAAAGGATAAATATTGTATGCTTCCATTCATATAGAGTATCTAAAGGAGTCAAAATTATAGAAACAGAAAGTAGAAAGGTTGTTGCCAAGGGCTGAAGGGAGAAAGAAGGGGGAATAGTGCCCAGTGGGTATAGAGTTTCAGTTTTGTAAGTTGGAAAAGTCTTAGAGATCTGTTGCACAACAATGTAAATATACTTAACACTACTGAACTAAGTTCTTAAAAATTGTTAAGACGATACGTTTAATGTTAGGTGTTTTTTTACAATAAAGTAAAGAAAAAGCGAATCCTCCACCCCCCACCCCCCAATATATTCAAGGGCTTTCCATCCAGCTGGTAAATGGCACTGCCCTGAGCCACCCAAGGCCTCCTCTCCTGGACCCTGGAACTCCTTGACATCCTGCTATAAAAGGATTAATGTCTGGCACTATTTTGAAAATCACCCCCGGGGCTAGGGGACCTGGCTGGAAGATGTCTTTGCACAGCATTTTTCTTAAGATGGAAAAACACAACAATTGTATCAACGAGTCGAGGAGGAGTGTTGAAAAAGCAAACAGAGCCAACCACTGCACTCTGCCCTCATATTCCTCAGGCAAGATCCCTGCAAGAGAGAGTAAGCACTGCCAGGAACTCTCTTCCTGCTGAGTCACCGGGGCGGCAGCCCTGCCCAGCCATGACACTGTTATATGGGAGTCTGGAGGTACCAGCCACGAGAGGGTCCCTTTCTGAACCCAGGGAGACCACAAGGGTCCATCCATATCAGGACATTGGGCCTGGCCACCATGCTAGGCACACAACTCACTGTCTGCCTTGCGGACACCTGGCTTTCCTGTCACTCCCAGCATCAGATACCCCTAATCCCTCCATTAGCTTGGCAATGTTGTGGAAAGTGCTAGAAAAAAAAAAATCCTAAAGAATTGGTTCTTGGCAGCTTTGGCTCAGTCATCTGTCTTCCTAATGAACCAGTGGAGAGTTGAATCGGTTGGTACTGGATCGCTCCTTGCCCAGCTCCCGACTCATCTGCGAGGTCATACAGCTCCCTCTGAGGTGACAGGAGGGAAGCGGAGGCAGAAGCTTGCGGCCTGCTGTCCTTCTGCTACCACTTTTCTCCTCCTGCCCTAAGCAGTGACCCCGCTCAGCCCTGCATGTCAGCCCCCTTACTCCCACTCCCCGCAGTCACCTCCCTCCTGCCCCTGCCCTTCACAAAAGACAGCGAAGCACAGGGAGGAAGGGGTCTGAGGCAGGGGCCCTGCTCACCAGAGGGCAGGTGTGTGCGGTGCTCCAGGATGAACGGAGCCTCTACACTCTGAGTGGGGGCCCTGCGTGTTGGTGCCTCCTCCCTCCGGAAAGACAGGCCCACCCTTGAGCCAAGGAGCAGGAGGGAGGAGGTCGGGGACCTCCATCACCTGCCCCCCTGCCGGGTGAGGCAGTGTTTCTTTAATAAAAGTCAGGGCCTGCCGTCCCTCCCTCCCACGTAGGGAAGACTCAGAAGACATGCGACGCCTTTTCCAAGGGGTCTCTCCTGGGAGGCGAAAGGAGAAGCCATGAAGGGTGTTGAGGGCCTGAACAAGAGAGGAGTGGAGGAAATGTAGGGGAGGGGCTGTGACCATTAAGATGGTTTTTATTGGCATGTCAGCCCTCCACAGCAGCGAGTGGGTCCCGCAGACCAGTCCCCAGCAGGCTCCTAAGGAAGTCTACATGTCTGTCTTGGCCATTTGAATCCCCCCAACAACAGCACCCTGTTCTGCCCACGCTGGCCTGAGGTTTACCCAGGAGTCCACTGAGTGCTGGAGCGATGTCATCCCTGTGTGTGTGGAACCCACCTTCCACTCCCTGCCTCAACTCCTCCCTCTATAGTGGCTCCCAGGTCTCAGGTTGACTGTGTCACTTGGGAATTTGTTTTAGCCTCTCCTGGGTATCACCAATGTTGGCCTGGCCACCCCTGGAGCCTGGTCACCCCATAATGGCCCTTTAGTCAGCTTGCCCTGGCTGAAAGGGGTCCTCTGCTACGTGCAGCTAAAGAACGCTTAGCTGCACTTTATCAATTCCTATTTACATGGGTAACAACACCTAATTTTTATAAAACGTCTCAAGTGCCAGGCACTGTCTGAAGTGTTTCCATGCATTACTCACTTAATCCTCACAGTTCCACGAGGTCCATGCTATTGTTAGCCCCGACTGACAGGCTGAGGAAACTGGAGCATACACATTTGGTAACATGCCCGAAGCTGCGCGTAAGGCCCAGAGCCCAGATTCCAACCCAAGCTCTTATACTTCAGAGCGCAGGCATTTCCCAAACATCATGCCACGAGGCCACCAGAGATACACAGGACTGGTACCCAGTCCTTTCCTCAGAACTGGTGGTGATGGGATGGGTAGAGAGGCACATGAGGGGGCAGATGCCTGAAAGAGGGAAGGGAAAGAACGCAGAAAGGGGACTGGAGCCAAAGGCCACAGAGGAACTGGGACTGAGAGCTGGCTCTCACGGACGGTACCGTGGGGCGGGAGTGAGGAGGGGAAACTAAGGAAGCGGAAAGGGAGGAGGTGTCAGAGGGCGCCCAGAGGCCAGGGATGCTCACAGGTTGACCTGAGAGAGGCGGTGAGGTAGATACAGCACGCCAAGGAAGCTCAGCCGGTTAGAGTGTCACCCTGATACGCCAGGGTTGGGGGTTTGATCCCTGGTCAGGGTACATACAGGAAACAATCAATGAACGCACGAATGGGTAGAACAATAAATCGATATTTCTCTCTCGTCCTCTCTCAAAATCAAATTTAAAAAAAAAAAAAAGCAACACAATGGGAGGAGCTGGGGAGCAGCACCCCAGAGGTGCTGACCCCATGTCTGGATCGCTGACCCAGGCAGTCACCAACTTTGACTCTAAGACCTAAAGCAATCAGCTCATCATTCCAAGTTTCTACTTGACCAAGTGTTTCCAAAGGCATGAGATGCCAGTGGCCTCTCAACAGGGTGCCCCAGGTTCTGGGGAGGAGAGGGCCAGAGAGGCCAAAAGGGAGGCCAGACACTGGTGCTCCTGCCAGCAGGGTCAGAGCATGCCTGGCAATGCTGGTCCCCTAGCCCTGAAGCAGTCTGCAGGCTGCCAGCACAGGCACAGGCCAGGGGTGAGAAAAGAGAGAGAGGCCACCCCAAGGCCCTGGGGATGCCTTGTCAACAGGCCAGTGTTCTTTGGAAACACTCCAGATAAAACAGCAACAGTGAGACAAAGGATTTCCTTCCTCCCCTGGCATGTCATAAATTCCCTCAGGGTTCTTCCAGGAGCCACGGGTCTGTCCTCATAAAAATCCTAGTCAAACTTTTTAATCCGCCCTACAAGCAGGAAATGGAGAAGAAAGCGAGTTTGAAAAGATGAGTCAGTTTGTCGCTGTTGCTGTGGTTGTCCAAGTGTGATAGACTACGTTATTGAGCAGAGTGGGGTCAGGGCCACAGCCTGGGGCAAGGTTCTCCAAGATCATTCTGTCTTGAGGGCCACCAGTGCTGGGAGAGACCTCAGTGCTCATCACCCCGGGAGAACCTGGGGCCCAGGGAGGAGAAGTGATGGCCCAAGATCACACAGTAAGTTACTGGCAAAGGAGGTGCCAGAGCCTTAGGTCTCCCAGTGATCAAACCTACCATCTCATTGCTATGTGCACCACACTGACGCCTGAGGACAGGGGGCCCTTCCAAATGTCAGGTTTCAGTGGGAGGGACATGTTCACAAAAGAGAAGGGGCAGACAGAACACAAGGGTCATGTGCTGTGTGACTTGGTAGAGCTGTGGCTATGGGCCCTGTGCACTGTGGTGTCGGGGTTAAATGCCAGCTCTGGGCTCAAGCAAATATGGACCTGAATTTTGTGTGACCCTGGGTAAGTGAGTCAACTTCTCTAAGCCTCAGGTTCTTCTGTAAAATGAAGATAAAAAAAGTACCTCTTAGGATTTCAGAGAGGATTAAGTAATAATCCACGTAAAGCCCTTAGAACATTTGAAAACTGTCCCAGAGTGGGTCTGCCTAGGCCGGCCGGTAGTGGGTGAGTACTTGACTTAGCATAGGAAAAATTTCAGCACACGAGTCCAGGTGACTTTGGGGGTACGTTTATTAAAGCTGGGGACAGTGAAACAAGGAAGGGCGTAGCATAGGAGAAGAAACAGGAAAGCCTAGGCTGGGCTGCCTGAGCTCATTGGGAAGTCAGAGAAAAGAGGGCCATGGAGACAGGTTCAAGGGGTGAGCCTGGGGCAAGCTGCTGCTGCCCACTGCTCCCCCGGTTCCAAGTCTCGTGGGGTCCCTTAGAGTTTAGATGATACATGCCTGTGGGGGAAGAAGTGGGGGAAGGGAATGGCACCAGCTGCTCCCCAGAAGGAGAGCTTGCGTACCCTGGGTCCTTTGTCTTGAGGCTTTTATTTCTCTCTTGCAGGCAGGAATCTTAGGGGAGGTCTCGGGAGGATTTTCAGCAGAAGAGTCATCAGTTTTCCAGGTGTGCTCCTCTAGGGCCACCGTCTTCACTGACTGGTCAGTGTCAGGGCAGGGATCACTAGTCATTGCAGCTGGTCCTGGTGTCACCCATCTGGTCTTACTGCTTTTCTGGGCCTGGAGCTGAAATACAACTGAGGCCTAGATGTTACCTCTAGGGAGGTAACCTTCTGCATCTGCTGCAAATAGCTCTGCCAGTTTGTTCAGCTATCTGTTCTGTTTCCCTACTCCATTTCTCCCGGCTTCCTGGCCTGTCTTATGCCGGCTTTGGGCTCAAACAAATATGGACTTGAATTTTGTGTGACCCTGGGTAGGTGATTCAACTTCTCTGAGCCTCAGGTTCTTCTTCTGTAAAATGAAGATAAAAAGAATACCTTGTAGGAGGTATTTAGGAGAGGATTAAATAAAATAATCCAAGTAAAGCCCTGGAGAACATTTGAAAGCTGGCCCTGAATAAGCACTTGATCTGTGTAGGCCTTCATTCTTATCTCCAGCAGTTGTCTGGTTTAATTCTCACACCTTCCTTTTTAAGAGAGGGAGGGCATAGGCTCGGAAAGGTAAGTTACCTGCTCAAATCCATGTATCCATTCGGATTCCTTAAACTCACGCCAAGAGCCAGACACTCTTCTGGACGTGGGGATACAGCAGTGAGCAGAGCCCACAAAAGTCCCTGCCCTCGTGCCCTTTACATTGTATTTGGAGAAGATGGACAGTCACCAAAAAATATAAGTGATCCCGGCCGGGCATCTCTCAACGGTTGAGCGTTGGCCTAGAACCCAGCAGATCAAGGTTCAATTCCTGTCAGGGCACATGCCCGGGCTTGATCCCCAGTCAGGGGTGTGCAGGAGGCAGCCAATCAATGTCTCTCTCTCATCATTGATGTTTCTATCTCTCTCTCCCTCTCTTCCTCTCTCTGAAATCAACAACAAAAAAATATCTTATATATCTATATGAGACTTGTAGGATATGCTGGAGGGTAGTAAATGCGATGGAGAAACAGAGCAAGAAGGAGATGGTGTGAGGGTGTAGGGGACTACAATGTTAAAGAGTGGCCGTGGAAGGCTTGAAGGCGGCAGGAGTGCAGGCATGTGGGGGAAGAGCATTCCAGAGAAAGGGAAACACAAGTGCAAAGGCCCTGAGGCAGGCACCAAGTATTACAGAGACAAGTTGGGGGCCAGTGCTCTGAAGCAGAGGCATGCAGGGAGGAGCAGGAGATGAAGTTAGAAAATAATATCATGCCCAGCTGGAGTGGCTCAGTGGTTGAGCACTGATCTATGGTTCAGGAGATCGTGGTTTGATTCCTGGTCAGGGCACATGCCTGGGTTTAAGGCTTGATCCCCAGTGGGGGCGTGCAGGAGGCAGCTGATCAATGACCATCTCTCCTCATTGATGTTTCTATCTCTCTCTCTCCCTTTCTCTCTCTGAAATCAATAAAAAGAAAAAAGAAAAAGGAAATAATATCAATATGGTGCTGGAAACGGGCATTTGAACCCAGAACTGATTCTCAAACCTATGCTCACACATACCCCCACCTTGCTGGGCTCCCTCACAGGTTCCCTAGATGACTGGCTGGTGTGACTGGGGGGTTAATTCTGTTCTTCCCAGAGGGGGTTTTGTGTGGTTCAATGTCAGATACCAGGAAGGGGGTGAAGAATTCCATTTCTAAATAAGTGTGATGTCTCTATCTTCAGAATAAAACATCAGAATACAAATTTCAGTCAGTGCATACATTTATAAAGAACATAGGACAAAATACTTGGAATCAGGGCATCCAAGACATCGAGGACGTGGTCCCCTTAAACAAGCACAGATGCTTTGATCCCAAAGACCCACAGCTATTTTCCCTTTATCTACCTCTGCTAAGCAGCACATGAGACACTCCTTCACTGGCCTTGGTAAGGGGAAGCTGGGACTCTCTAAAATCCTCTATCTGCTGTAGTAGCAGTGAGGTCCAAGTGGGCAGAGCGCAGGAAGGGTGGGCCCAGAGGCCTGGAGATCTGGTCTTGACTTCTGGTCACTCTCAGGAACCTCTGAGGACCTTCATGGGCTTCCACCCCCATCTCTCCACCTCTAAGGATATTGCCAGGAAGGATCAAAGAGAACCTCTTGAAAGGGCTGGCTCCCATTCCAGATAATTGCCAGGTAAACACGCAGTGTCTTCATGATGTAATGGGCCTGCGCTGGCAGCGCAGAGGAAATTGCTCGCTTTGGGGAGGGGCAGGCACTCTCCCAGGCCATTATGGTCCACTAAGTGAGCTGCCTCTGCCAAGGTGAAATGGTTCCCTTGTGACTTGAAAAGTGAACTGTCTTCTACCATTTCATAAAGCACTTCGGTTACCTGGGCTATGACATTCCCCTTTTCTCTCCATGAAACCTCTGCAGCAGAGTCTGCATCCTTCTGGTGAAAACACTGGGAAAATAGCACGCATTCCAAAGAGGGTGGGAGTTCACATTGAAGGCGGGGTGGGCGCAGAAGAGACTGCTCCATAGCTATGTAGAGGCCTCAGGATTATACCTGATGAGGACCCTGTGCCCAGGTTCCAGTCCTCATCACTTCCTGATACCACCCATCAGCTGAGCGACCTTGAGCAAGTCAGTCATGACTCTGGCCCTCAGATTTCTCGTATATAAAATGGGGAGGTAATTGTAAAGTTCACATTCAGCTCTAAAATTCTGTGAGTTTAAGAAGAAGATATTGCATGGAGAATTTTCAATGACTGGGATGGCTCATGATTGCGCTGAATGATCCATCTTTGTTTTAGGCCCATAAACCCCTTCAGCTGAACATTATTGCTGCAGACCAGACAGAGGCCTAGGCAGGGATTTCCACATAGACAGAAAATAAATAAATAAATAAAGCCCACATTAAGCTGGGATGAGGCAGCTGGTGATTTTCACGTTGAGCTTTGAGGCACAGAAGAAAAATACACAAATAAGCTAGGGACACACACACTCAATCCCTGAATTTTAATATCAGATCACTCTCATAAGCTGCATCAACAATTTGGTATCCCACTTGGTACCAACTAAGCCCTCTCGCTTAATTACATGCCTAGAGCACTACAATTTAAAATCCTGGCAACCATGTTCTATGCAATTAAAAACACAGTAACAAACAGGGCTTCCTTGAGCCCCTAATATTTTGTTAGTTTGTCCCGGTTGTTCTCCCACTCGCAGGGTAACACATAATGGTCTTCACCAAACAGCCTCAGTCCCCTGTTCCCTAATGCCTGCTGATCACTCTCCAACCCCAGTAAAGAGGCCCAAGGTCAGGTTCCATCCAAACCAACAGTTTTGCTTACTCCCATCTGAGTTTCCAGGTCCCTGTGCTTCCATTTTTCCCAGTCAAGGAACACAAGATTTCTGAGTCGAGGATGCTTAGTGGATTTTGCATCATCAGTGGCTTTGAAAGTAAGACTTCAGCATCCAGCCTCAATTAGCCTTCACTCATTAATCAGCTTTGCTTTTTCTGCCTTTCCAGGTTTACGAGTAGAAATTGGGGCCTAAGAGACACTATCAGCCAGAATCCCAGGGGACAGAACCTACTGCACTCACTTCTATACATCATCCCAAACAAATGTTAGCCCCAACAACATATTCTATGAGAGCTACGCTAGCAGGCAGCTATGTGGTCAGGCTTAAAGCTTACCCATGTCACCCTTCTCCCAGCAAATGCTACCCCTAGACCAGGGAGCAAAGGGAGCGCCATCAGATATGCTTAGGGATGGAATCTCCACATCAAATCCACCAGCAAGACCTGGGTGTTCTATTTCAAAAAATGGTGAACAGCCCAGCCGGCGTGGCTCAGCAGTTGACCATTGACCTAGGATCTAGGAGATCGAGGTTCAATTCCTGGTCAGGGCACATGCCTGGGTTGTGGGCTCGATCTCCAGTTGGGGGCGTGCAGGAGGCAGCCGATCAATGACTCATCATTGATGTTTCTCTCTCCCTCTTCCTTCCTTTCTCTGAAATCAATAAAGACATATTTAAAAAAAAAAAAATAAGTGAACATTTATTTCCACCTCTACACCCCAATCCAGGCTACCATCATTTCCTGGGTGTCGGGCAGACAACTGCCTCCTTTGACAGCTGTGACTTTCTCTCCCTGTCAATCCATTTTCCACTTCACGCCTGAATAATCTCTTCAAAATTCAAAGTAAATTATGTCACCCATGATCAAAAACATTCATTTCTTTCTACCTAAAATATACAAACTCCTTACTACGGCCTAAAAGCCTCCCAGTGCAATTCTGTTCCCTCTTGATGGGCTCCTCATCTTACGGGTCTCAGCTTAAATCCGTGGTTCTCAATAGGGAGCAATTTTGGCCCCGAGGGACATCTGACAATATCTGGAGACATTTTTGGTTATCCCAGTGGGGGTGGAGGGTGCTACTGGCAACTAGTGGGCAGAGGCCAGGGATGCTGCTAAACATCCTGCAGTGTGCAGACAGTCACCACAACAAAGGATTGTCTGGCCCAACATGTCAATAGTGCCGAGGCTGACAAATCCTGGCTTAAATTCATTTCCCCGGAGAGCTCTTCCCTGAGTGTCTTTATCTAAAGTTGGTTCCCCTGCCCCTGTCTGTAAATATGTCTTTGTTTTTGTTTACATACTTGGTATGTGCTCCACCAGGTTGGGGACCGAGCAGGTCTTGCTCAGCTCGGCCCCTGTCACTTTTCCCCTCCCCTGGGAATGAGCAGGGAGGAAGGAGAAGGGAGAGGGTGGGCGGCCCACCGCTCTTCCCGAGCCTCTGCCAGTGTCATTCCCACCGTCCACTTCATGTGGAACATTTGCCATTCAACTTGGCCAAGGGCACCGATAGTTTTACTAGAGAAAAAGGACTTTGAAACATTTAAAAAAAGTCTGTGGTGAGGGGTGGCGTGAAGATGTCTCGATATCTTCAGTATTGACTTCGCTTTTTTCAAACAAGTCCCACGGAGGGTAGGAAGCAGGCCTATTCCGGTCCCAGCTGTTGGCCCAGCGCCCGGCACAGTGCCTAGCACACAGATAGCAGGTTCCCAACAATGTTTATGAATGAGCGGCTGAATGAATACATATCCGAGGAGGACACATGCACACCCTCAGCCTCATTACACCCACTTCCCTAGCACCTCCTAAATCCGTTCAGAGAGCCGGTCTCCCCTCGCACACACACACCTTTTTAGGCTCTGGCTCCTTTTCTTGCTGACCCTTAAAGAAAGCATTGCCAATAAAAACTTCACTCCTGGAAAAGATTTCTCTCCTTTGTCGGCTATTTCAGACTGCCCTTGAAGGAAAAATAAGTTTGGCTTCAAGTTTTCCCAACGCCCATTTATAGTTCCTCACACAAAGCCCAGACATTTATACTATTTTGTCTTCCAGTGGCCAGTGAACTCTCTCAAAGGTAACCTTCCCTCCACCCCCCAACAACTCCACCCCAATAACACCACCCCAACTACCTCTGTCCCCACACAGGGCTGCCAAGGACCTATGGGAATAAGCTGCTGGCTGTGAGGTTTCTACAATGCACTCCTTACTGGAATAAATCTGCCTAAATTTCACTTTTAAACCCCAGAGATTAATGTTATCTTATTAGCAACACAAAATGGAAAAGACTGAGCTCTTTCAGTTTAATCTGCTTAGTTGCCAAGGTTGCAAGGAGCTTCTCCAAGGAATGTGGTTAGCTTTTGTTAGAGGAAGGGGGGGAAAGTCCAACATATTATTCGGCATAAATCTGCCTATTTAATTTGGATTGTGAAAACCCAACTGATTAAGCCCTGGGCTGGTCATTTTTTCCTATGGAGCTACAAATCATTTTTATTAGGAAATCTCATACCATGAAACTCACTGCTGCAAATTCTACTTTTATTCCCTCTCTCTGTCTCTGTCTCTCTCTGTCTCTGTGTCTCTGTGTCTGTGTCTCTCTCTGTGTGTGTCTCTCTCTCCCTCTCTCTCTCCCTCTCTCTCTCTCTCTCTCTCTCTCTCTCTCTCTCTCTCTCTCTCTCTCACACACACACACACACAGACACACACACACACACTCCATAACCAGCTCTTTATTCTCATCATCTCCATCTGGTGGTGATTCAAATCCTCTAGTACTTTAAAAAATATTGACTCCAGAGTGCCTCCGTATGTTTGCATACATATTATATCTATCATACTTATCCATTGTATTCAAAAATAAAACCCAGAAATTAAAAAAATTGACTCATTTAAAAATAACAGTAATAAACCCATTACATGTTTAACAAACATATTTTAATGAAAAATAACCGTATGTTCCAAAACAAAAAATATATATGAAAAAAGTGTCATTATTTTACTTTTTTGCACATCCCTTTAATGTCTAGCTTAATAAAAGACAGCCAAATTCTCATATCTGTTTCTGCACTCAATCTGTTTCAATATCTTGTTTTTGGTTGAAACATATAAGGAAAATCTGGCCTCGTGGGGCCCCTCGCGCTATAAAAGAAGCTGCTGGGCCACGGCCTCTCACAGTGCCCTCTACAGTCCCCCGGATCTGTCTCTTGCTTCAACAGTGTTTGGATGGAACAAACCCAGGGGCGCCCCTTCTTCCAGCCTCCGCCCACCCCCAACCTCTTTTCCAGTCTCAACCTTTGGAACCACCTCAGCCATCCTCAGCCTCCAAGACCAGCCGACACTGTTTTTTGAGCTTAATTCCTGATTGCTGACCAACCATGAGCTCCCAGATTCATCAGAATTATTCCACCGAGGTGGAGGCTTTTGTCGACCACCTGGCCAGCCTGCCTCTGCGGGCCCCACACCTACCTCTCTCTGGGCTTCTATTTCCAGCATGATGATGTGGCTCTGGAGGGCTTGGGCCACTTCTTTTCCAGTTGGCCAAAGAGAAGCCCAAGGGCGCTGAGCTTCTCTTAAAGATGAAAAACCAGTGCCATGGTCACGTTCTCTTCCAGGCCGTGCTGAAGCCTTTCCAAGGTGAGTGGGGCAAAACTCAGGGCGCCATGGAAGCCGCGTGGCCTTGGAGAGGATCCCGAGCCAGGCCCCTCTGGATCTGCTTGCCCGCACAGACCCTCATCTCCGTGACTTTCTGCAGAGTCACTTCCTGGAGGTGAAACTCATCAAGAAGACGGGCGACACCTGCCTCACCTCCACAGCTGGCGGCCCCCAGGCCGGGCTGGGCGAGTATCTCTTTGAAAGGCTCCCCCTCAAGCACGACTAGGAGCCTTTGGGGCCCAGAGATCTTTGAGGGGCCCTTCTGCATCCCCGGGTGCCTGGCTTCTGCCTGAGCCTCGCCCTGAGACCACTAGCCATTCTTTTTTTTTCTTTTTTTAAATCCTCACCTGAGGATATTTTTTCCCATTGCTTTTTCAGAGAGGGAGAAACATCAATTGGTTGCCTCCTGCACACACCCCGACCCGGGCTGGGGATAGTGCCTGAAACCAAGGTATGTGCCCTTGACCGGAATCAAGCCCAAGACTCTTCAGTCCGCAGGCTGACGCTCTAACCACTGAGCCAAACCAGCTAGAGCCACTAGCCATTCTTTTAACTACCTGGAGCCCTCTCCCATGCATTGGACCAAATGGAAACAATAAAGATTTTTGCAGGAGAAAAAAAAAAAGAAAGAAAGAAAGAAAATCTGGCCTCACACAGATACGGAGTTGGAAAAGGGAGTATCTAATAGTCTTTTCAGATACTTGTGGGTATTCTTTCATATTATTCCAAAACTCAACAAGTTATACAGTTTATTAAAGGCTAGTTGGAATGTGGACTATGAAATCATAGTCGTGGACATTTTGTACTATGCTATATTAAAATTCGTTGATCTATCTTGG
This sequence comes from Miniopterus natalensis, assembly GCF_054644295.1. Taxonomy (NCBI): domain Eukaryota; kingdom Metazoa; phylum Chordata; class Mammalia; order Chiroptera; family Miniopteridae; genus Miniopterus; species Miniopterus natalensis. The sequence continues at coordinate 23,372,404 of NC_142081.1, read as the reverse complement.
ACTTGGAATGGATTTTTGAATGCATGATTCTGTAACTTCATTCATTGTCATATGGAAAATACTGGCTCACTAATTTATGCAGAATTTCCAAATGTTGACACACCTTATTATATGACATCAAAAAAACATATTCATTAATATCACTATCATTCTCATCAGAAAATTGTTGGGAAGCTGTCAAGCTTATGACAGACTCAAATTTTCCAAAGTCCTAATTTTCACTTGAAAGCTGAAATTTCATCATTGGGAACAAACACTATCAGTTGTTTTCCTTGAAGTAACAGTCTTACTTGATTCATTTTCGAGAAAATATCAGCCAAATAGGCAAGCCTGAATAACCATAGCCTGTTTTTTGTTTGTTTTTTTAAATAAAATCTTTATTGATTTGAGAGAGAGGAACGGAGAGAAAGAGGGAGAGAGTCATTGATCAGCCGCCTCCTGCACTCCCCCCACTGGGGGTCGAGCCCCCAGCCCAGGCATGTGCCCTGACAGGAATTGAACCGCAATCTCCTGGATCCTAGATCAATGCTCAACCTCTGAGCCACGCCGGCTGGGCAGCCATAGCCTGTTTTGAGAATCATTCTTTCGACTAAAAATGGTGATCTATGAAAAATAAAGACAGCTACTTCATCCAGCAACTCAATCATAAATGTGCTTTGATTCGAGACAACCCTTACACTCACACAGGCAGCAAAAGCACCTTATGCAAACTTCACATCTCATCACACAGAACGGTAAAAAGATGTACTCACGAGTTAAGACATAATTTAATTAGTAATGTTTTCTGTTTTGTCAGTACGTTCCTAAGTGAGGCTGGCGTCCGTCACTGCGAGTGCATGGTGCCAATGAGTACAAGGCGTGCTGTCCAGTTTGGTGTCACTGCCATGACGTGTGCTGAGGTCCCAGGAGTTTTACCCACTGTAGCTTTTTTGTACCCCGGGTGCAGACATCAAGACTGAAAAAGCAGCCCGGCTGGGCATGGCTCAGCAGTTGAGCGTCGACCTAGGATCCAGGTGATCGGGGTTCGATTCCCGGTCAGGGCACAGGCCTGGGTTGTGGGCTCGATCTCCAGTTGGGGGCTTGCAGGAGGCAGCCGATCAATGACTCTCTCATCGTTGATGTTTCTCTCTCTCTCTCTCCCTCTCCTTTCCTCTCTCTGAAATCAATGAAGATAAATAAATAAATGTAAAAAAAAAAAAAAAGAGGCTGAAAAAGCAAACAACTGGTTAACACCATTGGAAAAATTGTTTCAACCTCGCAGGCCCCCAGGGGTCTGCTGGGACAAACCTCATCATGTGAGCTGCAAAAGAAAGGAGGGAGGGGCTGCTATGCTCCATCATTAATATCATTTGCTCAGAGATGGGGTCAAGAAAGAGATCCCCATAGCCAGAACCTGACTCCTACACCCTCACCCCACATGCTATTTTCCATTGCCCAGTATCTTTTTCTGATGCCCCATAGAAATTCTCCTGAGAGACATTTTCTTACCCCAAGGTAGACTAAATGGCACTGGTGGAGCCCAGCTGGAAGAACCCTCTCCACCTCCCACCTGGGCTAATATATTTTCTTTTTCTCTCCCAGTTATTATCTAACCCTAATATTTATGATAAAGAAAAGACTTCAAGAACAAAGCACTCTGTGAAGCGAGGAACGCAAGATAAGCAATCTGTCCAAGGATAAAGATCCCCTTTGCGTGGGCTGCTTGCAACACTTGGAATCCCCATAACCATTACCACCCAGTGACTACTTCTGTCTTAGTTGATCTGTCTATCTATCTATCTATCTATCTATCTATCTATCTATCTATCTATCTATCTATCTATCTATCTATCATCTATCTATCTATCTATCTATCTATCTATCTATCTATCTATCTATCTATCTATCTATCTATCTATTATCTGTCTCTATCTATCTATCTATCTATCTATCTATCTATCTATCTATCTATCTATCTATCTATCTATCTATCTATCTATCTATCTATTATCTGTCTGTCTGTCTGTCTGTCTGTCTGTCTGTCTGTCTCTATCTATCTATCTATCTATCTATCTATCTATCTATCTATCTATCTATCTATCATCTATCTATATCTATCTATCATCTATCAATCATTTAGATACAGATGGTGCTGGAATGACGAGTGACCTGCAGATCAGAGATATAGGTAAGAGGTACATAGATATAGACAGTCTCTGGTGCCTTAATTGTCTGTTGCCTTACCTGATTCTCCCCACTAGATGGTTAACTCCAAAAAGGCAGTAATTTTCAGTACTCAGGGGTTTTAAAACACAGGGTGAATGGTTTACGCATTTTTTTAATGCATTCTTTTTTAAGCAGATGCCTCTGGATGGAGCGTGCCTCTCCATTCACCGCAGTCCCCCACCACATCCTATTGTCGTAAGAATGCATCACTCACTGACCTGCCTGGCCCTGAATGAACAGGAAGTTGCCAGTCACACTGCAGCCCAGGCCAGAGGAAGCCCTCCGCAGGTATTTATCAGAGGCATCGTTCTTTTCTTTTCAGGTTGGGTAAAGCACAAAACCAGATGACAGTCCGTGCTTCTTCACTGGGCACCCTTCACTAACCATGGCCCAGGACCGCCTTTCTTTGCAGCAGTCCCTCTGTGCTAGGTCAACTGCTTCAGTGCATCCCAGCATAGGAGGTCTCACCAGGGAGGCTGTGACCTTCTAGGGGGCAGAATCCAAGTTTCTCTTCCTTTCTCCTCTTTCCCTCTTTCTCTTGCCTAATTCTCCCTTGCCTCCTCCAACCCTAATTCAACCACTTAATTAGGTTACAGACAGTTTAGACTCCTGGGTAGGTAGCAGAGCGTCTGCTCTTAAAGATCAGCTCTCTCCAGCAGGAGGCCTCTGTTCCTGGAGGATCAGGTCTTACGGGAAACAGGGAAGTGTGCAGCCTTGCCCGAGGGGAAGGGCAGGGGCCAGGGAACTGTGGTAGGAGTCTGGGAAGGTAGGCTGGGCACTGATCGTGACGGGGCCCTCAAGGCCATGCTAGAGAATGCGTGTCTTTTCCTACAGACATTGGGTGTAACATGATCCGACCTGTGTTCCAGGGGGAGCAGGGCAAAGCAGCGCAGGCCCACCCTTCACCACCACCCCACTCCTCTGTGCCAGAACACGTTCTTCAACTGGAGCTAGTCGGACTAGATTGGGTGGGGACCAGAGCGCTCAGAGATTAGCATGTCAGCTCCAGTCTTAAGGTAGCACATGCCATAGTCAAGTAAACAGGGTGCGGGGGACGGAGGCCCCGCCCCGCTCGGAGGAGCGTGAGCCTGTGTTGCCCTCTAGGAGGCCTCCTCGGTACTCCCTCTCTCACTAGTTTCTGCTCGCATTCTGCAGGCGACTCACCATTCCAGCACTTGAGAGGAAGAGATGAGGAAAGGGGGAGAGTCCATTAGGACTGGGAGCTGGACCCGGCCCAGCCCCAATTCTACCTTCTAAGAGCAGGGCTTCTGAAGTCACTATATTGCTCAGGGCAGGGGCAGCCTCCAAGTGGCTGGGCTTCTGGAGCATCTGCAGAGGAAACTGGTATCACTGGAAAGTATCCTGGAACTACTGTATTCACCATTGTTTCGCTAAATGTAACAGTAACATATATTCATTCTAAAAAGAAAAGTCTTAAAAATTCCAAAAGCAAAAAACATTTTTAGATCACCCATACCTTTCCATAAAGATAACAACTAATGGCTTTCTACCTTTTTCCTTATGCCTATCAAGTGTCTTTTTTTTTTGTAAAGATGGAAAGAAAAGGAAATATATGAAGTATAGAAAAGGAAGTATATAATTAGGACAAAATTGTTTTTGAAGTTTTTATATCCTGCCGTTTAACTTATGAACATTTCCCTATTTCCTTACTTACTCTTTTTTTTTAAAGAAATATATTTTATTGATTTCAGAGAGAGGAAGGGAGAGGGAGAGAGAGATAGAAACATCAATGATGAGAGAGTCATTGATAGGCTTCCTCCTGCACACACCCTGCTGGGGATGCAGCCCGAAACCTGGGCAGGTGCCCTGACCGGGATTCAAATTGCAATCTCCTGGATCCTAGGTCGATGCTCAACCACTGAGCCACACCAGCCAGGCTCCTTACCTGAACAATCTAATTTTAATGGCTACATAACACCATATATGGTTGTATCACAAAATCAGAAATAGGAACCTAGCATGAGGTATCCCAATAGTCACTTTCAAAAAAGAGACAGTGTGCTGCTGGATATGAGGGGGAGTCACCTCATGTCTTTGTGCCTTTGCGCCCCTCCATCCCTTAGGACTCCGCTCAGGTGTGTGGCCTCCATGCAGCCTGTGAATCTTCAGCGAGGGCTAATGCCCATCCACCATGCTCCCCTAGCACCGCCACAGCACTGACCGCATCACATTTAACAGATTTCTTTATATTTCAATCTCTCCCATCAGACCATAGGGTCTTTAAGAACTGGGCTCCATCCGAACAAGCCGTGAACCTCCAGTGTCCAGCTTGGGCATGGCACAGAGAAGATAATAAGTGCCTTGCAGAGAAGCAAAGTGCAAGCAGCCTCCTGCTGGAGGCATTTAGACGGTAATTTGTAAAGAGAGCCTGCATGTTCTCACGGCCTCGGCTTCTATGCTGGCTGAGGAAGGGGGTGGAGAAGACCAAAACACATCTTGTTTTGAGTCTTTTATAGTCACTGGAATCCTCTTCTAAATAACATTGGGATGACCTGTAAATGAATCTTTGTCTGTATCCAGCTCATTCTCAGGATGCAAGCGCCCATGCTGGCATCAGACAAAGCCCAGCCCCCTGTTGGACAGTGTGGCCTTGGGCATGTTACTTGACTCTGATCTTCATCTTCCTTAACAGAAAGTGGAGATCACATGACATCTCTTCCAAGGGCCGCTGAGATGTTAGTCTTAGCACATCGTAGCTAGTTTTTATCACTAAATGGAATTTCTGGGCCCATGTTATAAAATGAACGCAGCATGGCCATACTGCTTTCCAGAAATGGGAACAACTCATACGCATACATACAGCATAGGGAACCTCCCACGGTGTCTTCTTCAGCAAGGGGTTTGGTCAATTTTTCATCTTGACCCAATCTGCTTTACAAAGGTTGTGTGGGCCTTGGACAAAGGTTATGTGGGCCTTGCTTAAGCAAAAGGTCATCTTTCTCCTCACAATCCAAGCATCCAGCACAGAACCCCACCTCACTGTCACCTCTCCCTGGGGTTGCAGAGGAAAGGTGTGGAGTGAAATGAAAGGTCACAGCATTAGGGCATGAGGGTGTCAATATAGAAGTTCAGAAGCCATTTTTCCACATGCAGCTAAATGATGAAATAGGGGACTACAGAGGCAAGGAATGGCCCCAAACAAGATTCTTCCTGTCTGCTTTCACCCTCAGTCCCATCCAACCTATAATCATTCAAAGTTAGTGCACAATGGCTGTGCTATGATCAGCTTGCTGCAGGAGTGGCCCAGAGAGGTAAAGCATCTTGCCCAAGGTCACACAGCTCACAAGTGCCATTAAGACTACCCAGACCACAAGGAATCCATGACTCACAGCCCACAAATCTTGTCTACGAGTGTCAGGCTCCATTTGTGTCTCTTCTCTTAACCTCATTCACAACTTCACCAGCAAAGTCAGGGTAGACAACAACAGGAGTGGGAGACAACGCACACTTGCTTAGGGGCTCTGAAAGCCAAAACCCATGACCCATGTCCAAGTCAGTTGTGAGAAGAGACTGAATCAGGACAGGCGCCATTCAGAGCCATGCTTCAGAAAGGCCCCCCTGGTCCAGCTGGGGGTGCCAAGGACCTTCAGAAGGGAGACTCCCTTCCCACTTCTTTCCTGTGCCATATCCATCTCTCTCTGTTTTTTTTCCTCCATATGAAAATTCCCCAGAAACAGCCAGTTACTTGGACATCTTACCTAATTACAAAGAAAAGAGGGGAAAGGACGAGTTTATAAAGGACCACGGTAGACCAGGAGTCATTATTGGAACAGTTTTATTCAAGTTTGTGTGTGCTCTGGTGGTGAGACCAGGCTGAGACCAGCATTACACTGTAATACGATAAGAGGTTTCATTGAACCAAGCCTGCTTGGCACCACTACTCGACCATTTACAGTACCTTGAAAACAAAAAAAAGGCCAAAGACGAGAACCTGAAAAGTTTCCTTCAGGGCTTTTCTATTTTTAAATATTGTTGACGAAATACAATAACTTAAATCCCAAAGCAAAATGGGAACTCAAGGACACAGGGTCAGGACACAAGGGCAGGACACTGGAGCAGGGGAGACCTAGCTAATTACAGAGAAGCGGACCAAACACGTGTGTGGACTTCCACTTGACCTAGACTCAAAGGCTCGAACGCAGAGGAAAATCCCCAGGAAAGCTTTCTTGTGAGCTTAGCTAAAACCCATCTCCAACTCCTTTCCTTCATCCTTGAAGACACAGATACAGTCTCAGACTGCCTTCGAGCACGTGCGTGCATGTATGCGTGCCTGTGTGCAGGATGGGCGATGAGGCAAAGCAGAGGAGAGAGCTGGCAAGTTCATCAGCTCCCTTCTTTGCTGCAACTGGGTATGAAGGGCATGTGGCTCCTCCAACAACAAAAAGGCAAAAGCCTGACCTCAAGTTCCCAGTGAGGAGCTACAATAAGGCTTCCAAATTCAAAAGACTGGGAGGGAAGCTGTGGCAAAGAGCAGTCATGGGGACACTGGGGCTGGAAACAGAGGAGCGAGGCCCACGGGCCTTCAGTGGTGCTGGGAGAAGAGCTACAGAATTGGTATGTTCAACCCGCGCGTGGAACAAATCCCTGAAAGATGGGGGGAAAGGTGGAGAAAGCAGCCAGGAGCAGAGAGGAAGTCAGCTGAGCGTTGGGAGTTGCAAGTCCAGCTGGGTGAGTCCAGTGGCAAAGGGAGAGGGGTTAGCCACAGGACACGGCCCTCCTTGGACACAGAGCCATCTTAGGTGGACCTATGCTAGGCCGATCTTATCCCAGGGCTTCTAAACAGTGGCCTAAAATGTGCTCAGAGGACAATGAGAAACAACTTTGGAGCCAAGCAGATCAGTAATGTTGCTTCCTAGCGACCTTGGGAGCGTTATATAATTATCTGAGCCTCAGTTTTCACATCCTCAGATGGGGGTCATACCTCTCCTTCCAGGATTATTGTGAATCAAAATGATGATAATAAACCTCTAGGACACCACCTCCCACACAGAGGAAATGTAATGGTTTCTTTGTGCCTAGACCAGGATCAACCCATGCCTCACTCCGACAGTGAAGAGAAGAGCCACAGCCAGCATGGCTTCTGGCACTGGAGGTAGAGATAAAGATGAGAGGGAAACAAAGACGAGAGAATGACAAAGGCCTTGAGAAGGGTGTGATGGCTGACACGAGGCTCGCTGGGGGCCAGGCACTGTGCACCAGAGCACGCTCCAGGCCTGCAAGGCAGTGAGGGCGCCTCCACCCACTGCAGCCCTGTCTGAAGTCTGGGACAATGAGTGTGGTTTATTCACATCTCCGGGAGTTCCAAGATGTCCCAAAGAGAATCAAAAAGGCCCTCGCTGCTGAAATCACTTACTTTTCCCCTAAAACACTCACACACCTCTAAGTGGCCTCAGAGTTTTGGGGAGGCTGAAAGGAAGCTGGAGGACTTCAAGGAAAATTACCCCCAATTACAGGTCCAAAGATAAAAACTGTCCTAAGATGCTTCACTGTTATAAGTGCACACATTCCTGATTAAATGCAAATACTCCCAGAGAACTACCACCTCACTCAGGACTGAGGGCAAGGGCGACCAGAAAGAACAAACAAAACTAAACTAAACTAAACTAAAAGCCACTTCACAGTTCTGCCTGAGCTCCCACAGACCCAGGCTAGGGGCAGGCAGGGCAGGGCCCAGGTTAGGGTGACAGGAGTGAGGTGCTCACCTTGCATGAAAAATTTAAGGGGCACCAAAAAGACTCAGTTATCAAGATAAATCATATTTCAGTGCAGTATTAAAAAATTTACATTAATGGGGGAAAAATCCATGTTGAACACATTATCAGAATTTTAAGTAAAGTCAGGATCTGTCAATGCAGGTATCTGAGAGTGAAGTTTAGGATCGTGGGCAACATATGACTTCTGAAACTTGGTCTTGTCCTCCAGTACGTGCAGACAAGTGACACCATATCCACGGGGCCATCACTCCCCAGGACGCTCCTTCATAAAACCGACCTGACGTTGGTTGAGAATTCTGGGATGTCAGCCCCACCTGTGCTCGTAGAGAAGGGCTGCCTCTGAACCTCTGGAATTGTATCCCAGTGTCCTGTCTCGAGACACCTATCTGGTTGTCAGGTCGACGTCTGCCATCATAGTAAAACTAGGCTGTGGGTGTTTGCAGGGAGGGTGGATCAGACCAGTCAGGAGGGAAGATAGGTCAGAAGAAAGGTGGGTCTGTTTCCAAGAGAAACAAAGAGAGGTGTGGAGAAGCTCCTGGCTCTGGTAACGCACTGGGCCCTTCTCTATTCATTCTCTCTCTCTCTCTCTCTCTCTCTTTTAAGAGAAGAGAAACACTGATATGAAACATTGATTGGTTGTCTCCTGTAAGCACCCCACCCAGGGATCAAACCCGCAACCTGGGTACGCGCCCTGACCAGGAATCAAACCCGGCCACCTTTCAGCGACACTCCAACCAACTGAGCCACACTGGCCAGGGCTCATGCTCTATTTCTAGCTGCAGTTGTGAGCTAAAGACCTAAAGCAAGGCTCCAGCAGGGGGTGCAGGGAACCACAGACAGTGGGAATCAGGAAGGACCAGTCCTACTGGCTCCAGATTAAGGAGGGAGCCCAACCTTTGGAAGACAAATGCCAGAGCTCCCTCAGAAGGCTAGAGAAGCCTGGGTGCTTCCAGGGCCCAAGACTGGAAATGGACAAAGGAGTGGGTGGGACCTGTCAGTATCTCATCGGGACAAATGGAAAATACTCAGTCAACAGTCTGAGAAATCTAGGAGAGGCTCACTTGGCCCGCACAGCTGACCAGAAGCCCAGGGCTGGGTCAGGTTAATTAGGCACCTAAGCCCTCTTAATTAGCCTTAATCAGCCAGGATTCTAGCTTCTGCCTCCTTTCTTCCAAGACCATTGCCTGAGGCGGGGAGAGCCCAGGTGGCCAGGCCAGGAAAAAGCCAGGGACTGAGAACCCCGCCAGAAGCAGCAGTGGGTTTTCCTTTCTGATGTGGATTTTTATTAATTTGAATTCCTGATCTAAGAAAACAATGATTTGTCTGGAGGAAGAGAGGTGCAACTGGGAATGTGTTGCTACAATAACTGTAGCTTACCGTGAAATCCTCCTCAGGCCTGAAGCCAAGGAGAGGGGCCAGTGGTCTCGTAGGTTGACCCATAAGAAATTGCTTTTCTTCCTAGTGTTTGCCCTATAACCACTCCCCTCCCCACCTCATACATAATTTTCTCCACAAAGAGAAGCGATCTAGCAAGATGAGACTAATCAGTGCTGGACGGGGGCTCTAGGACCATACATTTTAAAGCTAGAAGGGCTTTGCCCTCAGTTCACGGTTGGGCTCAGAGGTGCACAGACAGGAGACACCTGCAAGGTCACACTAGTAGGCAGCTCAGATCACCATATCCCTATGGCTTTGGCTGCCACTTCAAACCCCCTGCACAATGGGTCACGTGCAGTGCTATGGGCCGCTCTCACCTCTGACTCATGTCTGCAGGCTCTGGCACAGCCCTCAGGAAAAGCCTGGTCCTACAGAAAACTCAGCACCTGCTTCTTTCCTCAGTCCTCCCAGAGGCAATGAAGTGTTTCAGGCCTCACACACCCGAGTCAAAGGCATAGGCTTAATTAAAGGAGGTCAGGTCCTGGATTTAGAGGGGCTGCCCAACCGACATTTCACCCCTGAAGCAGCGCACCATTCACAGCCACCCAGTCTTCAGTATCTGCTGCTCTGGGCTCTGTTAAAAGCGAGCGTGAAGAGTTAGGAATGCTCAGGAGGTGTCTCCCTCCTTGTGGGGGAGGAAGGGCGGAGGGGCCCCCAATGTGGGGACTGTGGAGCAAGAGTGTTGACAAGAAGTCAGGCCTAGCTGCCCTGGGGTGTCTCACCGTGTCCCTGAGCAATCGTGGTCTGAGGGCAAAGGGCTTTGTGAGGAAGTCCACACCATGACACATGTCCCAAGGGCCAGAGGACTCTGTCCCAAAGGTTCTTCCAGAAATTGGCCTGACTTCAGTCTCTAAACAAATAAGAATCTGGGAATGACTCCAAGAAATCAGAGACCCCAAGCTGTCATTCCGGTGCCTCCAGCCACTCCCTCCTCTGTAAGACACAGGGTGGGGATGATCAGCCTGACACATTAAGTGGGGAAATTTGAAGGATGCTTGTAGACATCAGGTGTTACATAAATGCAGAAAAGCTTGTGCCTGACCATGGTCCCTATTTGTCATGCAATACCAACTCCCAGTCACTCCCCTTCCAGAAGACAAAGGAGGAAACAGCAGACAAGGCCCCTAGCAGCAGAAGGGGTGGGAACAACACTGTGAAGCTCAGCCCCTCATCCTAGCCCCGCATGCCTCACTGACCTGCTGGAACTTACTCTCGTTGCCCTTGTGAGGGAGGCCGGTGACGGCAGCTTTTACAGGAAGGAAATTGAGAGGGGCAAAGAGACAAGCCCGAGGTCAGATGGCAAAAGCAGGATGGGGAACTGAGCCAACCTGTTCAGGTCTCAGAGCCTGGTGCCGACTGGGCAATCAAGCCAAGCAGCTTTTTAATATCTCTTCACTTGAATCTTTGTCTTTAAGCATTTCCCCTCCTCTACCAGCAAGGATATCAAATGTAGAAGGAAAATGATGTAATTCTGTAAAGGTCAGGAGGAAAGGTTAGCATTATCCCGAGTCATGCAAATACAAGATAGCATGGGCGTCATCGCTACCAGGCCCGCAAGGTACTAAAGGGTGTGAAGTTAAGAGCATCCCCCAAAGCCTCTCCGAAATAGCAGATGAGGGTACCTGGGACATCTACTCAGCCCTGGCAGTGGCCTGGATGCCCAAGGAGGCGAACGGAGAATCATCCTATTTAGCATCAGTGGAAGGAGCCCACAGGTCCGAGAAGGGGCAGAGCACGGGATCTGTTTCCTGCCACCATCTCCCATGTACTGAGCACCTGCCAGGAGCAAGGGAGGAAAGAGGGAAGGGAAAAAGGAGACCACTACTGCCGCTGTGGGGGGCTGATCCCCAGGCTCAAGGCCTGATACTGGCCATGACCACAGAGGCAAGGGAACCCGAGTGGACAGAAAGCAACCCAAACCTGTTACTATACAGGGTCTGCATCCCATCCCAGCCTTGCCCTACAGGGAGACAGTGTGGCAGGCAGGGGCCCATCAGAGAGAGATGGTCACTCCTTCATCCTCACGGAAACTCACAGAAGCATTTTCAGAACAACCCTGCTTCTGCCTCTGGCAGGTGCAGTTCTTCCCTTAGCAGAGGCCCAGGCTTCTGGTCTTCCCCTTGGATGGAGGAGTGAGAACTGGGTTCAACCTGTCACTCAGTGGCAAGTGGTCATCTTTCAGTTTATGCTACATCAGTTACACTTCCAGGAAAGACAGCTACAACCTAACAAAACTGCAAAAGGTAGAAAACAAGCAAAGGAAAACTCCCTGCCTCATACCACAGAGCACTGCCCAGAGTCTGCATGGTTTGGGGTATGCTGCAGGCTGCACCCCACCAGAGAGCCGTTTAGTGGCTTACAGATACGTTAGTGGTTGACAGATGTGTTACTGGCTTAGACAGTGGGGATATGCAGAGCCCAGGGAAGGGCACAGAACAGACCACTTATGTCCCTCTCCCCACCGAGAATGAAGGAGTCACTTGGCTGGCTGGAGCTGCTGGCAGGATTCACATTTTACCCCTCCTAGCTGAGGGGTGGGGAATTGGGGCAAAAATAATTTCTTACATGTTGGCTTCACTGAACAAAGGCAAATACAGGATGAGATGCAATAACAAAACCCTGGGCCACAAAACCAATAGTGCCTCCCCGCCAAAGACTAGGTGGGGCCCTTGAGCCAAAGGTCCAGCAGGCTCATAAAACAAGGGACGATTTGAAAACCAAAGTCACCCCCTTTGCCACCCCAAGGCAGGATGTGTGTCACAGTTGCAGAGAGAGAGCAGTGACTGTATTTATCACTTGGACCTGCTTTACCGCTCTCCCCGTTTCTGGCATTCAGGCAGTGAGAGCAAGGAACCTGCAGGCTGGCCTCCAGCGTCCCCAGAGGAATATTCAGGACAAAAGACAGTGGAGCCCCGCTTAGTGCCTCGAAGGGCAGAGCAGGACCTAAGGACTCTACTCCCAATCAAGCTGTCGCTCCCACACAGACAACTATGTGCACTGACACAGGAGGCCTCAAAGCCAGTGGAACAGTGAAGATGGCCACGAGAAAGCTCCAGAAGAAGTTCAACATTCAAGTCAAGGAAACAAATTCCAGAAAAGTCAGGGCTGGCCACTGTTGTTATTCCTCCCTAGCTCGGGGTCCAGAGCCCAGCGCTAGGGGCCATCTGTGCACAGAAACAAGAGGCCTTGGTGAGTCTCCAGTGCTTGGGACTTAGAGGTTACAGTGTGTCAGAGGCTCACTCAGCAGCCGACAGTCGTCGCCTTACTACGTCCACTTATAGGACATACTACTAATGGCTCCCTTTTGCTTCAAGGGCATCACAGAATGGACAGTCTGGCTGGGAAGGAACACCCTTGCCCAGTTCCCACTCCATGTCCTGGACACCCCACCCCAACCCCATATGCTATTCCAGTGCAAGGCAGAGATATCTACCAGCCAAATATGTAACCCAAAGTCCACTATTTCCAGTGGCTGGAGGAAAGCTCAGGGGAAGGGAATAACACGTAAAGGTCAGACAACAAAAGGGAGAAACTGAGGAGCCCTGTCTCTGGCATCCCAAGAAATTTAATCATGGGATGAGCATATTTTGTATCAGAACCTGGTCTAACCACGTCTGGCCCCAGGTGGGAGATGGGTGCTGTCAACAGGAGCTGGTCTCGTCCCTTCTTTGAGTTTTCCCAAAGGGAACAAGGACAGACAGACTCTTACCCTCTTTACCGCACCTGGGCTGTATTCTTCCTCACTTCCTCCCCTCCCCAATTCTCACCGAGGCAGCTCCCCCTACCACTGGTGGGCTCAAATAAACAAGTGGGGGACCTGGAAGTGCAGGAAGGTAGTGCCAGGCCCATGGACTCCCCTGCCCCGCCCTGGGGCACCTTGCCTCAGTCCTCCAGCTGGCATGAAAGGGCTTAGGGCACAAAAAGCTCATCTCTCACATCAAACAAGATTCTGACTCACGGGTGTTGGGGAAGATTGTGGAAGAGGGACAAAGCCAATCACAGAACACCGTTTGGGGTGCTGAACTCGGCTAACAGAGGGACCCCAGGCAGCTGAGGAGGGGGAGCAGCAGACAGATTTGGCTGAGTGACGTTGCAGGGTCACCCTAAAGGCAAGGAAGACTGTGGGGGGTGGGGGACATGCACGCACCCCTCCTCCCCTACACAGCCAGAGCTGATAGCCACAGCCCCTCCAGTGGACATGGGTAAAAGGCCCTGCAGGGCCAGAGACCCTCTGAAGTGGCTCTGCTCCCACCCCTTCCATCTTCAAAGTGCATTATCAGTGCAAGAAGTAGGACTGGATCTCAGGGGGTCCAACTCTGAGGACGGGCTGTGCCAGCCAGCTCCCCATCTCCTCTTGCTTCCCCCTTGCCCACCCCTGACCCTTTTCATGCTAAGACCAGAATTCTTGCTGGATCTCATAAGGGGCAGGCCTGTGTGTGTTCAGTTCAGCTCTACACAGTGGCACAGTGCTGTCCTGACTCTGGCCCTCTGCATCCAGGTCCAGAAGCGTCCGCTCGGCGGGGGGCAGCGCCCCCTCCTGGAATGGGAGCAGGGCTGGAAGTCCAGGCCGCTCCTCCACAGTGCTGCTGCTGCTAGCAAAGCAGGAGTCCAGGTTGCTGGGTGTCTCTGTGCTGGAGCTGTTGGCCGGGGAGGCGCTACGGGCATGGCTGGGGGACACAAACCACCAAGGGTCCAGCCGTTGCCGGTTGGCAGAAGGACGTGGCCGAGGCAGAAACTCCAGGGTCTTGGGTCTCTCCAAGGTAGAGTCCTGCTGTGTGTTCCAGCGCCTTGGGGTTGGGGGAAAGACTACATTGGGGTCAGGGAGACGGGGGAATTCACCTGGGTCTCGGCTGGGGCTGGGGGTTTTCAACATTCCTGGTCAAAAAGACAAAGGGAGAGGCATCAGACGAGGGCACTTTGTTTCTGGGCCAGGTATACTCTGCTCCACCCCACCTTGCCATAGACCTCCTCACTGGGAATAACATGAACAAGTATTTAATGAGCATCTACTCTGTGCCATGCAGTGTGTCAGGAGACTGGAAGTAGTGAACTAGAAGGCCATGGTCACTATATCTGACAATAATAATGGGACATATGAGGATTACATCTGTAATAAGATTACTTAAGGCAGATGTCGGCAAACTACAACTCACAGGCCAGCCACCTGTGTTTGAAAATAAAAAGTTTTATTGGATCACAACCACACCTACTGCCTGCTTTCCCAGTAGAGCAGCAGAGTTGAGCAGTTACAACAGAAACCGTATGACCCACAAAGCCTAAAATATTTACTATCTGGCCCTTTACCAAAAATGTGTGCTGACCCATGATGAAAGGAAATGTCTGTTCATTCACAGTCCATCCATTAATGAACACGTGATGGGAACAAAGCTAGGTATCAGAAATCTAAAAAAGAAAAGTAATACAGGGGTCTCTATCTCCAAAGAGGCCACATATTTGTGCTTAACAAAAAAATGTAAAGAGGGGAGAGATAGCTGAACAGTCAAATGCAATGATCATTTACAGGCAAATCCTGTTGAAAGGGTATAGCATCCCCTCTCCTGCTGGATTAGGGGCAGTTTCCAAGTCAAATCCAGGTCTTCTAAGGAAGAGGGGACAGTGGCAGGAAAGACCTGGGATGGGCATAGTCATGCCCAGGGGTCACAGGGGTCAGATGGAGAAGGCAGGCATATGCACAGGCACAGCAATTTACCTGGACACACCTCCACTTTACAAAAAGTCAGGCATGAGTAAGGGGTGAGCGGTGGAGGCGTGAGGCTGGGCGGAAGCTTGCCTTGTGAGTGTGTCTGTACTAATGCCTTAATGAGAGGCAAGAGCATAGCTATGTGGCAAAAAACACCTCTCCTAGTTCAGGGCAGGATTCCTTCCGGTGACTTCAGTCTCCCCTGCAGGGAACAAGCAGAACTGGACCCCCACCCTTCCTGTACCCTGATGCTGGCCCTCCACATCCAGGTTCAGAATCACTGCCCTGCGCACTCTCGGACCCAGGACCCAAACATCCAGAGGAGTTCCGGCTCTGATCCTTCCTAGAACCTGCCTGTCTTCTTTTGTTCCTCAGGGAAGATCCCCTGAGGCACAGGACAGAGAGAAGTCGGCCACCTCCTCCACCCCAGAACAACCTGTCTGGATTGGCTGAGTCAGAGGAGGAATGGAGTTCACTCCAACATCTCTACTCCTGGGGGAGGCACAAAGGCAGGAGAGAGAAAAGAGGGCAGGACTCACCTGCTCCAGGGCTGGGGCTCAAGCCATTGCTAGAGAAGCTCCGGCTGCCTAGGAGAGCCGCTGGCTTGAGGGCCCCATCAGAAGGAGTCCGCCGGTGACCACTGGGCTGCGTGGGGGCCGTAAGGGTGACGTGGGTGGGAGTCAGAGATTGGTTAGGGTCTCGTTTGAAGCGCTCCACTCGGATGTTGACCAAGGGGTTGTGGGTGCAGGGGGTTAGCGGAGGGGCCTCCACAGGGCTAACAGGCATCTCATATACCACAATCTCATCGCTGTCTGAACGCAGCAGGGAGCGGGTGGAGTTGCACTCGGAGATGGAGGAGAGGGACAGCAGTGTCAGGGAGGCAGAGGGGTCTCCCAGCAGCAGCATGGGATCTTCCTTCTTGAAGAGCTTTCGGGACGGGGGGCTGGTGCTGCGACGAGGGCGACCTGCCCTCTGGAATAGACCCTCCCGCCTCTTCTTCTCCTCCCGAGCTGGTGGCTCAGGCTCCTCCGGGAGAGGCAGCTGGCACTTGCCAGCTTCCAGCAGGTCAAACCCTAGGCCTGTGGCTGCGAGAACAGCCCCACAGCCAAGCAGAGCCACCTCGCAGCGGCGGTGGTGGGTGCCGCCCCGCTTGAGGCTGTTGGTTGGCGTCAGCTGAGGGGTACTGGTGGCTGAGTTGACTGGGGTGGGCTCCTCGTGGGCTCCGTCACTGGAGGGGCCATCCCCATCCTCTCCACGAGGGAATGGGATACAGAGGTAGGACTGGCTGGGTGACTGCTGGAGACGACTCTCCCCACTCGCTGGGCCTTCGCTATCTTCATCTTCTGCAAAGATGAGAGGAGTGGGCGGGAAATAGAAAACAGGAATGCAGCAGCAAGAGGATCTGGTCCCTCTCCCCAACCCAGGCCTCCTGCCTTCGTGTCAGGGATGCAGAGGCCAAACAGTCTGATGGGCAGGACAAGGGACTAGGCAGTAAGCAAACAGGGCTTTACCCCTCCACATTCAACTGTGACCAACGAGAAGCCACTGTCCACTCCACAGCTCATTTCCCTATCTGCAGAAGCGGATTGCTAATTTATTTCTTTCATAGGGACCCTCAATGCAAGAAGTGCAGCAAGTTTCCTAGAACACTGGATAGAACAGAAACATCCCTAATTTTTTTGCACCTTGGAATTGCCAGGAACCTCAGATTTCTAGAATGATAGCCTAGAGATTTGTCTTAAGACCAGACTTCTGCAAAGGATCAGTATCTCTTACATGGGTAAAGCCAATCTACTCTATAGACTCACCTACCACAACCTCGGAAATCTCCAGATAAATAAGAGGACTATCTGGCAGTGCCTGGAGAAGACCTTACCCGTTCAGTGATCAGGGCAACATTGCAAAGCTTCCTTAAGAGGCAGACTGTGGCATCCGCTACCACCATCTCTTGTTGTATGGAGGCCCTTTACTGAAATACCAGGAAACAGACCCAGAAAAGGGAAATGGCGGATTCAAGGACTCACCCTAAGGAGGCTGTAACTGGCCCCTTGGGACAGGAAAGCAAAGGGCAGGCTCCATGGCAGCAGTAGTGATTTGGGAAGATTCAATGAAATGGGAACAGGGCCAACTAAGAGGGAACAGGGTGGGGGACCAGGACTTGAGTGAAAGGAGATAACCCTCATGAAGTAATACTGAAGGCCCTAAACAGTCCTAGAAGCTTGACCAAGAATCCCCTGAGGGAACAGGAAGAGAGCCAAGACTAGGGCAATGCTTACCCATCTCTGTAAGGCTGGTGAACCCTGGCAGGGCCGGGCTACTCCTCGGGCCCTTCCCCAGGTTGGGGGCACTGGACGACCATTGTTTGTATCCATCTACCAGGGACTTGAGGCTGAATAAGGGGAGATGAGGAAATTGTTAATACTGGTTACTTCCTTACTCCACCCTCAGCTCCATGGGCCTATGGAAATGTGTCTCCCTCAATTACACCAAAGCCCAAGAGCCTTGGGGAACAGGCAACAAACCTTACTGAGCCCACCTGCTTCATTAACAAAAGTGCGCATGCTCTAGGGAAAGAAAGCAATGGCATGACCCGCCCCCTTCACATGCTGCTATGGGCTGAGGAAGGATCTGATGGGCAGGCCGGAGACAGGACAGAAGGAATAAGGACTGCCCAGCGTCGGCCAGGGTGTTGCCTGAGCCCATCTTAAAGAAGAGGTCATCAATCCACAGACACTGAATACAACACAGTGGTGACATCAGAAACACCGCAATGCAAAGACTTGCAGTGCCAGCCAAGCCCTGGGCAGATGAGCTAGCAGAGATGGGCCAGATCGCTTCACTCACATCATTTCTCCACTTCTCCTTCCAAGCTTATGGCATGCTTTGGCAACTTCTTTTTTTTAATTTTATTTTTGTTTAAAATATTACAGATGTCCCCTTTTTCTCCCCAATGACCCGTTCCACCCCGTCCCATCCCCCTCCCCAGGCGTTGGCAACTTTTAAAGCCATTCACTTTTCAAAAACAAAAATCAACCGACAAAGCTGCATCAACCCAGTGCACTTTGGGACAGGCCTATGTGGGGGAGGACATAATGCTGTACTCGAGCCCTCAGTTTGTCTGGGACTGGAGAGCAAAAGGACAGGAGCTTGCTCTCGGATCCATGTAATCAGCTCACACTAGCAGGCTGGTAACTCCAGGCATAGCCTGGGAAGCTCACCAACCCCCTTATAGGCTGGGGGATCAGGGGCCCGAAAGCACTGGTCTTTTCGCTTGAGGACAATGAGAGAAAGGATGGGAATCTATGCTACGGTTGCCTTAGAGATAGCAGGATTATAACCAGGGGTGGCTCTCATTTTAGGGCTAGAATGAGCCATTAACTAAAGCCCACTCTTCCCCAACTTATCTTGAGGGAGAGAGAGGGACCAACTTTTGTTTTACTTCAGATCTCTGTTTCAAGTGCTATCCCAAATATCAATGAATTAAAATACGTTACAGCCACCAGTGGTGGGAAACAAAATACACAGCCAGAGATAAGCTAAATCCATAGCCTAGGACTTCTACCTGACAGTCTTATAACACTGCCTCTGGCTCTGGGTCCAAGGAAATTGAGATTAGCCAAGTCAGAACCAGTGCTGCAAACCAAAGGACAAAGAGCACTGTTTCCCTAAAAATAAGGGTACTGGGAGGACCCCCAACAACAGGAGTGGTCAGGAGAGTGAAGAACAAGGTAGAGTCAGGCCAGCACAGGAATGTCCCCAAGGTGCACGATGGTACTGCTTTAAAGAAAAAAAAGGTCAGCGCAGCTTGGCAATAATGAGGATGGATTCTATGAGGTGCACTGTGAGAACAGGGAAATGGAAGGGGAATTCTTGCCACTACATCTGAAAGGGTGAAGATCAGACTCACCCCAAGTGGAAATGTGGAGATTCTGATGGGGTACTTAAACCATTAACTTTCTCACGTCTCTGAGGGGATCTTCAATGAATAAAGAGAATCAGTAGTGGGCAGCAGTGGGTATATCCAGCTCAGCCTCCTCAACATGAGACCCCTCAAGGCTGGACTCGAGCTATGTCACCAGCCACCCTCCCCCAGTCCAGTCAGCAAAGCCCACAAAACAAAAGAATCTTAAGAAGTTGGCCCTGCTTGAGCTGCTACAGACCAGGACCTCCCAGTCCTTGGGACAAAGTCCTTGGGCAGCCACAGAATAATTCCAGGGGACCTGGGAACTCAGATACCCAAGCTGTCTACAGACAAGTGTATGTGTTTCCTACAAATGTGGACTATTTAAAAAGAAAAAATGGAGATGCAAATTCACTTAACATTACTAAATTCAATATAGCTTTATGTCATTACATATTTTCTTTAGCTGACAGGGACCAAATTTAGAAATATTGTCATATAGAGGCTCTCAAAAATTTCTGACATTAATGAGTTCCTTTACTCGAGACTGGGTGGAATATATTTTATTTCTTCAATAGAAATTGAGAAGCATGAAAAATGAAGGCACATATTTTGAACTGCTTCAAAAGTTTTGAGGGCAGCCTTAGCACGGTAGCTCAGTTGGTTAGAGCGTGGTCCTTATATCCCAAGGTTGTATGTTTAATTCTTGATCGGGGCATGTACAAAAATCAACCAATGAATGCATAAATAAGTGAAATAACAAATGGATATTTCTCTCTCTCATATCAATAAATTTTTTAAAATATTAAAAAAAAAAATCTTGCCCTGGCTGGGTGGCTCAGTTGATTGGAGTGTCATACCATACACCAAAAAGGTTGTGAGTCTGATTTCTGGTCAGGGCACATACCTAGGTTGTGGGTTTGATCCCAGGTCAGGGTATATACAGGAGGCAACTGATCGATGTTTCTCTCTCACATCAATGTTTATCTATCTATCTATCTATCATCTATCTATCTATCTATCTATCTATCTATCTATCTATCTATCTATCTATCTATCATCTATCTACCTATCATCTATCATCTATCTATATCTACCTACCTACCTACCTACCTACCTACCTACCTACCTCTCCCTCCTCACTCTCTAAAATCAATAAAGATATCCTCGGATGAGGATTCAAAAAAAAATCTTAAAAAAACAAAGTTTTGAGGGCAAATTTATGTAAGAAGGAAGAAAAAGGTAATATTTTATAATGCAAAATAAACTTAATTTACTAGCAAGACAAAAAAAATCTTTAAATGAAGAGGAACCACAGAAACTATTGGGATCCTTAGCCAACCTGCTAAGTCCTATCTGTAATCACATTAATATTAGAAATATCATGGGATTCAGGGTGACTGAGTGTCCTCTTGGCCCTGGCTCAACCTTACTCTAGCCTAGGGATAAGAGGACAGATGGAGGAGCTCTTGCTCCTGTGGGACTTAGTACAGCAGAGTAATTTGCCATCCCCAGGGGGTTCAATCACTGAATTCTTACAGAGCTTAGGCAGTTTGCCCTACATACCTAAATTTTCTATTCCAAGGCAGCCACTGATCTCCAATGCCTGGCTGCCAATAGTCAATCCTTTATGAACCAAACTGTAATTTTCACCTTCAGCTCGGATGTGACATAGGGAACCAGATTTTGGACATGAAATCTTAGTGTTCAGAGGAATACCAAGCCCAATTATAGGTTCAGGGCACCTGTAAACCTACTAGTCAACCTTAGGAGCTCTTCCGGAAGCCACCAGAAAGCGTGAGGCAGGTTGCTGCTTATACTCACAGGAAAAGTAAGAACACACGGTTCTAGATTCTAACACCAAGAAGAAGTATAAACCATGATGGTTGTTCCTCAGGTATGAAACAGAACTGCATTAGAAGCATGGAAGAAGCAGAACAAATATTTACACATACTCATGATGAGCCAGCTAATCCTCTCTGGCACTTCACAAAGGTGAACTTATTTACTCCTCCATCAACTGCACGAGATGGGTATGGATATAACCCCCATTTTATAGCTAAGAAACCCTAAGGTCCCACAGCTGGGCATGGTGGAGCCAGGATTCGAACCCAGGCAGCTCGGGGTCAGCATCCAAGCTCTTCACTACTATACTACAAGTGACGGGCCTCAGAGGGACAGGGACTTGGGGAATTTGAGTCCTAGGCCACAAGCCCACAGAGCAAACACAAGCACACGTAAGGCACCAAGAAGTGCTTTGTGTTTCGTCCAAAAAGGGCACTCACACTGTCAGTGTGGCTACAGGGTGAGGCCTCAAAGAAATTCTAGGGTGCTAGAGTTCTATCTAACTGATCTACCAGGGCTGGATTATTCTGCCTGCCCCAGCTTCTGGATGAGCCTCCAGTCGAGAGAATCCCCTAATCCGCTCTCCTTCTCTTTCCTCTGAGCAGATGTTTTAGCGGAAGAGCCTGGTATAAGTACAATACTCAGGCAGAACTCTGTACATCTGGTTCATTCATGCTCAGGGTGCTTGCTACTCTAAGTAGGTCACCTCCAGGGGTTGGTAAACTGTAACTCATGGGCTACCTCCTGCCCACTGCCTGTGTTCCACTTATGTCTCATCCATGGTCTGTGGCTGCATCTGAACTACCACAGTGAAGCTGAGCAGTTGCCACAGAAACCACACGGCCCAAAAAGCCTAAAATATTTATGATCTGGCCCTTATGGAAAAAGTATGCTGACCCCTGTCCTAGGAGGTTCCAGGGGGAAAGGAGGTTGGGAAACTCTGTTGTAAGGATCAAGAAGCTTATAATGTCTCAGATAGGAGTGACACACACAACAGAAAGAAAGGTATTCCACACCACACTGTTAAAAGGGTGCCCGTCTTTTAAATGAGAATTTCCCATCATCTGGCTCTTACCCTTCATCTCCTGAGGAGAGCTCCTTCTGACCAAGTGTGCCTGGCCCCCAGGTCCGTCCCTTCTTCTTGGAAGCCCTCTTCTCCTCCTCCTCTCCTTCCTCCTTTGGGATGACTGAGCTCCGGCCCCAGGTTTTGCTGCTTTCACCTGGTGTCACTGTGAATAACAAAGGTGGAATGGGATCTGGAGACAGATACAGGGCTCTCCCCTCCCCAAAAACTAGTCTCTACCCAACCTGATACACACACACACAAGAAGAAGTCAGACTTCTTCACACACTCTGCCCGAGCAGAGCCTTCCAGGAAAGTAGTGGAGTTCTCGGCCACCAATCACTCAGCATTCTCCAAGCACCACACATGGAAACACCTCCCAGCTGCTGACGAACCCAGCGTAAAGCTGGAGCTCAGGCCAGCAAGGCCTCAGCATCCGAACAGATGTGACGTAAGGAATTTGTTTTGTTGGGTGGAAGCGGATTGTGGGGTGGGTGGGTGAGGAGATAGGTGGGAGAGAGAAAAAATAAGGGGTAAGGAGGGCGGGGAAGTGAAGAAATTTTGGAAGAAAATAGTGCAAGAAAAATGTCGGAAAGGAAGCAAATGAGGGTTTTAAGACTATAAAAAAGCAAGTCAGGAGGAGGAGAATGGGGGAAGGAATAGGCCTAGAGAAACCTAAGAGATAAGAGGGGAAGAACATTCTTCTGAAATTGGTACCGTAGAGCATGGGCTGAAACCCAAGTGCTTCAGAGACTTGGCTTATACCATAAATGAGTGAAGTGAGCCAGTTACCAAAAAATAAGGAGCTGAGGGAGCCGAGGCAAAATCTGGAGCATGTGGAAGCTGCTGTGAGTTTCAGACCACTGGCCACATGCAAAAGGGAATTCACTGATTTGATTTTTTAAGGAAAGCCAGAAATCCAGGATTTTTTGATGAAATCTCTCTATCTTTAAGCATTTTACTTACTTATTTTTTAAATATGCTTTTATTGATTTTAGAGAGAGGAAGGGAGAGGGAGAGACAGGAACATCAGTGATGAGAATCATTGATTGGCTGGGAATGGAGACTGCAACCTGGGCATGTGACCTCCTGGTTCATAGGTCGACGCTCAACCACAGCCACGCCAGCCGGGCAAAATCTCTCTATCTTTAAATCAGGGAAACTGCCCGGCCGGGCGTGGCTCAGCGGTTGAGCATTGACCTAGGATCCAGGCGACTGGGGTTCGATTCCCGGTCAGGGCACATGCCCGGGTTGTGGGCTTGATCAATGACTCTCTCATCATTGATGTTTCTGTCTCTCTCTCTCCCTCTCCTTTCCTCTCTCTGAAATCAATAAAGATATATTTAAAAAAAAAAAATCAGGGAAACTAATTCATTCATATTTATACACTCACATGTGTATACATGTATGTTTGTGTATGTATAAATTCTTTTTAATAAACACTACAGTAAAAATAAGATTGGTCCAGATTTGGCCCATCATAAAATACTTGGCAAGTTTTCTTAGGACCTACACTTTGAAAACACCCTTCCCTGAGAAGCACGAACAAAAGAAAAACAGTGATGCCCCAAATATGGCAGAGCGCACAAGGGGCCCAGGCCACAGTACCAATGTGTATCTACATCACACACCAGTTTCCAAATTGCTTTGTGCCCACAATACCCCCACGCCCCCCTTGCTGTTATCTGACTATGAGTAAGAGGTAGAGGAGGCAGCAGTAAAGCTAATGGAGGGAGACAAGGGGGAGGGCTAAGGTTTGCGTACATATGTGCATGTACATACAGATTATCAAGGAAAGGTGGCAGAAGCTATGGATGGTGCAAGTCTGGGCCAGTCAGTGGCTGGACAGAGTAGGGGACAGGTGACCTTAGTGTGTTATGGCCCCAACTAATTTGGGAAACAGTCTCACACTGGATGGCTCGAAGGCGAGGAATGATGGTAGGGCTTGCGGGAGGGCTGGAGCGGCTGTTGATGAGACTCTTCCTTTTATCCATGGTGGGGGAAGCCTGCACCGTGAACTTGTGCTGGAAATCTGCTTGGGGAAAGACAAACACATGTGTGTGCATTAGAATTTTCCCACAATCAAGTTCCTTGGAAAAAGCTAACACTTCCTGGCAGGCTTAAGGGATGGGCTCCGTTTCCTGAGAAACTCCTTGTTCACCTGGGAAATTCTCTTTCAGAATCATCTCTTTTCCCTAAGAGATGGCAAGATGAATGTACAAGGAGCAGGAAAATTCCTGTCATTAGACAGTTTTCATAAATGTATACAGGTGTAGCAATTACATATTTAGATTAGTCTTAGATTAAGAGAGTTGTTGATTATTCTAGGAAATCTAACTTTAAATTTTCCATTTTATATAATCTATTAGTATGCACCCCCTCTTCTCAGGGACCAAGCAGGCAGGCTAATGCTTCTCACCAAGTGCAGGCAGAGCAGGGTAATAATTGCTCCTTGGTGAGAACCCAGGGACATGAGGGACCTGGAGCTAATGGTCCAAATTCTGAGGCATTCCAAAGGCAGTTAGGGTACGGCCTAAGCAATGTAAAAGGTACAGATCTGAATTTCTGGGTGTCATTCTCCTCATCTATCAAAGAGGTAAAATAATTACAGCTGCACGTTGACACCTAAGTCTCCCTCCTCGACTGTGATCTCCCTGAGGTGGGAACTGTCACTTTTTGATCTGATTCCCTGGCACGCAGCAGTATACCGGCACATGCTGGAGGCTCAAGAGGTGCTTAGAGACTCTGTGTTGCCTGAAAAGAAAACATATGCGCAACAAGGAAACCAGTAAACAGGTCCCATGAACACAGTCACCAAATGAATTCCCTTATCTGTAATTATGCCACCATCCTTGTGCTTAAAATCACCCACTACTGTTCCTATTGGGCTCCTTTCCCATGGTTTCTTCTTCTTCTTTTTTTCCTTTAAGAATATGTTTTTATTGATTTAAGAGAGAGGAAATGAGAGGGAGAGAGAGAGAGAAACATTGATTGGCTGCCTCATGCACGCCCCCTACTGGGTATGGAGCCCCCAACACAGGCATGTGCCTTGACCCCAAATGGAACCAGCAACCTTCCAGGGCAAGGGACCACGTCCAGCCAACTGAGCCACACTGGCCATGGCTGGTTCCTTAATTTCTAATAAGCTTGCTTCCTGGGCCCTTAAGGACTCAGAACACAGTGAACATTTTTATTTACATAAACACACACTTGAGCATTCACCTCCCTCCATGGGTATAGTGCATCCCACAATATTCTAATTCACAGTTTCATATTTCTTTGCATTTTTCCAAGGCTGTGCATACTGCAAATGTACTTGTATTCAGCCGATGTGTAAATCAAATTCTTACACGTTAGTCCTAATCTCAACTGCATGCCACTAGTGAACTAATTATTTAAAGAAACCTTGAGATGAGTTATTTTATGGAGACAGGAGTTCTCTTTCACACACACACACACACACACACACACACACACACACACACACACTCTCTGGAATTCTCTGCTCCCCCCAGTGACATGCTTCCTCCGCCAGGTGTGCCTACAGTGAGAGGTGCCTCCCTGAGCGATCATGCTAGCAGACCCCCCGCCTCCCGCCCTGTGCTTGCCTGTCAGGTCCATCACCAGTCTGTCTTCCCTTCATATCCTGGGATTAGTCACACTCACAAAGTCCCCTGGATGGGGTAGCTTTTCCGCAGGCGGGTCTTTCCACTGAACAGAATGGCCCATGACAAACGGGCTCCACGTTGAGCCTCAGGGTGGCTCCCAGCTCAGTCCCTGGCTCCCACTCGCCCCCCCCCAGCCCCTCCAGCCCCTTGCCCCGCCCCCACTCCCCAGCAGGTCCCTGGCCACTGACCCGAAGGGAGGCTGATGCGGTTCCCGTCCTTGAGCTTCAGCCGGTTCTTCCTGAACTTGCCCTTGCGCTTCTTCACGCGGGGCTTCTCCTGGCACAGCTGGTGGATGATGATGTTGAGCTCTCGCTCCAGGATGTCGATCTCCCGCTCGGCCAGCTCCTGCTCCCGGCGCCGCAGCAGCTCCTCCTGGTTCTTCTGCTGGAGCGCGGCCCGCGTCAGCTCCTCCTCCCAGGTGCGGAGCTCCTGCGGGGGGCGGGGGGGGGGCATGAGCAAGAGTGGGGCGATCGGCGCCGGGGGTGAGGCTGAGAGCCCCGGGGGGTTAGTGCTCCTGGCCACCTGGAGGGCGCCCCTGCACCGCCCCCTACGTCCAGTCCCCAGCAGGGGCGGCGGCACAGTGGTCGCTGGTAAATGAACACCTGGCACCTGGATGGCGGGGAAGGCAGGCTCGCAACAGCCGCGCCGAGGACGCAGCCAGAGCTGCCGGAGGCCGAGCCCCAGGCTGAGAGTTCCCAGTGGCTCCTTGGTTATTGATTAAAATTGCCCATGACTTGGGAAAAAAACGGGGGTTTGGGTAGAACATATAATATGTACTTAAAATTTACAGACTTGGTTCTATTTTAATTTTTTCCATCACATAAAAATTTTTTAAACCAGAGCCAACTTAACGTGCTCTAGCTTAAAATGTGCCCACTGTAAATGAATCAGCCTCTAGGCATCACCTAAAACATTCAAATAAAAATAAATATATTTCCCGGTGGCTGTTGAAGAGGTATGGGGGCATGTTCACTCAGTGAGTGAATCGGCTGAGGCATGTGTTTGAATTCTCGTGTTATCTCAAAGGATAGCCATTTGCTCTAGAAGGATCGTGACAGCGCAGCAAAGAGAAGAGAGGACATTTCCTGACGTCTTTGCCAGGCACTTGCTCTAGAACCACTGGCACGTTAGGGGGGCCGAGCCTCTTCCCTGCCTCCCCTGTTTCCTTCTGCAGGAATTTATCAATGCACCCAGCACGGAGTCCTAGGGAGAGGTGAGGGACATGGAATCAGGAAATAGGAGCGAAAACAGGAAAGAGAACAAAGCATGTGTATCAAAATTTTAAATATGGAATCTCAATTGTTAACAGTGGATACCACAGGCCTAGGACCGAAGTGGGGTGGGAACAGGAGAAAATTTAAGATGCTTTTGGGCCAATAACCTGAGAGAACCATGTCTAAAAAGTGGGCAGTTCCTTCAACAAAGAAGCCAGAGGAACACTTCTATGGTCGAAACTTAAAATTCTCAATGACATGCTCCAGTAGAAGAAGTCATTCTGGACAAAAACAAAATACTACAGATAAGGAACCTAGAGCTATTTTTTTAAAAAGTATGTGAGCACATATTGGGGAAGCTGAGCAGCAGGTAGAGAGCAGAAGAGAGAACAGAGATGGGAGTAAAATATTCTGGTATTGAAAGTTTTTCATTGGACTTGTCTTCCATTCCCAAGAGAATATCAAAATAACCGTAGAAGTAATACAAAGAGAAATGAGAAGAAGATTAGCACCTAGAAAACTGTCTAATACATGGTGGATGCTGAGAGGTTGCTGAGTAACTGTGGAGTCAATGAATGAATGAATGAGAAAGGAGAAAGGAGTCAATTTTATAAATGCCATCCTTCTTTATGGGAACATAGATTCATCATAAGTGTCTACGAGATGAGCGTGAACTTTTGAGCTCCTCCTTTGATGAAACAAAACTCCAAAGAGATTAATTGTGCACCTTCTAAATCCTTGGCTTCCCTGTCCTGCTACTTTGTTTTCACCATCAGGAAGACAAAAACACATGGAAGATTCAGAAAGAGTATTACTTGTTGGTTGACTTTGCTGCTAAATGGGAAAGCTGAACCGTTTCAAGCTAATATCAGCCTTCCTAAGTCCTCTCTCCTGAATGCTCTTGTCTAAGGGATGGTTTCAGTCTAAGCCTCTTCCTTTAAGGGAACTTGAACCCTAGTCCAGAGACCAACCCATAGTCACAATACCTAGAAGCTGTAGGTTGAGCCAACCTGAAGAATAAGCTGAATTACACAGGAAACCAGGACATTTACAGAATACTTGCCTATGGCTCCATATACCTGGAAGCCCCTCAGACATGGTAAATCTCCTTCTTGTGAAACACCTATTTAGGGATCAACATCATAGTATGCCAATCACATCTTCCACATACAATAATTTAAGAGCAGTCGCTCCAGAGAGAAAGCTCACTACTCACCATACCCTCAACTGCTCAACTATGAGCCTGATAATGAAGAGGCATCACAGCGTGGTGGTTAACAGCGAGGACTCTGGGACAAACTGTCTGAATTGTGGCCTTGGGCAATTTAATATGGGTCTCATCTGTGATATGGAATTAATAGCATCGATATCACAGGGTTGCATTACCTAAGATAATCATTATCTTATTATGTGAGATTATGTAAGAATTCATATAAATGACTTATAACAGACCATGACACATAGTACATGCTCTACAAATGTTAGCTATTAGGAGAACGGGTTTGACTCTTCCTAGTAACTACTTATTGACAAAATCCAACTTTCATTTTTTTTACTGGCTGGTACCAGTGAAAAACACTGGTACTTATTTCATCCATCAAAAAAATAACCAAGAGTCATTGATTCAGCAATCTAAAAAAAAATGCCAGCAACTTTGTGGTTCTTCTAGTTGGAATAGCATTCATAGTAGGAACAGTCTCTTTTAATCCTTCTGCTTAATGGTCAGTGCAGATCCATCCTCCTCTCCCCTCGGGTCCCTAAAGACTAGTCATAAGCTCATTCCATTCCCCTGCAGAATGCTTGCTGGCTGTCCAACAGTACCAAGTTTAGGATGGCTGTGCTGAGTAAAAAGAGTTCAGTCACTTCGCATCAGCTCCAGAAATGATGTTGAAGTCATTTGTTTAAGGAAATAATAATGATGCTGGGAAGGGGATGGTTTTGGAACCAGAAGCCTCAGGTTGAAGATTCTGTTTCCCCGCTTACTAGACATGTCACCGACCTTCAGCTCTGGGAAGAAAAGGGTAATACCACCTGCTTATACGCTGGTGGCAGGGGCCATAAGACTCCTGGATAGAAAGGACAAAAAGCTCTTATCATACCTTTCAGGTGAAAGAACGGGAAAGTCATAAAGAGATATTTGATTTTAGCTACTATTATTATCATATTGCTTCCCAAATTCCCATGGTGGAGAGTGAGAAGGGAAAGAGAAATGAACCAAGTCTGTATATAACTGTAGCCCTTAGATTTAGTGCTGCCCCTGCGGTATAAAGCAACACAACCGCTTCGATTAGCTTCACCTGCGTGGACGCTGACTGCACCAAGGGCATAGAGAGGGGCCATTTAGGGAATGGCCACAAAACAAGAAGGTGGACCTCTACCTGGCTAAGTCTCTGAACTACCCAGTTGGTTTGGGCTGTCAGCCCTCTTCATAAAAACATTAAAAATGCCAAACAACAATTTCAGACTCATTTTTTAACCCACATGCTATTTCTGATTCTGATACCAAAAGACACTGGCAAGATGTTCTGATAACTGTTCTTGATGTTGAAGTATCCCTGTATCAAGTTAACCCCTCTAAAAGTCCATGGCAAAACCCACAAACTTTTCTAGAACCCTTTGGTATTTTCAGCTGGCAGGGTGAGACACCATGCTAGTGCTTGCCCAAGAGTGCCCTATTATTGCAAACCAAGCAGGAAGGTAGTGGTGTCAGGATCTGTCCAGATGCCCCAGTAGAGAAAGAAGGCTCACTGATGCAATGCATGCCTTTATCGTGTCTTTCTTACCTTTTCTTTGGCCCTGAGTTGGTCAAACATCTCCTGAATCTCATGTTTCCAGTCATCCTGCAGGCAGTGGAAGGAGTCCTTGGGCATTTCAAAGAAACCAGACTCCTCTATGGTAGTTAGCTGGTCCAGGATATTTGTGAAGGGTGGTCGTGAATGGGGGTCGGGATTCCAGCAATCTTCACAGAACACATAAGCAGACAGAAAGCATGAACGGACAGAGGCAAATATAAGACGTAGGATATTATGTGACCTCATTTACCAGAAAACTGCCTCTCATTTCTCTTTCCAGAAACAGAAACTGGGATTTAGGTCCCACAAATTTAGGGCCTGGGAAGTAAAGCAAGGTGGCCAACATCACAACCATGAAGAGTGCATCTGGAAAGAAAATGCTGCACCTCTGCACCCATCCGGTGGTGACTGTTGATTCGGCACGAGAAAAGCAACTCCAGAGAGTTCCCTTGTGCGAAGTACACTACCACCATTTATCCAGTTACTCGCGATTCCAGTACCCACAATGGGCAACTATACCTTGGACCTCAATTTCCCATAAATAAATGACCTACCCTTCCCCAGCTCAATAGGCAGTTGAGAAGGCAAGGATCAAAAGCACTGGAGTGGGAGTCAGGAAAAGTGAATTCTTTCTACTCTCAGCTCAGCTCTAACTAATTGGAGTGACCTCTCTCAGCCTTGGATTTCTCACTTACAAAATTATAGGATTTGACTAGATGACTTTAAGAGTTCCTTTCTTCTCAGGTGCTCTACATTTCTCTATGTAAAACACTCAGAGGTCCTGAAATAAAAGCTGTTATAACTTCTTCATTTGTATTAAATAATCTATGTATCAGGATGCCGACATCATCCTGAAGTAGCTCTTCCAGCCACCCATAGGAGTCCTCCTTGAGTGACTAAGGCTTCATCTCCTCTTTTAGTAACTGATCCTGCAGAATTGGCCAAAATCTATCAAGTGCTGATAGGAAGGAGAACTGTCTCGTTTTGTTCCGGCCAGGGATCACTTACCTTCCATGAGTTTGGCAAAAGGCTCTGGGCATGTAGAAGGGATGGGAAGGGCGAGCTTGTTCATGGCCACTCCATAAGCGACTGCCAAGCCATCGATTCCTCGGAAGGGCACCTCACCAGTCAGTAGCTCCCAAAGCAGCACCCCATAGCTAAGGAGAGGAAGGAGACAGAAGCCACGAGATGACCACAGGTGCAGCTTCACTGAAATAGCTCATGAGGCCTTGTTGAGCATCCCACATTCTCTCCTGCATGTAGGGAGACTAACAAAAGAGACATACTAATGTAATATGAAAGGGGGACCATAAGGCCTTCTGGCTGAAAGCAAATACTCTTGCAAGTCAGGCACACTTGGTTTCAAAGTCTGTTCCTCAAATTCTTCACCTGTAAAGGACAAATAACACTTGTAGTCTCTCAAGACTGTCATGAAATGAAATGAGCTCCTCTAGTGTTTAAATTGGTGCTCAAGGGCCACAGCTATTTTGTTGTTGTTATTGTTAATGTAATCAGCTGGGAGAAGGTGGCAGCCTCCTCAAAATACATGTTTTAAAAAAACAGAAGTTTTGTTTTAAAACTTCAGCTTTAGTCACAAATACGTATTTTCTTACACTTTAGAAATGCAGAGAGCTGACCCTCCAAACAAACAGATTTTCCCCCATGTAAAAGATTTCTTTAATGCCCACTAGGCTGAATAGATTCCTGCCCCCATTGGTGTGAGTCTTTAATGGACACTACCATCTAATTCAAAGGGGAAAGTGTCACCAGGGTGGCCTGCACCAGTGCAGCAGAGCAGATTGTCAGCTGTGAAGACGTCAGAGTTCCCTCCCTACTTTGCAAGTCCACATGAAGACTTTCTTTTCACAGGTCCTGGGAATCAGAGAATGAGGACCACAAAGCTTAGCAGAATAATTATTCTATGAGTTCACAATAAGAACTAGACAAAATTATGAAGCGTTCAATCCTTCCAGGAATAAGTCAGGACAAGAAAACATAAGGCCATGAACATTTGAAACAGTAGCTCTCCTTTATATTTGCAACACAAACCTCACATTTTTTTAATACTCATCAGTAGTTTACAACCAACAAAAAGTCATATTAACTTGAAAAAAATGAAGCCAGTATCTATTTTATCATGGAACCTTCCATGTGCAGGGTGCTATGCCATTTACAAACATCATCTTGAATCCCTACAACAAACCTGCAAGGTAAGTTTCACCATCATTCTGCAGAGAAGGAAAGCACCTTTTAGACAGGTCTAGCAGCATATATTAAGGGCATAGATGAAGTAAATCATGGTGGACCCCGAAGCAACTTCAATTCTTTCTCTCTAGAATGCCCTTCTACCATTCCTCTGCCTGGTAAACTCTGATAGTCTTTCAAGATCTGATTCAAATGCACCACCATTTATTCATTTGTTTTAAGCATCTACTAAATATTTATTATTCATTAAGCTCAATGCCAGGCACTGGGGTACAGGATAAAGATACAGATCTCACCCTGGCTGGTGTGGCTCAGTTAGTTAGAGCGTCATCCTGTAAACCAAAAGGTCACGGGTTTGATTCCTGGTCAGGGCACATATCCAGATTGCAGGTTTGATCCCCAGTTGGGGTGTGTATGGGAGACAACTGATTGATGTTTCTTCTCTCTCATATCAATTCTCCTCTCTCTCTCTCTCTCTCTCTCTCTTTCTCTCTCTCTCCATCTCTCTCCCTCTCCCTTCCTATCTCTCTAAAATCAATAAAAACATATCCTCAGGTGAGGATTAAAAACCCACACACAGATACAGATCTTATCCATGAAGAATTAGTGACAGGAATGGAAGAAACATCAACTAGAATACAGATAAATACAGCAGAAATACTATGAAAGCACAAAAGAGGGTCACCCAAACCAGACCAGGTTGGGGCAGGAGAATGCTAAACGCTAAGCTAAACCTTTGATAGCTGAATGAAGGAAGAGTCAGTACTCTAGAGACAGGGATCAACATGAACAAGGACATGAATTTGCCTTTAAAGAAGCTCAAGTGGCCTGACATGGCTCCAAAGGGCAGCAATGTGCCAACCCATGTGCCAGGGTATCAGGGGCATCCCTACAGATGGACTCTCAGAGTGGCCTGGCCAGTCTCCTTGGACAATGGCTTTATCCCAGTTACCCCTCCCAATATTATTGTTTTCTTTATGTATCTTGACAGAAAAAAAGCCTGGTAGACAGTTTCAAGTCTTTTCTTGTCTAGACAAGGAATTGGATTTTAGACAGACTCATGGGAACAATTGGACGCTTCAGGAGGCCTTCCCTAACACCTCCAGGTGTTACTCAGCCTTTAGTTGGGCTGCCACACACTGCAATTGTTTGTTCACCAGCCTATGGCCTCCTAGAGGGCAAGGATAGTAGTTTCTAATCTGCATTCTCAGGGCCTTGCTCAGGCTCTGGCACATAGTAGGCACTCATACAGTGAGTTAGTGGATGGGTGTGGGAGTACATGGTGAAATGGTCCTGCAGGGTGCACTGGGTACCCTAGAGTAAGTCCCAAATACCACCAAGAATTGCACTTTTATACTTCCTGCCAAACCTTTAATGTGACTCACCCAGACAGTGGTCATGCTGGGTAGCTTCTACCAAGTGACCTCTAAGAACCCTCAACACTGCTGATTAGATTCCTAAGTTAGAGTGACTTTCATTTTCAGTTGCCCACTCTTGGCATTACTGCCTACCTCACTCTGAGGAATGAAAGCCCAAGGTCCCAAAGAACCCCTTTCTCCCATCCAGGCAGAAACAACTGGTATCTGAACCCTAAACACCTGGAAATACAGTAGAGTGTTTCAAAGATCCAAAGGTGTCCTCTTAGTGTCCTAGCGCCCCCTCTGTGATGGTTTTCACGTGGAGCCCTAGGTGACCCGAGATGTCTCAGGCCACCTGGAAAAGGGGGGAGGGAGCCAGGCACCTTACCCCTCCCGGCTTCAACAAGGGCAACTCTGCTCACGCCTGGCTCGCCTCTTTGCTCATTGGCATTCCATTCCATTTGAAGGGCTCTACAACTAAGTGAAGCGGGAGAACTGCTGCTCAAGAAAGACTGAGACAGACTAAGTCAAATGCCTGCTTTACCACTTACCAGCCATGTGACCTTGGGAAAGCAAGTTCACATCTCCAGACCTCAGTTCCCTCATCTGTACAACAAAGACAGCCATCTCTACACCTCACAGAATTGCAGAGAATATGTAACAACTGCTCCTCATCCAGAAATCACCACCTATGGCTCACAAACTCCATGTTTCCCCTTGGAAAGGACCTGAAATGAGACAGCGCCTGGTGCGAGTTGGGGAGAGCCCACCGCGCCTGGAGAGCCTTGCTGAAGGACACCAGCCTTCTGGAAGGAGCCTTTCCGGGGATGACTCAACCAGTCAAAGTTTGCCTCTGCCAATGTTCCTGTTTATTTCTGTAACAGAAGGTGGGTGATATAAATGAAGTCTTGGTGTTCCTTTCACAGGAATAGAGTCCAAGAAGGGAACTGGAGAAATATACCTTAGTTGGGTCTGAGCTCCAGGGAGAGGTAGGCAGAAACCCACAGATTTCCCTCAGGTTTAGCCTACTGTGTTGTCCTCTGGGGATTGCAAGAAAAGGTCAAGAGGCCCTTTACAAGCAGCCTGGAAGCACCAGCTAAAACACTGCCTCAAGTCCCTCCCCTACAGAGAACTGCTAGCTCCTACAGGGCTGCCAGTGGTTTCCCGAGTCCTCACTGCCAAACCCCGAACCTGCAGGGAACTCACCCGTGCCATTAACTAGCCACCTCCAGAGGTGTGATAACCCTTGCCCGTTTGGTACCATCAAAGGTGGGGGAGGGTGTTTTATTTTTTTCAACTTGAGGAAAAGCATTGGAGTGGATAGCAACCCTTTACAACCAAAGGCACAGCAATTCCGCACCTGAGCAGCACCAGGACTGTTTTCTTATTAACCTGTGTAGTCTCTAAATTAGAGATAGCCTGTTTATTAGAGAGAACTCTCAACTCAGGGGTCCATGCTCTGAAAGGAGAGGTGCCCCTTGAATGGGCTCTTATAGCTGTAACCCCTCGTTCAGGAACCATACTGACTGTTTATTAACCTTTGGCAAAGACAACTGAACTTACAATATGTGAAAACACTTTGTAGACTGCAAAGTTGCATACAATTCTTCTTGTTAACCGTACTCTCATTCAAAATGATGGCATATTTACTAACATATATGTGTAACATACACATTAATATTTTTATTGGCAATAAATATATATTGATATACTCATGTGATATTATATTCAAAAAGTAGCTTAAAAAACAGAATGATCCCATTTTAAGGGATGGGTGGGTGAGCATGTGCACAGTAATAAACACGCCACAATACCAATATGGGTTATCTTTAGAAGTAGGTTGTGGGTGATTTTCTTTTCTTTTTTCTGTGTATCCATATTTTCTAATTTTTTTCTACAGTGAAAACATTTTACTACTGTAATGTTAAAAACTTACAATGATCAATAATAAAATCCCTCCATTTCACCCCACACGTGAGATAAACGATGCATAGCATTCAGCACAGAGCCTGGCCTGTAAGCATCCGTGGGCAGTAAATACTGCTTCCAGTGTATGTGTACTGCACGAATAGCAATGGACACACGTTAAAGATGCAAAATCATTTGGAGCCACTTAGATGAGTAGGCTTGTGGAGGGAGAAATAAAAGCCCATTTAATGGGTTCAATAGATTGTGTCCTAGAAAGAAATACTGAAGCACGGAAGCTAAGAAAGCTGGAAGGGAACAGGGTGACTTATGTTTTCAAACCACATTCATCAGCCAAGCTGAGTCAGGAGCTTAAGTCCTGGGAACAATTCTAAGCCAAAGACCCATCAGCAGAGCATGTGACAAATTCCAAGACACCTCCTCCAAGGTGCTGTTGATTTGAAATTTACCTCCAAGCCACTCCCTTCAGATAGTCAGATAACATCATCAGATGCCTCAGAGGCTCCTTAAACCTGCTTTCAGAATCTGTGGTTTAAGGGCAAGACCTGGAGGTTAGTCTCAGAACAAGAACACTTTGGGTAAAAGTTGAAAGGTCTTGCCTTGTTCCTTCCATAATGGACAAAGCCCTGAAATGGCCTTGCCCTTGCTTGCCTGCCACTTCTATAACTATGAGAAGATCCTACATTAGGCATTTGGGTTTTCCCTTCTCACTAAGAATGTACCTGGATATGAGAGGTAGGTCTGCCCAAATCATTGCAGCAGCAGCAATCTTTGGAATGTGGCAATAATATCTGAATGATTTCAGGGCCAGGCTGGGAGGAGAGGCCAGCAAGAATTTAGAAAGTAGAAAACAAGCGTGTTACTGAGAAGTCATGTTTTCCCATGGAGAAAGGTAAGATAAAGTTGAGTGTGACAAGTGGTTGCTTGTCCCCTTGAATCAATTCTCTCCTTCTTCCATAGTAAGAGCTTTAGCTGGGCACACAGTTGTCCAGCCTACATTTGTCTGCCTCCCTTATATTGGCAGCCAGGTGTGCCAATATAACCTCTGGGGGTATGCACAGAGGAGATGTGCACAACTTCTGGGTCATCTCCAAATTAAAGAGAAACTACTTGCCATGAATAAGGTCTTTCCCCTTCTCTGCAGACTAAAATGTAGAAGTAACAATCACTTAGATGTACCATTCAGGCAAGCACAATGCACTAAGGGACCTGAAAGAACCTGGGTTCCTGAATGATCTCATATGGCACAACTGCCCCACCAGCCTGCACTAACTGGACTACACCTTAAAAGAAATACACTTCTGCTCGGATGGCATGGCTCAGAGGTTGAGCATCAATCTATGATCCAAGAGATCACAGTTCAATTCCTGATCAGGGCACATGCCCAGGTTGTGGGCTCAGTCCTCAACAGGGGGTGTGCAGGAGGCAGCCAATTAATGGATCTCGTCATTGATGTTTCTATCTCTCTCTCCCTCTCCCTTCCTCTCTCTGAAATCAATAAAAAAATATATTTTTTAAAAAAGAAGAAATACATTTCTACCTTGTTTAAGCCACCATATCTATAAGCTCTTTGTAACAGCAGCTTAGTTTAGTTAATACATTAATCATGTTAGCCTATGGTCAAGCAATGAAAAGTATCAGGTTAAAGCATATGAAATCGCTGTTTTCGTAGGTCACAAACAGTTGAGTATCAGTGCATAGGTCAACCTAATGAGATCTGGTCATATATTTTAAGTAAAAAAACACTCTCTTCTTCACAATAGCTGCTTCACCCTGTAATTTCTGTGTGTTGAAATAAGATTCAATATACAGAAGCTACAAAGCATCACTGAAATAAACGGACAGATATCCCATGTTCATGGATTAGAAGCCTTAATATTAAGATAATAATACCTTCCAAAGTGATTTACAGATTTAATATAATCCCTATCTAAATCCCAGCTGTTTGTTTTGTAGAAATTGATAAAATGATCCTAAAATTCACATGGAAATTCAAAGGATGCAGAATAGCCAAAATGATCTTTAAAAAAGAACATAGTTGGAGAACTACTTCCTAATTTCAAAACTTACTAAAAAACAATAGTAATTAAAACAAGGTGGTATTGGTATAAGGGTAGACACATAGATCAATGGAGTAGAATTGAGAGCCAGAAGTAAACAATTACATTTGTAGTAAATTGCTTTTGAGAAGGGTGACAAGACAAATCAACTATGAAAGAATAGCCTTTTCAACAAATGGTGCTGGGATAGCCATATGCAAGAGAATAAAGTTGGACCCCTACCTCACACCACATTCAAAATTAACTCAAAATGGAACAGAGACCTAAATTTAAGAGTTAAGATTATAAAACTCTTAGAAGAAAACATAGGTATAAGTCTTCATGATCTTGGCTTAGGCCATTGTTTCTTATGTATGACACCAAAAGCACAAGCAATCAAAGAAAAAATAAATTTGACTTCATCAAAATTAAAAATGTTTGTTTTGAAGGATACCATCAAGAAAGTGGGGGAAAAACACCACCATGAAAAAACATAGAATGGAGGAAAATCATGTATCTGATAAAGGACTTATATCCAGAATATATAAAAAAGTCTTTCAACATAAAAATAAAAAAACATATATCCCAATTTTTTAAATGGAAAAAGATTTGAATAGACATATATCCAGAGAAGATATAAAAATGGCCAATAAGTACATGAGAAGATGTTCAACATCACTAGTCATTAGAAAAATACAAACCAAAACCACCATGAAATACCACTTAATATCTACTAAGATGGCTATAATAAAAAAGACAGGCAATAACTAGTGTTGAGAGGGTGTGGAGAAATTGGAATTCCTATACATTGCTATTGGAAATGTATGTAAAATGGTATGGTCAGGGTGAAAAACAGTTTGGCAGTTCCTCAAAAATGTAAACGTAGAATTACCATGTGACTCAGCAATTTCACTCCTCCGTATATACCCAAGAGAACTGATAACATATGTTTACACAAAAACTTGTACACAAATGTCCACAGTAGCACTGATCACGATCACAGTACCCAAAAAGTGGAAATAACCCAAATGTCCATTAACTGATGAATAATGAATAAACAAATTGTGGTATATCCATAAATGGAATTTTATTCCGCTATAAAAGGAATGAGGTTCTGACACATGCTAAAACATGGATACACCTTGAAAACATTATGCTAAATGAAAGAAGTCAGTCACAAAAGATCACGTATTCTATGATTCCATTTGTATGAAATGTCCATAATAGCCCCAGAGAGACAGAAAGTAAGGTGGGGTTGCCAGGGCAGATTAGGAAATGACTTCTAACAGGTATTAGGTTTCTTTTTTGGGTAATAAACATATTCTGAAAATAGATAGTGGTTATAGTAGGTTGAATGGTGGCCCTAAAAGTTATGTCCATGTCTTAATACCCAGAGCCCGTATTTGGAACAGCATCTCCCCTAGCGTCTCTGGAGGGGGTGTGGCCCTGCTGACACTAATTGTAGACTTCTGGTCCCCGGATTATAAATCTTTATTGTTTTAAGTCACAGGGTTTGTGGTAATTTGTAACCACTGCCCTAGGAAACTAGTAACAATGGTGACTGGTATAAGACTTTGTAAATTTACTAAAAACCACTGACATTCTTTTTAAAGGGTAAACTTTATGTAATATGAACAATACCTCAATAATGCTATTACTTAAAATACACATACTTCCAAACACACAAGCTCACTTTAAAACACATCAGGAAGCAACGGCCTCACAGACCGAAGTGCAATGATAACCTATAGCCCTTTCTTTTGCATACCAAGGTGATGCTACTGTCTCACAGCCATGAGGATACACATTCTGTGGATGCTCATCCTCCCATCCGTGGGGACAAGTTTTAGATCTATGTCCTTGTGACCTCTTGGGCTGATGGCTGCTCTAACCTGTGACTCTGTATCTCTGAGCACATGCTTGGGACCGGTCTTTTGGCATTTCTATATCCATATTCGACAGATAGACTACAAAGGTTAACCGGATAACTAGGAACGATAATTCCCAGCCCACCAAGGGAAGAGATAGCATCAAGAATACTTTTTGGCCCAGGAGCTTACAGTGAGGACAAGTCCCACAGTAACAGCCACTGTTGCTAAGCAAGCCAGGATGACCCTGGTGAAGGTCTCCAGGAATGGCTGAATGTCTGCACCACCCTGGAATCTACTGATCTTCCCTAGGGAGCAATCACCAACACAGAGAGGCCTGCGCCTAGGCCTGTACTTGCCACAGCACTGGAGGGATTTCTGGTAGACGAAGGCACTGGAAACTGTCGCTGGCAACATGGGAATTAGTGTAGACTGCTCTGAAGGGGTCGCTTATACCTACTTGGGGTTCCTGGGAGTCTACGCAACCTCAGTTCTCCAAGTCCTAAAGCATGTGTGCAGCCAAAACAGTCGTGGGGGACACTGACCCTGTACCCCTGGACCTTACCTCCACACATCGCTGCCTTTGGAAAACATGGAGGCACGAATGACTTCGGGTGCCATCCAAGCATATGTCCCTGCCGCACTCATCTTGGTGGTTCGGTGCCATTCCCGAGCCAGGCCAAAATCAGTGATCTTCAGAATCTTGTTGCTCAGGTCTCCATTCTCCACCTTCTGGAGGATTAATACTGGGCAAGGAGAGGAATACAGAAGAAACCAGAGAATCTGCATTAATTACACGGAAAGAGCCAAACACAGAGCCCTCCTGCCATCCACCTGTCCTCTCCTGCAGGCTCCATCACGCAGCTACCATGGACTGACTGGTGGTAGGAGCCATCATCTCTTAAACAGCCACAATGCACCCACTTTTATGGCAAGTCTTTTATGGGCATTATCTCCAACCCGCACAACAGCCTTATGAGGTAGGTACTATTGCCATCTGTGCTTACAAAGGAAACTGAGATGAGGAAACCAAACTACAGCATCATTAAATAAAATTTCCAAGGCCACCCAACAAATAAGCCAGGACTGAAACTCAGGCAGCCTCACTCAAGAGCCTTCTCTCTTAAGCTTTATAGCATCTGGGCCTGTTCACACCTGGGGAAGGAGCTGTGAGGTCACAGCTGACCCTTTTGAGGAGGGGCTACTTGGGCCTCCTGGCTGCAGGGGCACCCCTGGGCTATAAACAGTCTCAGACCACAAGGAATGGACATGCATGTTGGATTTTCAAGGTTTCCGTGTCTGAACAGTTTCCATGAACCAATTCAAGTTACTTTACTTAAGCTCTTAAGAAAACATATTTTGAGACACAGAGATTTCTCCTTAATCCAGGAACTCATGCCTACCCATAGTGAACTGGTGGACAGGGCCAGAGGGCACACACATGTTCACACCCATGACCCGCTCTCTGTGAACATGGCCCAGGAAGGAAGAACTGGTGCACTGAACTGGTTATACCCTGGGCCCTGTCTCTCAAGTTCTAATGCCAAAGAACTGGGGTGTGGGAGCCCTCTCGGCGTTCCTAGGATAGCAGCTGAGGCAGCCACCTCACTCACAGCAGTTCCAGTGCTAAGTGTGCCCTTGTGGGAGCCAATCTCCTCCACAAGGGCAGAAACGCTAATTGAGTACAGTGCTGTAAGCTAAGCCAAGGAACTCTGCCTGAGGGGGCAGCGAGTGAATGCTGTGGATCTGTGGAAGGCAAGCCTCCATTTTCACAAGTGGGATGGTTCTGAAGGCCTGTGGCAAACAACCTCTTGTGGGCCAGACGCTGAGCCACATGGAATTCAGGGAAAGAAGAAAGATTCTCTCTGCCAACTCAGAGTGGGGGAAGGGCGATTTTAGGGCAAGGGCCTTAGGTAGGTCCCTCAGTCACACAATTGTACCTTTCCTGCCCTGCCCCACCCCCAGCAAATGTCCACTGAATTGTTACCACATTAAAAGGGTGTGGACCGAAGATCTCTAAATCCTATGTGCTCCTCAGTGTAGGACTCAGGGGTTACGAGAAGCCACAGAGCAGGAGTGCCAGGCACTCTCTAGATCTAATGGACCAAGTCTCCTTCCTCCACACCCTCTCCCCTGACACTCCCCTCCCCACTCCGAGCTTCCAGCATCCTGAATGGGCCCAGGCCCCTGAATGCTTAGGCAGATGAAAAAACAAAAACAACAACAAAAACCCTTTCTCCATGTCATCTACTAAAAAATCTTTCCAGGTTCTTCTGTGCCTCTCTCCGAGCCCTCCTCTAACAGAGACAATGGACAAATGTGCACTCAGGTTGCTGACACTAAATAAAGTGACAGTAAAGAAGCCCGTCTTTCCCTCTGTAGAGGGGCCACCAGCTGCTGGCCATTTCTCTCTGAGCAGCCCTGAAACCAAAAGTTCAGAGAGAACCCCCCCACCCACTTCCAAAGTCAATGGGTTTAGTCCTGTTACCCTAAATCTCCAGGTGGCTGGCCCAGGGTGCAGTGGAGAGGGGGATAAGTGTTTCACCATATATATGGAACCAGCTGAACTTCCTCATACTCTGTGCTGGGAGGGGAAGCAGAGAAGTTTAGATTCTGTTACAGAAAAAGGATTTTTAGCAACTGAATGGCATACTAAAGGCGATTTTTTAAAATAGACTAGCCTGGCCAGCATGGCTCAGGGGTTGAGCATCGACCTATGATCCAGGAGATCGGGGTTCAATTCCCGGTCAGGGTACATGCCTGGGTTGCAGGCTCCTTCCTCAGTGGGGGGTGTGCAAGAGGCAGCCGATCAATGACTCTCTCATCATTGATGTTTCTCTCTGTCTCTCCCTCTCCCTTCCTCTCTCTGAAATCAATAAAGATATATTTGTAAATAAGTAAAATAGGCTAGCCTGTCAGATGGTTTAAGAGGGATGGGAGAATGATGGAGATGGGGCAAGAATCAACCTGGAGACAGTCGGTGTAAATCTGAACGTCTATAGACCGTGCAGGTGCAGCCCAGTTTCACCTAATCCCCACTGCTCCCTGCTGTCTTACACCCAGCTGACCTCAAACATTTATCCCAACAGACTGGGCCCCTGAAGGCATCTGAGTTAGAAATCCCTGGCGATGTGCCCTACCCTCAGCCACAAGGAGAAGCTGTAATTAGAAGACAGCTAGTAATCCTGGCAGATGGTCACAGGCAAGGATTCTCAACAGTGTCCTGACATACTGGTATCAACAAACATCTATTACCAGTAATAATTATGGTTACACTGTCTGTGATTACATTTTTTTTAAATTGAGATGAAATTCACATAATATAAATTAATCATTTGAAAGTGGACAATTCAATGGTATTTAGTACCTTTTCAATATTGTAAAACCACCACCTCTATCTAGTTCCAAAATCTTTTCATCACGCTTCCAAGGAAACCCCATACCCATTAAGCAATTGTTTCCCATTCTCCCCTCCTCCTAGGCCCTATCTGCTTTCTGTCTCTGTGGATGTACCTATTCTGGATGTTTCACGTAAACAGGACCATATAATATGTGACATATATGGTTACTGTACTTAGCATGCTTTCAAGGTTGAGGCACATTATGGCTTGTATTGGTACTTCATTCCTTTCTATGGCTGAATAATATTCCATTGTATGAATATACCACAATGTGTTTCTCCATCTGTCCATTGATAAAACATTTGGGTTGTTTCCATCTTTTGATTATTGTGAATATTTTGATTAGTATGAACAGTGCTATGAACATGTGTGTATATACATTC
Organism: Miniopterus natalensis; assembly: GCF_054644295.1. Classification (NCBI taxonomy): domain Eukaryota; kingdom Metazoa; phylum Chordata; class Mammalia; order Chiroptera; family Miniopteridae; genus Miniopterus; species Miniopterus natalensis. Next base: position 23,329,663 of record NC_142081.1, on the reverse strand, counting down.
GTTGGAGTACTTTGGTATATATACCTAGGAGTGGCATTACTAGATTATCTGGCGTTTCTATGTTTAACTTTCAAAGGAACCACCAAACTTTTCCACAGCAGTTGAACCACTTGACTTCCCCGGCAGCAATGTACAAGGGTTTCAGTTTCTCCACATCCTCACCACACTTACTCTTTTTCTTTTCTTTTTTTTAATAGCCATCCTAGTGGGTGTGAAATGGTATCTCGTTGCGGTTTTGACTCCCATTTCCCTAATGATTAATGATGTAGAGCATCTTCTCATGCACTTGTTGACCATCTGTATATCTTCTTTGGAGAAATGTCTGTTGTTTGCCTTTTTGTGTTGAGTTATAAGACTTCTTTATATATTCTAGATACAGGACCCTTATCAAATATATGATTTGCAAGTATTTTTCCTTTTATGCAGGCTGCCTTTTCACTTAATAATGTCCTTTGATGCATAAAAAATTTTAATTTAGATGAAATCCACTTTATTTTTTTCTTCTGTTGCTCATGGTTTTGGTATCCTATCAGAGAATTCATTGCCAAACCCAAGTTCATGAAGATTTACCTCTATGTTTTCTTCTAAGAGTTATATGGTTTCAGCTGTTGTATGTAAGTCATTCATCCATCCTTAATTTTCGTATATTGTGTGTGATAGGGGCCCAACTTCATTTTTTTGCATGTGGATATCCAACTGTCCCCATGCCATTTGTTAAAGAGGAAAGCTATACCTTTTAGAACAGAACAGAGCCCAATTCTTTCCCAAGATGCTTTCCTAGGAGGGAAAGAAAGGTTATATTCACAGCAGCTGACATTTCTGTACACTGTAGTGAGCCCATTCTAAGCCTCGACCACTGACAAACAGTTGCAGCAGTGACAAATTACTGTGCTTGACTCCTTGGAAACTTTAAGAATGCTTTAACAAAATTTAGTGAATTCCATCAAAGTATATTGTGTGAACTTCACCTCTCATGTGTGGGGCAGTGAAATAAATACTGAGAACAACTGAGAAGTCAGGCCCAAGTCAGTGGGGGCCTGGCCAAGGTAAGGGGAGTGGAGGGGAAAAGATGCATTTGAACTAAAAGCCTAGTGATGAAACAGATATAGGGGCTTGATGGAGAAGGGACAGGTCTCCAGCCTTTCAGACAGAGTGGTGATGAGCCTAACGGAGAAGTCGAGACAAAGAGGAGGCCAAGATCAGTCTAGGGCATAACAGGCTCAGGCTAATGGTAACAAGACTCAGTATGGGACAGAAAAAAAGAGCAGGCAACTTAAATCCCAAGCTTGACCTCTCCATGTGGTCCTGGACAAGGTTCATAAGCCGGGCCCCTCTATTCCTGCTTCTGTAAAATGGGGATGAAGATTAAAGGCAGTATCAGAATAAGCACCTAGCAGGTGGCCTGCCACATAAATAGGCACTCAGGACACTACGCTGTTATTATTTCTATTACAATTAAGTTTCTTGAACATAAGTGAAAACCACAGGCCTCAGTAGCCAAGGTGTTGAGGTGGGAAGCCTGGCAGTCCCTGACACACAGTAACCCCAGAATAAATTATTACTGTATCAATAAGTGAAATGGTTGATTAAATAATAATGGTAGCTACCCATTATTGATCACTTACTATGCAGTAACATGATATATGTACGTGATATATGTAAACAGGCTGACATACATCACCTTAGTTAATCCTAAAATCAACCTGTATGAAGTAGGCATCACTATGTCCCCCATTTAACCCATGCCGAAACAGACACAGAAGGGTTATGCTAGCGAGGGGTGGAAATGGGGTCTGGAGCCACATCTCTCTCGAGTGCTGTGCCACCCGGAGGACAGAAAGAAATCTTAAGCATCTTTAAGGCCTAGTTGATTAACCAGTCTTCACTGCCCTCCCTTTTCCTGAGTTACTCCTTCAGCACCCGAAGCAATACCACAGGATTTAACATTATATGCTCCTTTCAATCATCCCACTGCTGCATGTACATGTTTCTTCATCTCCTCCAGAATGTGATGGAATACAGGGGCAAACACCTCCCTCTCTTCTGGGGCCCACAGTCTCCACTGCAGGAACCAAGCACGGGGCCGGGCTCCCTGAAAGAGCTGACCCCTCACGGTCACTGATCCCACTGAAGGAGTTCTGTGCCTCATTCTCAGGCTCTGCACTGCCCCATCCTGTTGTCGCCGGGGGTGGGGGCATCTTCCCAGTGTTACCAATCCCTGGGGGACTAAGCGGAGCCCAGTGCTTTGCAGGGAGGATAGCGACCTTGGAGAAAGAGGAACACCACCTCAGCCAGGTTCACTAGTGACTAGCACATCCCGCTGGTGCCGGGGAGGGGAACCCAGGGAGGACAAGCTGGGGACTCTGCCAGAGAGCCTTCCAAAAGCCATACTTCCGGAAATACACGCGACAAAGCTGAACACCAGGTTAGGACGAAGTGTGCATCAGTGAGGGCTTAGGAACTGTAAGGGCTGCAGTCAGGAAGACAATCACGGTTTTCCAAACCTCGGTAACTCAAGGACATTATTCGTGATAATTTCCAGATCAGGGTACCACCTATATTCCATTTACTTAAAATGGACTTTAAAATGACTTTTTTTAAAAATTACTTAAAGAAGAAATTTTATATCATAACAAATGGAAAAAACAAATATTCGCCACTAGGTACAAATAAATAAGATGAAAAGAACTTGCTAAGTTTCAGCAGATCCTGATGCTGGCCAAAGTTTGGAGCCTAAGGCCTGCTGTCTTGGTTAGGAAGGACAGAAATGTGAGAGGAATAAGGGCAAGCTAACGCCAGAATGAATGATTCTCTGGACTATCAAATATCAAGCGGTCGAGTGACTTCCCACAGGGCTCAACGGTGTTTAATACAGACCATCCAAGAGGGCCTCAAGGCCATCCCCTGCTGGGATATCAGAGCGGGAACTGAGTTGGGCAGGTGGCCCCACAGGCTTCCTGCGATGACCTCCCATCGTTTAGCTGGAGGCCAGGCTCTCAAAACTCGGCGTATAACAGATGAGACTGCCCCATATGTCCTAATGGTAAATGATGACTTATCATTTTGAGATTTTTTTATTTATTAGCACAAGGGGCTCTGCTTTGCTAAACGCTCACCTTGGCACCCAGGCTCCCATCCCCAGATCTTCATTTGGTTCTAAAGATTCGGCATCATCTCTCCCAGATTAAACAATTGGTCTAATAAAGTCCATTGTCAAATGTATATACACATAGAAGAGTATCTATAAAACATGTATTACGGTTTAAAGAAAATAAGATGAAAACCCTCGTGACCCCATCCAGCCTCTGAGAAACTCCAGGTGTCCCTTTCTGTCACAGCCCTCTCTCTCCCCAGATGTCACACAATCTTGACTTCTGTTACTCACCCCTTTACTTCTCTTTGTAATATCACCTCCCATTTCTATATCCCTAAATAAGAAGCTGCTTAGTTTTGAAAAAGTGAGTGAGACAAGCTCAAATGTAGCTGTGTGTACTAGTTTCCTGGGGCCACTATAAGAAATTAACACAAAGTTGGTGGCTTAAAATAATAGAAACTTATTCTCTCTCAGTTGTGGAGATAAGAATCCTAGTCCAAAATCAAGGTGTAGGCAGGGCCATGCTCCCTCCAGAGGCTCCAGGGAAGATCCCTCCTTGTCTCTTCTAGCTTCTGGCAGCTGCTGGCAATTCTTGGTGCTCCTCGGCTTAGGGTAGCAGCACTCCAATCTCTTCATCTGGCCCTCTGCCCACTGGGTGTTTGCCTGTGTCTTCACACAGCATTCTCATCTCTGTGTGTCTATGTCCAAATTTCCCTCCTCTTGTAAAGACACCCGTCACTGGATTAGAGCCCATCTGCGCCCAGCATGACATCATCTTCACTTGATTCCATCTACAAAGACCCTATTTGCTAAGAAGGTCACAGTCACAGGTTAGGCCACCAACATATCTTTTTTAGGGGACATAATTCTACCCCCAATACTGTATAACAGTAAAAATATTGCCTGTGCTAGATGAAGCCTCCCAGAAGGTAATAAGCTAAACAGACTATTTGGCCGCGGTCCCAGAGAATTGCCAAAGGCCCTTTCTGGGAAAGTTGATAAGCAAGATCATAAATGAGTCCCAACAATATTGGTAGGTGGCCACAGTGGGGACATCTGACAGTGCGGATGTGGGGGAAGGTGCAGATACTGGACATCCGTCAGGAATACAGTTGAGGGAGTGAGCTCCTCTGATGCTGTCTCTAAAGTCACTATGGCCTGCCGCCGTTTCTCAGGCTTGGGCACAGGAAACACTCTGTCTCTCCAGTCAGCAGAGCAAGGAGGGGTGAGCAGGAGCTTCATCAGTACAGGAGCCAGATAGCCAAGTGCAGATAAGAATCAGGACCAGGCTCCCCAGGTAGTCAGCCTCAGGTTAAAGTGATGGAACACCAGCAGTAGGGGAGGAGGTGACAAGAGCCTGAGTCCCACTGCCCATCCTCTGTGTCTGGTGCAGTGTTCTCCTGGGATCTCCCTTCATGGTACTCAGGGATTTCCCTGCATCTCTCTCCTGTGTTAATTCCTGTGCCCTGCACCCCACTTTCTCCTTTGACTGGTTTCCTGTCTTGCTTTGGTGGCATGTGTTCTCCAGTAGCTCCTTAGAAAGAGGAAGGCACTTTTTTCTGTTAGAAAATTATATATTCCACCCCCATACTTAGTACAAAAATGACTGGAGACTTTCCTTCATAAATCTGAAGGCATCATGCATTATATTCTTGCTTCCAACACTGCTGTTAAGAAGCCCCAGCCATTTTTAAAAATATATATATCTTTATTGATTTCAGAGAGAGAAAGGGAGAGGAGAGAGTTGAAACATCAATGATGAGAGTCATTGATCGGCTGCCTCCTGCACGCCCCTGACTGGGGATTGAGCCTGCAACCCAGGCATGTGCCCTGACCGGGAATCAAACCGTGATCCCCTGAATCCTAGGTTGATGCTCAACTGCTGAGCCACCCCAGCCAGGCAGCCCCAGCCGTTTTGCTTCCTGGTGCTCTGTACGTAGTGCATCGTTTTCTTCTGGGAAATTGTTAGTCTCTTCTTAATCCCCAGTGTTCTGAAATCTCAGAGGGTGGAAATTTACTGAATGCTTTCAAATCTCAACATTCATGTCCTTTAGTTACAGGGAATTTTCTTGAAGTATTTTACTGTTAATTCCCTTCTGTATTTAATTTCCACTCTTTCTCTAGAACCTCTACGCAGATATTGGGCTTTCTAGACTGCTCCTCCAATTTTCTTTTTTTTTTTTTTTCTTTCTTTTTTTTAAAGGAGAGGGGAGAGAGAGAGAGAGATAGAAACATCAATGATGACAGAGTCATTGATCGAGCCCGCAACCCGGGCATGTGCCCTGACCAGGAATTGAACCCCGATTGCCTGGATCCTAGGTCGATGCTCAACCGCTGAGCCACGCCCGACTGGGCTCCAACTTTTTTCTCTTCTCTCTTCTACTTTTTCCAGCTTTTTTTCTTTTGCTCTTCTTTCTAAGGCATCATCACTTTATCTTCTAACCCTTCCATTGGATTTGCCATTTCCCTATCACAGTTTTAATTTCTAAGACAGCTCTTTTTTGTTCACTGAACATTTAAGAAATTGAGCGGGGCAAGCACACACATAGCTGTGTGGCAGCTGTTTTTGCAGTGTGGGTATAATATATTTTCTTTTACCTGAGTGTATTACTGGTGGTTCTTTTTCATTTCTCTGTTTTCTCCAATATTGTGTGTTCCAGCTGCTTTTTCTCCTTGGGCTTTGGTCTCTAACACATTTTTGCTCAGAATTATAGTAATCCTTGGTTGTCTGTTCATGATTAAAAACCAAATCGTGCTTAGGTTTTAAAAAGGAAGTCTTTAGGTTTTAAAGGTACATACTGAAATATTTACCAGAAAAAAATTTTTTTAAATGATATTGCAGATTTCCTTCAAAATCATCAAGGGTGGGGAATGAGTGGGGTGACAGAAGATATAAGATTACCCACGAGTTGATCACTGTTGAAACCATCTGAGTACATGGGGGTTTGTTATGTCATTCCCCTTACTTGTGTATATGTTGTTCATAATAATAAGGTGGGGAGGTTCCAAAGCTGAGTAGAACCTCTAAGTACACAGAAGGAATCTGTCAGCTTTGAACTTCGCTGTAGGGAGATCCAGGTAAGCCTAGACAAGAGTGTTGGAGGTCATTTCTCTTGAACTGGTCAGCCCCAGAGGGCAGTACTGTTCCAAGCTGCTTGGAAAATAAAGGTCTGGCTGCCAGTGTGCTGGGAATCAGGTCATAACAAGGGCAACTGGTCTCAGGACGTAGGCTTCGGTACAGAAACAGTGACTTCATCTTCCCGCTTTAAAAAATAAAGTACCCACACTCTCCACATGCTTGGCGTCCCCTAGTCCAGAAACTGTTTCACCCCTTCCAAAGGAAAGGCAGTCAGGTGGCTGCGTGGAGAGCGGAAGGAAGCGGTCCATGGACCCAAATGCATGTCCTACAAATGCTGCCCAATCTTTTCTATTTTAGCACCCCCTTCACCCCAGTTCCTGAGGTACTGGTGTTGCTAGCTCCTAGACTTGTAAGGAGTCTGTGATATAAACAGATTGATTGGTCCTTTGTTTTCCTCACTGTCAGCGTAAGATTCTCTCTCTCAAATATCCTAAGCCAGTTACCACTCATCTACCCGTTTTCCAGCTCCCAAAACTTTACTGCTGTTGTCTCCTCTCCTGTTTACCTTGTGACTTCATTTAGCTGGGTTGCAGGAGAGCACCGCAGATATAGTGTTTGTATGTATTTAATCTGCCTTCTTAGCCTGGAACCCTGCCTATGGTTTGTCTGTTTTCTTGAGTAGGGAGAAGGAAACTGGTACCCTGCAAGGGCTTCCTACTTTCCTTGGCTTAGTTCTTCCATCTCGCCCAATATGCCAAATCTGTACTCCTGCTTATTCCTGCCAAAGCTCAGATCAGCCACCAGATCTGTGTCACAGCATCCTCTGCCACCTTAATAAGGACAATTTCTGAGCTTCAGCAAGGAAGGAAGAAAAGAGCGACACGTGAAGACCTAGAATGTCTGGTTCTGCCGCCACTTTGTGATCTCCACTGGGATCCCATTCTCCCACCTCTGACCTCTGTAATTCCTGGAAAGTAGTGTCAGTCTTGCCTGGGCCCAGCCAAGCTCCATCACCCATCTGAGCTGCAGAACAGCTAAACTCAAGGGCAAAGAGAAATTAGGCAGAGGATTCTATCACAGAGAAATCCTGCGTCCATAGAGGCAGTGAGGCTCTGGGTGCCTGAGTCAGCACTGGAGACATTTGCTTCTCACAGCATGTTGTCTCCAGTGGAAGAAGCAAGATCTCAGGCTCCAGCCCCACAGGCCAGACTCCCTGTTGTGCTGACTCAGCAAGAGCCACATGGAAGAGCCTGACTCATGGACCACTACCATGTAGTGAGGACACGGCCAGTACGAATTCCCAAGCCCCTCTTGGCCCCTGGCCCTCAGCTCACTCTGTCCCTCCAGGCAAGGCCAAGAGAGGCCAGACTTGCTTACAGAGGCAAATGATTCACCACCTAGACTCCTTGACTCTCTGTCTCAGCAGAGGTGTGGTGTAGCCTGGAGACGGCAGGGAGATGCCAGCAGCTGCTAAGGCCCCAACTGGGTTCAGCAATGTCAGCAGAGCTGTACCGAGTCCACCGGCATAACCAGCTAAGCTGTGCTTCCCAACAAACATTTGGGCCCAGGAAGCTAGAAGACCCTGTCAGAAGAACTACAGACAGGTGGAGAGAATTGGGTCCTTGGGATCTACCCCCTCTAGGTATAGAAGAGGAAACTATTGGATGTGTGCAAGACAGTCCTGGAAAAGCCAGAGAACACTCAGCACAGTGCCCTTGTCCTGCGACCTGAGCTAGAACAAAGCTGAGCTATAATGGCCTCCCTTCCTATACCTGTAACCTGAAGAGGCATACAGGTGCTCAATAAAGATCGGTCTTGAATGAATGAGTGAATACAAATTATCTCAAAGGTTTCTGATGAAGCCAGTTAAGGCAGTGGTCCCCAAATACCTGTTTGAGGACACCAGAGTCACCAAAGAAACTACAGCAATGATTCCTAGCCTAAAATATGTCCTTTTAGCCTTAAAAAATGTTATTATGATGGCAAATTTACTTTTAGGGTGTGTCAATTAAGAAGAAAACAATAACCAGAGCTAATTTTATGAAGGCCTTAATGTGTGCTGTGCACCGGACTAAGTGATTTGTCCATAATTTTGTTTCATTCCCTCAGCAATTCTGGAAGGTACTTTCAGATGTGGAGACTGGAGCTCAGAAAGGCTAATCCACAAGTGGGAGGAGGCAGTGCCAGGACATAACCCAGGTCTGAATGGAATCACAGTCAGGGGCCCAGACCACCAAACCAAATTAAACATCCAATAAGAAAAACACTTTTAAGTGAGTTTGTATTCTATCAACACAGAAGCACCTACACACATTTGAAAAACAGAAATATGAATACTTGCACTTTCTATGAACATATTTAGATTCAAACACACCTTGTAGTAGTCCCCTCCCCAGAGGTCTACAGCCCATTACTGGGAACCACTGAGCTCAATGGCTGGAAGCCCGTCATGCAGAAAGCAATAGGATGCTACTGCTTTCTGTCTGCCCTCAACACACATCCAAGCAGGTGTCTCAAAGCCTCCAGCTCCAGAAGGGTGGATGGGAGAGAATCTCCAAGGAAGGGTTAAAACAGAAGGACAGAGTCAGCAGGTTCGTGAGAAAGACAAAACAAATTGAAAACACAGCAGAAATGAACTGCTACATTAGCAATCCTGGCAACATGTTGTGGAAGGACTACCAGGGATTAATGATAGGATAAGAGCCTGAATCTGTGACCCAGACTGCTGGTCGCCCCTCAGTGGTTATTCCCCCCTCCTCACCTGGTAACAGAACCCTCAATTTCAAGATGGGCACCCAGCCACCTATAACATCAATTACATTTCCCAGTCTCCTTGCTCCTAGGAATAGCCGGGTGACTGAGACGTGTCCTGTGGCTGCTTTCTGTAACTTGTCTTGAAAGATACGAGCTCAGGGCCTTGGGCCCTGCTTCTTCATCCCCTCCTACCTTGTGCTGCCTGGAACATGAATGTGGTAGCTGGAGGTCCAGCTACCAGTTTGGATCATGAGGACAAGATCATGCCCAAAAGTTGGCATAGCTGTGAATGGGAAGAAGTCTAGGGCTCATAGAACAGAGATGCCATGCCAACCATGGCCTGTTCTCACCAGCCTTTCACGTACCAGAGAAACAGACTCCTTATTTCAGCCACCGGTACTCTGAGTGCCCACTTCTCATGGATAACTTAGTCTGACTAATACAAAGTTGAATTCCACTCCTACAAAAGCTCTTTACAGCCCTGGATCAGTTGGTTGAGCATCATCGCATGCATGAAAGGTCGCCAGTTCGATTCCTGGTCAGGGGCATGCCTGGGGTGGGGGCTTGATCCCCAGTAGGGAGCATGGAGGAGGTAGCTGATTGATGTTTCTCTCATCAATGTTTCTCTCTCTCTCTCTCTCTCAAATCAATTATTTTTTAAAAATATATTTTTAAAAAATCTCTTAACAGCAAAACAGAAATAGGCATACTAAAATTGAAAATCTAAACCAAAAGCAACATTCCAGCCAATAAAATCTTCACCCAATATAGCCAAAGATTTGGATGGTCTCTCCAAGCTGCTCTAAAATGAATCAACCTGAAACATGTTTCAACTGCATATTTTTAGAGTAGGATGTCATATTTCATAATAAGTGTTGACATAAATATTTCAAAAACAAAAGGCCACATGGATGGAGGGCCTGCACGCACTGCGCTAAGAACAGGGTGTTCAAATATAAATTAAGCCCCTCAAGAAGATCACTAGCTAGAAGGAAGGTTCAGGGAGTCAAAAAGGATAGAACAGGAGACATCTGTTGTTTGTTATAAACCCTGCGATATAACTTGACTTCTAGACTAAATACTATAAATAAAAAATACATATAACTTTAAAAATACATATAAAAAAGATGTAGCAGGCAATTGAATTATATATGTGACTTTGTTAAGATTAAACATCAGTATACAAAAATACAGAGTTTGATCATATTTCTTTTTGTTGCTAATATGCTGTCTGTCCATCTACCTACCTATCACATAGAAAACACCTGAAAGAGGTATAATTACTGCTAACAGTAATTATCTCTGGCTACTGGGATTTGAGGTGATAAATTTTTCTTTATACTCATCTATATTGCCAACATCATCTAAAATAAAAAATTTTTGTTAATATAAAAAATAGGTGATTAATAATAACAACAATATTAATAGTGCCAGCTACCATTTCTTGCATGCGTACTATGTCCCAGGCATAATGGTAGGACCATCACATATGTTACTTCATTCATCCTCAAGACAACCCTGTAAGGTAGGTAGGGTGCTCATTTTATAAATGAAAAAACTGGGGATCAACGGTTAAGTAACTTTTCTGCATTAAAGAAGGGAGGGAAACAAAATTTGAATCCTGCTCTGGCTTCTATGCCCAAGCTCCTTCCACTATACCACACTGTCCCCTCCACTTGGGGTTGAAATGTTTAGCAATTACATCTCTACAAGACCTTGTACATCTCTACAATGCTGGTCTCTCCAATGCCACAGTGCACCCCACATCTTCATATTATGGGTTGTCTTGGAATGGGCTCATATCATAAATTAATTGGGCAGGCACCTCATCTAACCCTATGTCCTATTGGACAGGGCCACCACAAAGAATGGTTTCCTCAGAGAACTGTCAAGTTAATTATGGCTACTTCTCACTGGCCAGGACAAGGAGGGATGACAGTCTAGAACATAAGGGAACTGGCAGAGAAGCCACCAAAGCTCAGAGTAAAACCTAATTCTACCTGAGTCCACTGTCCTTTCCACTAGAACTCAGGGGGTCTCTGAAACCAAACCACCTAAGTATTGCTCTGTATCTTTCTAGGGAAGGGAACCAGCCTTTTAGGTGTAAATAGCAGTGCTTTAGAAGTGAAGACTGTAAATATCTGGGAAGGCCAGACACTCAAACTAGGGCAGCACTAGCAAGGTGTGATGTCAAAAGCTGGCTGATGGGCAGCATCTCACGGGGCGTAATTTAGGGCAGATGTGTGCTATAAGCACTATGGCTGAGACTGTACATTAACTTGGGGGTTGAGGAGAGAAGATGTTGACTGGCAGGGCATGTAACCCTCCTACACCAGGTCTAACACCATTTTAGAAGTTTCGAGTTGTACACGCTGGACCCTGTAGACTCAATACTACCAATCATCTTTAAGTCATACCCCTCTAGGCAAGCCATCAGTAAGGTCAGTGGGAAATCTGGGAAGAGAAAACTTAAGTGTTCAAAAGTGTGAGGATAACAATTAATAAAGCAGAGGAATCCTGGGATGTTGAAGTTCAGATATCGCCATTGGACCTTCATCCTCAAGACAAATATGTATTTGGTGCTCAACAGGAAGGCCCAATATAGCGTTCAGCAAAGTCCAAAGCGAAATGTTCTCAATCCAGGATTTCCACTTGGATTCACAGAATCCTCTTCCATCATCCCTTCAGTCACTAGGCTGTAGGAACTATGAACAGCCCTTGACTGGCCCATCTCTAGCTTTCTACCCATCTACAGCCCTGTTGCTTGGCCCAATGCCTATCTCACTATCCCTTTAACACGGGAATTTTCATTCCTGTCCCACCCATGCCAAGTCACCATCCACATTTCTTTGTCCCTTCCTATAATGTGTGCCCTACCCAGTGATTCATTCCCAGACCAGCAGAAAAGGCCTCCAGAGAGTGGTAAAAAAGGCAAAGGATAAGTGTCAGCTTGGAAATGGCCACAGTCAACCATGGGAGAAACATTACTCATTGCTCAATCACCCAAGAAAGAACTATTATTCACATTCAAAAATGGAGGGGAAAGTTATTTTAGAGAGGAAGATTCTCCTTGCTCCATCACAGCCCCGGGGGCAGTAAGTCTCCCCTACAAGACAAGGCTGGTGCTATTAAGAGTGGTCACGGTACACTGGGTGGAGTTCTGAAGCACAAGAGTCAACCCCTCACCAGAGGGTCAAGCGCCCCAGCAAGTCAAGTCTTGAGATGCCGCCAGCTTTGTCCTCAAATGACAAGATCCCACCCTGACAAACTGCAGCATCCACCCTCCTTTCTGGGAAAGAGGCACCACCACCATGGATGGAAAGGGACTTGGGGTTGGCTACAGCTTCTAAAATACAATCGACATCCAGGATCAGAACAATAACCAGAAGAGAATCCAGGTTGTTACTCCAAGAGATCAGGAGTTCTCCCTGCTAATATTCCTACCTGAGAATCTACTGACCTTGGCCAGTAAAAGATACCAACTGCCTTGGTTATTGGGCAAGGTTAGCAGTCATCTACACATGCAAGAGGGAGAGACGGAGAGAGGAATGAGAGTTGATCCTATAAAAAAAAAAATAGGATGGAACTTCCCCCATTCTCACATCTCTGCTCCCATTCATTCTGGCCATCAGTCTACACCTATAACTGTTATCATCATCATTGCGACTATTTACGGAGCACTTACTATATGCCAGGCACTGAGCTAAGCATTTTACAAGTACTATCTCATTTTAAATCCTCACGAGATGGGTACTGTTTAAATTTCTGTTTGCAGATGAAGATGCTGTGGCTGAGTGAAGTGAGGATACCCCTCAAAGTTACCCAGCCAGTAAGTGGCACAGCGAGGGTGACTGGCTTCAGCTCCCATGCTCTTAATGATGGCCTTATTCTACCCCACCTGCCCATCTTACTTGAACACCTACTGTGGAGAACTCTGAAAATAACAGAGGTAGAGAGAAAGAAATGTCTTAGAAGGGGCCACAGAATATATAGCTGCTCTTAGAGTTGTAAAGAAGGGACAGGGCTTGGTCCAGGGACAGAATCAGGAGAAGGCCGAAGGGAAATAAAAACCCTGACACACCTAGCAAACAGTCCCTGGTAGCTGGAGCAGAACCTTCATGAAGGGAAAAGGGAGACGATGGAGCTGGAGCAAAGGGTTGAGGCAGGAGTGGAAGACTATATATAGGCCACGAGGAGGACCCTGGAACCCACCCTGGAGTCACAAGCATTTTGTTGTTGTTGTTTACCCTCACCTGAGGACATGATTATCCATTTTGGAGAGAGGGGAAGGATGTGCGAGAGAGAGAGAAAGAGAGAGAAACATCTGTCGGGTGCCTCCCATATATACCCGGACTGGGGATCGAACCCACAGCTTAGGTATGTGCCCTGACCAGGAATCAAACCCACAACCTTTCGGTGCACGGGACAATGCTCTAACCAACTGAGCCACCCGGCCAGGGCTCACGGGCAGTTTTTAAGCAGGGAAGTGGTATGATCAGGTTTGTGTTTTAGCAAAACATCATGGTTGCAGTGAGAAAGATTGACAGCAAGAACAGACTGGCGGCAAGGACACAATAACCTATTACAATTACCCAGGGGAAGGTGGTAAAGAATAAACTAAGGTACCGGAGATGGGGATGATGGGATCGAGGGGGAGTAATTAATTACATGTACAGGGAGCAGGAGTGGCCAACGAGTCCTAGAAAATCTCCTGGTTTCACATCACTCATTTCCTTCTGCTGGGTACATGTATGTCGTCAACCTTACGGGAAGGTATGAGGCTCAGCGAGCACGGGGCTTTTAGAGGTCCCATCCCCCCTGCTGCTGCGCCAACACCCACCCACCCACTCTTCCCTTCCAACAGGGACTGAAGCTTCCAATCCCCCTGCACCTGCTCCACAACCACCTAGGATCACGGTTTCTCTGTTTCCAGTTGTAACCACCAACTCTCACATTACTAACTGCCACTCTCTGGACCACGTGCAGTGCCATAGTCCTGACATGCTGAGACCAGACGCTAACTGCCAAAGCAGCTCAGTCCTGCGTTCATCTGGGACAATGGACTGGGCTTCTCAATGTCAGCCAAGGGCATGCAATAGAGAGCTCAGGGAACAGCACACCTAGGAATGAGGCCAGAGGAGACAGAACTGAAACATGAGCCAGTTCTCAGACTGGCACCTGGGCCTTAAGCACAAAGTTCTGACAGGCTAGTTAACAGGACTGTGCAACTGTTCAAACCCAGAGAGTGTCCAGGGTTCCAGGCCACTCCCAACTCTGGCCAGCCATGGGGAACAAGAGAAAGTCAGCTGCATCCACGTGGACCAGCCTGCATAATGTGCCCACATCTGTGCTTGTCACATGCTTCGACAGCAAGAGGGGTGGATTTCTGCTGCCTTGCTGGGTTGGAGCATACAATAAGGGGACACCATAGGGAAGTACAATGTTGATAGAATAATAACAGCTGGTCTCAGCAGGCATAGCACAATTCATCGAACTTTTTCAAGCTATTTTTCAATGACCCTTTGACCCCTCTAAGCAGCCCCAGCTTTGCATGGGAACTTCACTTTCATCTCTTCCCTGGATGCTGTCCCCCTTTCCTATCTCTCTCATGCTGCTGCAGAAAGGTTTTTTTACAGACAAGCTACTTGTGATTAAAACAGAAAAATCAGTGTCATCTCCAAGGCCAAAGCTCCCAGCATGTGTCTGCAGGACACCTTGCTCTCTCCAACATCCTAAAATATGACTACTTCCAAAGCTGTCATCTTGTACAAATTAAGCCCAGATAACACAGCTGGCACCCGAGCCTGCACTCGTCCAGACACAGGTACCACCAGCAGGAAGCAGAAAGGCGGGGGCAGAGCTTTTGTGCAGCCCGTTTCCTCATGAAAGAACATCTCCTCAAACACCTGTCTGCCTTGCGTATTCCCACCGCACCAGCTCAGGCTGAATGAGCAGAGCTGCCAGATCTCTGTCGCGCCTTGGAAGCACGCAGCTCCAACTGGATAAAAATAATAAAAAAAAACAGTGGCACATCAGACCTTCGATGATGCTGTCAATAAAAAGTCATGCTTCTTGTCCTGGCTGGGTTGCTCAGTTGGTTGGAGCATCATCCTGTGCACTAAAAGGTTGCAGGTTCAATTCCTGGTCAGGGCACATACCTAGGTTGTGGGTTCAATCCCTGGTCAGGGTGAGTATGGGAGGCCACCAATCAATATTTCTCTCTCTCTCCCCCTTTCTCTCTCTAAAATCAATAAACATATCCTTGGGTGAAGATTAAAAAAAAAAGTCGTGTTTCTTCCTTGGCATGTGGACATGGGGTGCTGCTGGGGTGCAGGCACTCAGGACCTCTATCCCCAAACTTGGCCACCAGAGTTCCTTTGGCGGACATGGCAGGTTGCATTTTCCAGATGGCACAACATCTTCCAACTTATATGCTTTTCTCCAATGTGACTGGACACTCCTCTCACTGGGAGGCCGGTCTCTGTCTCCTCTGCTGGACTTTAACGACTAGAAGGCTGCAGAAGTGACTCTGCATGACTTCTAAGCCAGGTCAGAAGTTTCTGCCCTGTTCACTTGCGCTTGAAGCCTTGAGCCACCACGTTAAGAAGGCCAACAGCTCTGAGACAGCTGCGCCCATGGAGGGGTTAGAGGTGAGAACCCCCATCAGTGGTCTTAGCCTTCAAGTCCCCCCAGCCCAGGCATGAGAGGTGTATGTGTGAGCAAGCCTTTCCAATGATTCCTGTCTCCACCTCTGGCCTCAACCCTGGGCCTTCAAATCTTCCCAGCTGTGGCCCCGGACACTGAGGAGCAGGAACAAGCCATTCCTACTGAGCCCTTTCCAAATTCCTGACCCAAAGTCTCCATGAGCATAATGAAATGGTTCTCATTTGGGGTAGTTTGTTCCAAAGCAACAGTAATGGTAGCAGTTGGCAGTCTATTCTCATATCCGCTGCTACCAGAGAAGCAAATAGTATTTTTTTAAAAAAAGAATAAGCTCCCTTTTATTGAGCATTTACTTTGTGCCAGGCATTATGCTAAGGGCTTACACCCATAATTCCATGTAATGCTCATTACAATGTGGTAAATAAATACTAAGATTATGCCCATTTTACAAAATGGAAATGGGCTCAGTGGTTGGGGACCTTGCTCAGATCTGCCTGACTCTGTGCCACATTCTGTTCTCCAGCCACTTGGAGGCTGGAGCTGTTTCCATATGGAAGACTCAACTACTTGGGAGCATGGACTTCCTGTTCCATAGCCCCATCTGGGAATTTCCAGGGACAGGGGCACAGCATCAACAAGCACTTGGCCTTGTCTGAGCTGGGGCAGAACCCCCACCCTGGAAGGTCACTGCTATGGTCCACCACCCTATTATCAACTCCCCCCCGAATCCCACTCTTTAAGGCCTAACTCCCACACCAAGGCCTTCCAGAGAATTCTGCCTTCTCTGGACACCGCCTTGCGTAGGATGAGCACACCATTCCATACCCCTCTGGTGTTCGGTTGACTGGGTGTGCTCCATAGCCTGGCTCCTAAAGGCGGAGCGAGTGTGGTGGCAGTGGCGTCTGAGGTACGTGTGTGATAAAGTGACCTAACCTGCAGCACCTATACAGCAGTAGGCACATCAGCTTCTCCCAGGGACCTGGTAGAGAATCACAACCCACCCAAAACACAAACATCCCAGGCTCTGTGGCTGCACATCACCCAGGGCATCACAGAGGAGAAAGGACTTGAGGGCGGAGGAAGAAGCAGCTTGACCCACCACAGATGCCCATCACCTGGCAGGCAAGGAAGCTCCATCCACAAAGGCTCCACACAATGGGAGTTGCCATTCCGAACCACAAGTCCTTAATAGTCCCGGAGAGCTGAGAAACACGGATTCAAGTTTCCTGTGAGTCACTCCTCAACCTCTCCATCCAAGAGTAAGGAGAGACCAACCTCAAGTATCTCCTGAGGCTATGCCTAGCTTTGTTCTGACTCACTGTCTTCCTGCCTGAGCTATGGATGCCTCTCCTACTACCTTCCTTCCACCTCCACGCCCACTGGGAAGGGTAAGACAAGGCTTGTGCCTGTACCTTCCCAGCCTACCTCCAAAAAATTACCCCACAAATGCCATTTCCCCATGTGGAGGAGCTGAGGATCTTACTCCATCATGGCTGGGCAAACTAAAACCACATAGATTCTAGAGGTGCTACACCTCAGTTTCAGAGGGAAGCCAGTCTGTCCCTTCCTTCCCTGCGACCTGGAAAGGTAGGCACAATGAGAGCACCCAGAAACTGCTGGGAAAATATTCCAATGCCTGATTTCCTACCCTCAGGGAACCTCCGTGTGGGGAAAGGTCTTAGAATATCTCCTTTTTCCTCAACAGGGAGTTCTTACTCTTTCTGGAAGATCGTTATGGGTGACCTTGCTGTTCCCAGCCTCTCCTCCAATATACTACATATCAAACCAGGTGCCAAAAAGCTTAGAGGAGCCGACAATTGGCCAGATTTATGGTCCATGCCACCCAGAGCCATGCATATAAAGCCAGGCTCACAGGTTGTAATCACAGGGCAAGATGTACCCAGTGTGGGGAGGGGAACAGCATCCTAAAGGAAATTCAAAGTTAGTTGGACTGTTTCCTTATTTTGTCAGCATCAGGGGCCTCATAGGGTCCACAGCAATACTTCTTCAAATCCCCCTTTTTCCTCCCACTCATTGCCCTTACACAAAGCAGCTCACAAATTTCCTGCTTAAAATTCCTTTTTAAAAAGCGTTTCTCTCAAGCTGAACTGGAGGATTCCGGTCCTTGTCCCCTCTCCCTCCCTCCCATAGCAAAAGCTCAAAAGGACTAAGTTGCAACAAAGTCAAATTCTCTGCAGTGAGGTGGGAGAAGGAAACAGTGGGGAAGTTTCACTCACAATAGTATGGGGGCTGTTCCACCAGCAATCAATCCAAATTGAAGCATTAAAGAATGAATGGTGAAAAATCAACTTTCTCTTTCATGTTAATCTGAAACTGTAAGTGGGCCCACAAAGCGTCGCTCTCCTCCGCAGGGTACAGAATCGCAATGCTGGTCCCACGTGGTACAAGCTCAGCTGCAAAGGCAATACCTGGGGGGGCAGGCTCACCTCCAAGATGACATGGAGCTAAAGCCTTGGCATCTGAATAACCACACAGGGCTCTGCCATTACCAGATGTGTCCAAACGGTTTTAATGTTTACATTACTTTTCTGGTAAAAAATTTTTATATGCCGTAAAGGAGCATCTGTGAATTTATCTGAAATCTATACATACTTCCCTTATTTACACAAAAACAAAAGCACAACACAAACATAAACAAAAACAAGAGTCCAGTAGATAGGAAACTTCTGTTATGGCCCAACTTTTGGACATTCGTGTATGCAAGCATCACTGTGGTCCAGGACCAACACCAACAAGAAGCCAAGCGGAGGCTGCAGAATGAAAGCTGAAGTTGATATTGTGCTTTAGGAGGGGCCTGGGGAAGGGGGAAATAAGAAGCTAGCTTGCATCTCCTTGGATTTAAGGACCATCAGTCCAGAGGTAGAGCAATGAAGGATCTACTCCCTGAAATTCCAGATGTGGGGATGATCTGCTCTGCAAAGGCCCCAAGACCAGGCTTAATATCAGAGACTCACTTCCTCATACCTGGTCTCTGGAGAGTCACAGGGGCCCATCCCACAGAGCAAGAGGCTAGAAGAGAGTCTCCTACTGCAATTGTGCTCTTAAGGAACAGAGTAGAAAGAATAGCACACAAGCCCCCAAGAGCCCGGGATTCAAGTTCAGACTCCACCATTCTCTAGCTGTGCATTCTCAGGCAAGGCATTAAACCTCTCTGAGCCTGTTTCCTCTACTGTAAAATGGGGCTAGCATCATCTCCACCTGGAATGCAGTAGATAGATATTGTTTCAAATAAAATTCTACAGCACCAAATACAAAATGTGAGTATTCTTCATCCCATCTCTAGAAATATTGGGTGGGGGTGGGGATGAAGGTTCATTTACTGCTGTCACCATGGATAACAGGCTAAGGAAAAAAATCAGATAATGTCAGGTTAAGGTTATTAATCTTTAATCATCTGAAAAAAGCTTGTGGGGAAATTTTAAGACAGTTTTCCATTGCCACCCATGGAACTTGATGGTGCATCTTTCTTTGTCACCAGCTGCCGCACCCTTGGGATAGACAAGCTAATTTTATTATTAATTTGATCCAAATAATTAGATTGGGCAGCTCTCCGATGCAGGGAGAAGAAAGAACTACCAATGGCAGAGAGATTGTTACTGATCCACCCCAGGATTCCTACCCCTAAGCACAGGTACCAGGATTGACTGCTTAAGAAATAAAAATGTTTTTCAATTCTATTAAAAAATGGGCAGAAGACCAGAAAAGGAACTTTTCTAAAGACATACAAATAGTCAACAGGTACATGAAAAGATGCTTAATATCCCTAATCATCAGGGAAATGCAAAATTAAAGTCACGATGAGCTATCACCTCACACCTGTCAGAATGGCTACTGTCAACAAGGCAAGTGGTAACGAAGCTGCTGGAGAAAACCACACACCCTTGAGTACTGTTAGTGGGGTGTAAACTGGCACAGTCACTCTGCAAAACCAACAGAACTACCACGTGACCCAGCAATCCCACTTCTGGTACATACCCAAAGGAAGTAAAATCACTATCTAAAAGAGGTACCTGCACTGCCACGTTCACTGCAGCAACTATTACAGAAACTATTCACATAGTTAAGATAAAGAAACAACCTAAGTGTCATCTACAGATGAATGGATTAAGCAGATGTGCTATACATACACAACTCAATATTAGCCACGAAAAGGAAGGAAGTCCTGCCGTCTGCTACTACATGGATGGACTTTATCATTCATTATGCTAAGAGATAAGTCAGACAGAGAAAGACAAATACTGTATGGTATCACTTATCACTTACATGTAGAACCTAAAGAAGCAAAGGAACCTTAAAGAAACTCTAAGGTGCCTTTAAGTTCTGACCTTATCGATAAACACAAAAGAAAGTTAATAGAGAGTAGCCCTGGCCGGCGTGGGGCACTGTTTAGAGCTTCGGCCTGCCCACCGAAGGGTTGTGGGTTCGATTCCTGGTCAAGGGCACATACCTGTGTTGCAGGTTGATCCCTGTGTGGGAGGCAACCAATCAATGTGTCTCTCTCATATCCATGTCTCTCTCTCTCTCTCTCTCTCTTCCTTCCTCCCTCCTTCCCTTCCACTCTCCAAAAAGCAATAGAAAAAATATCCTTGGGTAAGGATTAAAAAAAAATTTTTTAAAGGAAATAGAGAGTAGAATTGTGGTTCCCAGGGGCTAGGGGTGGGGGAAATGGGGTGATGTTGGTCAAAGGGTACAAACTTCCAACTATAAGATGAATAAGTTCTGGGGATCGAATGATGACTACAGTTAACGATACTGTACTATATACTTGAAAGTTGCTAAGAGAAGTCCTTAAATGTTCTCCCCATAAAAAAAGGTAATTATGTGAGGTGATGGAGGTGCTAGCCCTATTGTGTTGGTCACTTTCCAATACATATGTGTATTAAATCATCACTCTGTGTACCTTAAATTTATACCATGTTGTATCAATTACATCTCAGGGAAGCTGGGGGTGGGGGGAGATAAAAATGTTTTTACTGTTTTTCCTTCCTGAAAATGAAACCACCTAGAAGAGCTGTGGCCATTCTTACCCTTCTGCCTAAGACAGAGGAGAAAATGATGGACCTCCTGTCGGTGAGCAGGAAGGATACAGACTTCACTCCCAGCTTTGACCCCAGGGCATTATAAGCAAGTCATCCGCATTCCTCGGGTGGTGTATAGAGCCTCGTTCTACCACTGTGACAATACTCTGGACCTGGCTGGAAAGTCTGGAGGACTAACAGGCCCCGTTGTCAGGGGGTAGAGGGGGTGGCTGGAAGAAAGAACACTGTCCTGAGACTCAGCAATGTCAACAGCACGACTTTAGGGAAGTCATTCAGCTTCTTGGGGTCACAACTCTAAGGTTTCTTTAAGCTCTGGCCTTATTGATAAACACAAAAGAAGGTTAAGAATGACTGGAAACTGAAGACTATCATTTCCCCCAAACACAGTGCTTTTCTCCTTCCTCATGGGTTTTGAAGGTTAATGGAGTGCAGAAACAAAAAAATATAGTTAAGTGTCCAGAAGGCATGTACACTATGACTAAAATGGCAGAAGATGAGATAGACAAGAATAGGCAAATTATATATAACAATAAAAACAGTCACATTTGCACAGTGAAATCTGGGATAATTTTTTTCTTTTTCAATGATACTTTTTCCTGTTACCCTACCTTATCAGGTAAATCAGGTTGCAAAAGTCACAGGAATTTGCAGGGAAAGGTCTTAGTTACAATATTTGTCACTGTGAGGACCCTATAGCGACACTGGTGAGGGGACAGGCCCCACACCTTTCGCACCCCTAGCCTGCTCCTGGGGATGGGAAGGAAGAACCTTCACAAGTGGGAAACTCCAGAGGCAAACATGAGGCTCCTGACTCTCTGAACAACTCCAAGGAATATCTTCCTTTAGGATCCCAAGCTCCTGCAAAGTATATGAAATGGATATATAAAAGCAAGGGCTTGACGGAAGCAAGCGCAGCTCACTTAACAGAGGAGTTTGAGTCCATGCAAAGGAACTAGGCACAGGAAAGGCAAGATCTCATAGGAAAATTGGAACTGCTGCTGAGCATCTGGACTGCGATATGCAAAGTCCTACGTTAGGCATGATTGGGGGGAGGGGAGGGAGGAGAGGAAGATGGAGGAAGGGAACACAACCCCTCTGCTGTCAAGAATCCTACTGGGGTTCCTGTTTTCATGGGAAAAAAGTATCAAAGGAGACCCCGAGAATCTTAATTCCATTTGCTTCCAAGAAGTAAACTTTAGAGTAGGCAGGAGACTGACTTTTCTTTGGATTTCAGTTTTGCACTATTTTGACCATGTGCATGTATTACGTTTTGAGTTTTAAAAATCCATAGTGCAATTGAAGTCAGTATGACTAAAACACTGACAATGCAGGTACAAGACAAATTGTGGATCTAAATACTGAGGGAATAAATGTAACTGCTGGACTTAACGATAACGATCAATATATGGAGTTCTTCCCGCGTGCCAGGCACTGCTAAGAGCTTCACCTAGATTATTTTATGTAATTCTCATTCTACCCTGTAAAATGAGACAGGTGGGATTACAGTTATCCCCATTTCACATTTACAGGCGCTAAGGCACAGAGATTATCATTGGCTCAAGGTCCCAGTTAGCGAGAAACAGAGCTGGGGCTCAAACCCAGTCTGACCCAGAGCTCAAGCGGGTTCATCTCCAACAGAAAGGGGGTTCACATCCTAAATGTGGGCTCTAAAGGAGGAGGGTTCAGGCATTGTTTGGAGAATGTCTTGAGGGGGGTAGTTAATACATAGGAAAAGGCAAAGCACTGGAACCTGTGATAATCAAAACCACAAACATTTCTTGAAGACCTACTACATGCTGGGCACAACCAGATTTGGAAAAGCAGTAGAAGTAAGAGCTGCTCTACAGAGATGGAAAAGGGGTAATCACGTTCCATTCTCCGTCCAAAAGAAGACCACAATACTCAAAATAAACTCTCTTCCGTCTGCCCTGAATATTCCAGTCTTAAAAGAGACTGTGCAACAAGAATGCTAAAGTTGCTTTGGGAAGGCCAGGAGGAGGGTTTGAAAAAAGGCATTCCCTTTGACCTCGGCAGCAGAGTGGGGCAGCAGAGAAGGGAGAGAGAAATATATGGCCTTCCTCCTGGGGCAAAAGCATTTTAATTATCAGCCAAGAGGCCAGCAGAGCCATAAAACTGGCCAGCTGTCCCATTCAATCAGGCCAAAGGCCATAATGAGACGAGACAGCATTTCTCAGGGGGCCAAGCACTGTGAGTTAAGCTGGGTCCACGAGAGGCCCAGGCACAATTGGAAGGGGCTTATGGGGATCAGCGGAAATAAATCTGCCCATTTTAGTGGACTCGGTAAAACTATACCTGGCAGCTCAGGGCTGCCTGAAGTCCTCATTCTACTTTAAAAGGGAAAACCCTATTATATCCTGTGTACAGCTAAAACAACAAGGAACAGAAAGAAGTTTCTCCTGCTCCTTGGAAAGAGGGGGAAAAGTGCAGTCCCACTGCTGACCGTGGTTCCTGTGTGACATACCATCTTAAGACAACCCTGCTCTTTTCTGTATTGTCCTCATTTTACTGATGAGAATCCTGGCCACACACCCAATGTCAGGGGCTCAAGAAATATCTTGATTCCAAGTCTCTCTGACACTCAAACCAGTATTCCTTCCATTAGAGCACAGTGGTTCCAAAAATCAAGCTTAAGAGGGAAATGCTTTCTCCTCAAATCAAAACCTTCCAATCTCCTACAGAGGACAAAACCCCAGGGAAGTTAGGAGAGAAAGGGATGTGCAGTCCCCAGCTGTAATATGCCCCATTTCCGTATCTCACTGTCATAGCCTAATGGCCTACAAGAGCAGTCTTCTCACAATTGTACTGGTGAGTGGGGATAGAGGGACACAATTAAAACCATCAAAATGGTCTTGAGCCCCGACTGAAAAAAGCTTTATGTCCACTCAGAAACGTGGGTGGGAAGCCAGTAAGCAAAGTCCTGAGGCACTAGGATGCCGGTCGCTCAGTTCCAAGGACAGAAGGGTGGACTATGTCCTGATTGCAGGTGCAGGCTGCCCTTGGTTTATTGTGAATCCCCATTATGATTCATGTGACCAGAGCATCTTCTCTCTGCAAACCATCTGTCATATCCTGGGCAGCAAAGGGGGAAGGGAGCATCTGTGGGCTCCTCTCAACTGTTTTCTCACTTGACAAAGTTTCTCCACCAGGAGCTTTGCCTTTGCAACAAGAAGCTAAAAAGGGGGGAGGGGGGAACCTGGGCCTGCAGTAGCCTGAGCACAGATTCAGAAAGACCACGGACTCCTCACCTACTCCCAAAATATGCACATTCACACATAAGTCACAAAATGACAGCCCTGGGAGGGACCTCAGAGACCATCTCATCCAAACTTCTCATTTTACAAACGAGGACTCTGAGGCCCAGAGAAAGCACAGGATGTGCCCAGAGCTACCCAGCCAGTCAATGCCAAGGGTGGCACTGGGCCAGTGTCCCTTCCACTGCACCAGTCCTCTCACCCAGATGTTCAATTAAAGAAATTCTCTATAATGGTGTTGATTCATAACTTTATCTGAGTCTTGGACTTGTCAAAGCTATAATCCTTTCCCTCCATGTGAACTTACTTACATTTTGCATAGATTCTACAGGGTTCAGGGTTAACAACGCTTCCTTAACAACAAGTGTGGGTCTACGAGAAGCCAATGGGGGTATTGAAAGAGACTCCATGGTAAAGAGATGGGTGACCTGGGGAAGAAGCTACGTTTTTCTCTTGACTCAATCTGACCACTGACGTCACCACTTTATGTTTCAGTTCCCTATCCACAGTGATCCTGAGCTCCCCCACAGGAATGAAGTGAAACACCAAGTCACGACTGGAAAAGAGAGACAGGAGGAAAGGAGAGACAGGTAGGCTCCTATCTTGTCTCCTTAGAGGTCGTAAAGCACAAATCTTGACCCTGAGAGATGGTAGCGCCATAGGCCACCGGTGAAAAGAGGAGGTCACTACTTAGCCGTTACCAGGTTCGCTTGGGGAGGGATCTAGGGAAGAGAAGACATAATAGTTTATTTGACTTTCATGGTAACAGTGGCTTGAATCAGCAGAAACAGAGACAGAGGTAAAGGAAGCAAGACTAAAGAAATGCAGAGTGGGGCAAAAGTAGGTTTACAGTTGTGAGCATGTGAAACTTTTGCCCCACCCTGTATTTAGAAATCAGAGCTGACACTCCTTTCAAAGCCCTTCTTGCTCCAAGCAGACCCACCCTTCACTGAGGCTACTTCCCCCAAGCCTATGGCTCAATCACAGTTCAGAAATATCTACTGAGATCCTAGACACAACACAATTTTCTGCTGCTGTTCCAGCTCCAACACAGGCTTTTCAGTGCCTACATGTTGCCCAGGGCCCCAAGCCACTCCAGCCCCACTGAGTAAGCTACAGAGAAGGCCCCAGCGTCAGCAAAGAGGAAGGGAAAGGGGGGGCACTCCAGAGCAAATGTGGGGGAAGTAAAGGGAAACATTCCACAAAGAGGTCAATTTTCCTTATGAAGCCCCTCCAACCACAGGAAAGAACGGAGGCAAGAGAATCCACAGGGAATGTCAAGGGTACCCTTTGCTTCCTGCGAGGACATGCTCTCACTGGGGTTTGTGTCTGCTGGTCTCCCCGCCTGGAACCTCCGGGCCCCACCTACGCTCAACATGTTGCCTCATTAACTCCTCTTTTCAGACCAGATCCTCAGCAAACCTTTGGGCATGTCCCTGTGTTAGTCACTCTCATGGCACCTGTACCTTCCTTCCTCTGGGCTCACAGGAGTCATGACCGCGGCCGTTTCTATTTACTGTCACATTCCCAATGCCACACGCTCAAACTGACACACAAAGCAGAACTGCCTTTGTGTGGAAGAAGCGAGGTGCCCAGACAAAGTTAAAGAACTGAAGACACACTATGACCTGCAGGCCAGACCTCCTGGCCTCACTGGGGTCTTCTGTTGAGTCATGTCACCTGGCTGGGTGCTTGCTTCATTTCAGTTTTGTCCACTATATGTTCATTTTAACTTGCAGAACATGTCTCTGTAGTCATGGAAAATGCTACCCATCAACTGACCACAATGCTCTGGGACATGCCTGGTGGCTGACCGCAGGTATAGTCTCTTGCAACCAGAGTGCTTGTACGCTTTTACCAGGAACAGTCTTCAAAACATATCTGTCATCGTCCAATTCTCTGTAAGAGGTAACTTGTAGCAAAGAGCCCCCGAGACCAGAAGTGGGGAGAATAGCAGGGAGAGATTCAGAAATACCAGAGCCAGGTGCTGTTGGAAGCATCTCATCTGGGGACGTCGGTGAGGCATAGGAAAAGCCATTTATGAACTCTCAGAAAAGACCAAGAATTGGGTTCTCTAGCTGATACCTGACTGCCTCCCAGAGCCACCCTGGAATGTTGTCTAGTTTGTTCTCCTCCTACAGGAAAACTACATTTATGGTTACTCCTCATTGTTTTCTAGGCAGGTCCTTTCTGCCACCCTGCTGCTGGCCAGGAGGCCTGTGCCTCAGTGGCTCCATCCCTAAGGCAGGAATATGCTCCGCCTCAGGAGGAGTGTGTGCAGGAACAAGGACACTAGAGAGCGGAATCCAGTGGGTCACGGGACTCCACAAGCCTTGCAGCCAGCAAGCTCGCAGGCTGGAGAAACCCTACACAGGGAGCGCAGTCAGGGGCTGGGGTCAGGCCCCAACCAGGTGCACA
Organism: Miniopterus natalensis; assembly: GCF_054644295.1. Classification (NCBI taxonomy): domain Eukaryota; kingdom Metazoa; phylum Chordata; class Mammalia; order Chiroptera; family Miniopteridae; genus Miniopterus; species Miniopterus natalensis. The sequence continues at coordinate 23,303,323 of NC_142081.1, read as the reverse complement.
CGGGGCCTAGACCATCACTGCTGGCCTGAGGCAAAGGGCGAGATGGAAGCTCCCCGCACTGCAGGGAAGCAGGTCTGCCCCCTCCTTGCCTTGTGAGCTCCAAGAGAAGGTTGGAGATGGGCACAAAGCACTTATGAGCACGGAAGTGGAGGGAGGGGATGCCTCTTGGGCCTCCAGTTGCAATATGAGCAACCAATCAAACAACTCAAACTGGGGGGAGCATGACAGGGCTTCACATGTTGGGAACTAAAACGCTGGGTTGGATGAGACAGGCTGGCAGTGCATCCAGCAGCACCTGGCAGCTGCAACTGTCTGCAGTGGGGACACTGGCCAGTGAGAGTCACTCAGGGCTAGCACCTGGGGAGGGTGCAGACAAAAAAGAGGGCAAAGCATTGGGGGTTGGTAACGAATGTGCTGTAAAAATGCCACACGCGGTACCCAGAACAGGTTGAAGAACTCAGATGTTAGCATCGATCAAGGGCCTGGAGATTGTACTGAGGATAAAAAGGATTTCCATGCAAGTGAGGCATGAGGGAACTCCTCTGAGAAGAGGAGGGGGATTTTTACATTTTGAGATCCTGCAAGTAGACCAGATCAAGTGACACTTTATTCACCCATTCATTCATTCATCTACTCCTTCATTCAAGTGATGGAAACTAAAGACACAAAATCTATTTAGAGACATAGGGGATGCTCCTGAGATGAGAGACAACAAAAACGGGGGTGAGGGATGCAGCTGGGCAGCCAGCTGCAGGCCAGCAGTGTTTTGCTTTCTTTTCCAATGGCCTGTGTTGGGTGGAGCAGACACTCACTTCACCATCATTCCCACCCAGCCCCACATCTTCATACCAGCTGCTTCACAAACTTACTGACCAGCTGGAAGGCACCTGAGCTTACAACCACTGGCCTGGCAGCTCTAGTCCCTTGTCCCCTAAATATTCTTCTACATATCATAAGGTAATGTGTTTAGCACCAAACGACTACTTAGCATTGATGACAGTGATGGGCTGCCAGGCAGGAGAAGCAGCCAGCTTTCAGCTGAGCACAGAAAAGTGGGTGTGGTTTGGATAGGCAGAGAGATGAGGCGAGGGCACCCTGAAAGCAAGGTTATCTCACAGCAAGGGTCAGGGTGATGAGAGCCCAGTGGCTGGAAAGTACAGGATGTGTTCTGAGGGAAATAGGAAACCAGCTTGGCTTAGGGGAGAAAGCACCTTTGAGAAAAAGAGGAAAATAAAGAAACAAAAACCTCATGAGAAGATTAAACTGACATCCAAAAATAGGACCACTCACCTGTCCTTTCAACTGGGAAATTAAGAATAAGGTGATCGTACATTAATGAATTGTGGATGCTATGGCTCTGTGAGCACAGTAGTATCACTTCTAATTATATACAGCTGAAGTACTATAGGGCCACAAGAAATAATGCAGTGAGACATCCCAGTTGCCCAACAGCAATGTGCTGGCACTGGTATAGTGATCAGGAGCACAAGCTGAGGAGTCAGACCTGGGTTCCAAGTCAGGTCTTAGGACTGGCAGTGAGAGTCTAGAGAAATGGATGATCCTTTCTAAGCCTCAGTTTCCTCATCTGTAAAGGAAAGACATCATAGTCTTTACTCTGCAGGGTTGCTGTGAGTATAACATGAGAATCTACATTAAATGCTTAGTGCCTGATCTAAAGAGAGACTCAATAAGCATTAGTTGTTGTTATTAATATTATTATTATATAGGGACTTGACTTTGTTAGTGCAATATAGTATATCTAAATAGTAGAATACTGTGCAACCTTTAAATATCTGGTGGTGAAAGAATATTTACTTACATAAGAAAGTGGCCACAGTGTACCGACAAGTGGGGGAGGGGTAAGCATGCCACGAGCAATGTTTATTAAGATTTCCTGTGCAGCCCTGGTCAGTGTGGCTCAGTTGGTTGGGCATCGTCCCAGGCACCAGCAGGTTGCCAGTTCCATACCAGGTCAGGGCACATACCCAGGTTGCAGGCTTCATCCCCAGTAGGGGGTTGTGCAGGAGGTAGATAATGAATGTTGCACTCTCACATCAATGTTTCTCTCTCTCTCTCTCCCTCTCCAAAAATCAATAAACTATTAAAAAAACAAACAAATAAATGAAAAGATTTCCTGTGCATGATTTGGGAGTGAAAACAAATACACAAAGATGCAAAAATTGGAAAAACACGCACTGCTTTTACCTCTATGTTTTTTCCACATTTCCTAAGAGGAGTAAATAAGTTATTTAATAATAAAATAAAATAACACTACCTTCACTTTGGGTACAGCTTCCCATTTTCCAAAGCTTTTTCTTAACCTCATTTTTACACTAACTTAACTTTTAATGGCCACTATTAAACTGCTATTACTGCCAAATGCCTTTAAGTCAAAATCCTGAAATCCATCTTCCTACCCCCAAACGGGCAATCTGTCCTCTAAAAGACCACCTTTCACTAACACTGCTGCTAACAATCAGGTTTTCCTCAGTCTGAAAGCACAGAGACACATAAATCCATTTTTATAGCCTGCGCTTTTACAAGTAGTTTCAAGAAGTGATGTTTAAGTTAATGATGCAATGTAGTAAAGTAGTATAAACCACTAGCTAAATCAGGGGTCTGAGCCACACATCCCAGGGCCTGGCTAACCTTGTTTGGCTATGAGATGCTAAGTACCTGAGGCAACGGCTCTTCCCAGTGCATGTCCCACACTGAGATCCCATGGTAAGATTGCCAGCGGCCCCCCACCAGCCATGCTCTCCCTCTTCCTTGGTGACACACTCTAATTATTAGCTGCACCCACTGCACCCAGAACAAAATCCTGCATGTCCCAGCCTCTCCTGTACTAGCCATGGCTGTGTGATTACATTCTGACCAATTAGTGCAAGCAGATGTGTTGTGCCGGACTTCTGGGAGGCTAACTGGGGACAACTTCTGTCCTTCGTCTTTCCTCCTCCTGCAGGCCAGTGACTTAGACCAAATAATAGCATCTTGGACTATAAGGCGACCCCTGACGATATGAGTCATGTACGGGGATGATAGGGTGAAAAACAGGAGCCCAATTCAGTCCCAGGTGACACTGTGGAGATGCCCGAAAACCCTCCATACTGCTTTTCAAAGACAAATGAAGTGTACCTTGTTTTAGCCAGTTATTTTTTGCTTTTTAAGTTATGTGCAGTCAAACCTAAGCTTATTGCAGATTATATATCAACATAGGATGCTATATGCTATACACATTTCACTGCCATTAAACAGCATATAGTTTTTTAAGTAGGTGAGCAGGATGATAAGACATTTTAATAAATCACTTTTTTACTAAACCTTTTGTAATAGCTAAATGTTTTTATCACCAACTACTTTTTTTTTCCAACAAAGACACCCCCCATATATACATACTCTTTTCTCTAGAGGTTCAAAGTCAACTAATACATATAATTCATAGAATTCTGCCCTCACACAACAGTGACCAAAATCCAACTCTCTGGAACCCCTAATAAAAACCAAGTGAGACAGTCCAGTATTCCCAGGTTTGCGAAGCACAAAGAAGTTATGACTTTCCAACTGGAGGCAAGGAAGTGGCAGAACATTTTAAAAATGATTTCCAAGTCATGTACACACAGCCATGAAATAAGAACAACAGTGTCAGCAAGGCTCATATTGGATATGCTGTATACAGTCCCAGACAAACAGCCATCCACAGGCAAATGCCAAGGAGGTACCCCACCTCACATGTGAGAGTTATAGCTGGCATCAACATCAACACCAACCATGCAGCCCAATGGACCTCACACACTTCTGGACATCAATTACCTTAATGAGGTCCTTTAAGATACTGCCCTATGTATAAGTCCAGCACCTGCCACAATCCAGTGCACCTGAAGGCTCTCCCTTGGCAATCCTGAAACTCACTTAAAGACAAAGAAAGGACCAGGGCTTTATCTCCTGGATGAAAGAATGACATTCAGGTCTCTTGTCATCTCCTGCAAATAGTAGAACCTTGACAAGTTAGCTATGCCTTCACAAGGGCCTAGACTTTCAAATACAAATCTCATAAAAGGCAAAACCTTGTATTTATAGCTCTGGCTGGTATGACTCAGTGGTTACAGCATCGGCCCACGCACCAAAGGGTCGTGGATCTGATTCCTGGTCCAGGGCATGTACCTGGGTTGCAGGTTAGATCCCAGCCCCGGTCTGGGCACGTGTGAGAGGCAATCAATCAATGTGTCTCTCTCACATCGATGTTTCTCTCTCTCTTTCTCTCTCTCTCCTCCTTCCTCTCTCCCTTTCACTCTTTCTAAAAATCAATGGAAAAAAATATCCTCGGGTAAGGGTTAACCAAAAATCCTTGTATTTACATCTTAAAATTACACCTAAATTTAAAACTTCATAGAGGAAATCATTAACTTCCACAATTCCATCATCCTAGCCCAGGTTTTTAAATGGACTCAATTATGTCAGGTTAAAGAACTTTGCTTAGTTCTCCCAGCATGATAAGAATATAAGAAAAAATAAAATAAAGAAAATTCAGCTTCTATATCATTTTTTGCACCAACATGCTGCTTACTCTTACCCCATCATCCAAAGCAATCTCTAGGTAGAAGTTACTTTGAAAAGGGGTCACCAAAAGTTTTAATTTATTTATTAAATTTAAAGAACAGAGTTTTGAAGGCCCATATGAGAATAATCATACAGTAAAGAGACAGAATAATGATGAAAGGAAAAGAGAAACCAGATTTTATTTTATAGAACTTAAATCCTTCAAATGATTATATCTAAACTATATACCTAATATTCCATACTCTGGTAAGAATGAATTTTCTATTACTAAGGGGAAGAGGGAGCAGGTGGAAGAGGTAAGGGCAATAAAGGCTACTTCAAGTAAACTGGAAAGTATATTTGCACATATATATCTGTGTGTGTGTGTGTGTGTGTGTGTATATATATGTATGTATATATATATGTGTGTATATATATATATACATATATATATATATATATATATACACGATAGATACACCACGTATGCTCTAAAAATGTCTGGAAGGAATGCCAAATGTAATAATTATACTCCCTGAAGGAAAACATTATGGGCTATATTTCTTTTCTTTTTGTTCATCTACACTTTCTAATTCTTGTACAACAAAAACACTTACTACATACATAATTTTAAAAAGCATTTGCTTAAACAGATTCACAAGAGCATCAAAAGAAAAGTAAGCCACATGTGGAAGAGTCCAGAACAAAATAAAGCCTAAAGAAGTGAAGTTCCTGGGCCCACACCCCCCAAAGTCCTAACACCCTCCTCTCTGGAGAGGGTGCTCACAGTGCTCTTAAGCACATACCATTTAGCAAATTGTGTCCTCTGTAGCACCCAGTTTAGGCAAGAGAGAACACAAGTGACCACACAAAAGAAGCATATTCCCAGTACCTGCTGATTCAGCCAAGGAAAGAGATTGAAGTGTCTACCAGCTCTCCATTTAATTATGTCTAACACTTGCTTTATGATCTAGTTTATGGATTCTGGATGTTTAATAAACAGTTACTTCTTAGTTCCCTGCTATTAAACACTAGGTGGTTATCACAGTTAATTAATGCTACCCCTAGGCTATCAGGAGGTCCGTAATACTAACAGCCAGGTCTTGCTCTCCGAGTTGACACTGTCACCTGAATCGGCCTCACTGCTTAAACAACATGCCTCCTCTTCCTTAGAGCCCCTTCTCTGGTGGGTGCCTCAAGTTGGGTGTTTAGAAAGAAATGCAAACAGGCGGTATAGGTTTGCTTTGCCCGATATTCCATGAAAGAAGAAAACCCCTTTTGTGATTACAGACACACTTCTCTCAAGTGGAAAAGTAAATCTATGTCGTTGGGTTTTTTTTTTGCACAGTATATCAGAAGTATACATGGCCAAACTTACCTGCTAAAATGAGCTCAGAATTATCTCAACCCTTCAGGTTCCTTACTGTTTTCTTCCTACACCAATTTTCCTGGTACTCATTCCAGCCTGACCTCTCAATTCAAGGATGGAATGGTTTTAAGCAAGGAGTTTCACTGCCCACTAAGGTTCCTTTAGGAATCCACTCCCACTGAAGCCATGGACTGAGTCTGAACATGCTCTGAAGCCCTCCAGCCCCATCCCTTCATACTCACTGTTGCTGGACTTGAGGTCTCGGTGGATGATGGGGACAATCGCCTCAGCATGTAAGTAGTTCATCCCTCTGGCGATCTGCACGGCCCAGTTAACCAGGATGTCTGGGGGAATCCTTTTCCCAGATAACACTCTATTCAACGGTCCTCCACGAGCAAACTCCATGACCAAGCAGAGGTTGGGTTCCTTCAGACACACTCCCTTAAGAGCAATGATGTTGGGGTGCTTCAGCATGGCGAAGAGCTTGGCCTCCTGGCGAACATTCTCTATGGTCTGGCTGATGTCTTCATCAGGGTCATGGCGAGCAGCTTTCACGGCGACTTCATCCCCTATCCAGAAAGCACGATAGACCTTCCCAAAGCCCCCAATGCCGATAATCTCTTCCAGGGTTAGCTCCGCAAAGTCAATCTCTAACACTGAGAAAGAGAAGGGGGGAAAAAAGCAAATCAAAAACATCCTGAAAACACCACTTAATCACCCACTTACCCGGATGGGTGAACACAGCAAGTTGTCTGTTCACTTGGCTCTTCTGTCTTCCCATTATAAGGTCAACTCCGTAAGGTAGGAAATGTGATTAACTTACTCTCTCTGGCATTATCCTTAGTGAGTAGCACAAAATTCTTGGGCTGGATATGGTGCTGCTGTATGAGCAAAGTGCTACTGTACATTTTTCTCAAGAAAACCCCATTCTCTGTCTTCTCAGTCTTCTTGTCTTTACCTGGCGCACTCATACGCATATCTCAGGTCTCAACTTAAACATCAGTTTCCTAAAGGAACTTTTCCTAACCCCCAACTAAATGACACCAGGCTCCCATCAAACACTTCCATAGCAGTCTCTATCTGGCAAGACTCAACACGGTTACAATTATTTGTTCAATGCCTGTTGTCCTGCTAAGCTGCGAGATCCACAAAGGCAGGTTCTGTCTGCCTTACTCACCACTGTACTTATGCTGAATATTCAGCAGGTGAAGCAAAATGGATGGGGGTGGGGGGAATATACCTCAGTAGGAAATAAACCAAACTTAGATCTGGAAAAAAAAGAAAAAGAAATTGGGCCTCCTAAAACAAATACAGAGATTAGTCTGTACTTTGGTTAAAAAAAAAAAACAACCAAAACACACACACAAAACAAACGAACAAAAAAAAATTTTGCTAAAAAATTAAGAAAGCAAAAATATATTTCTAAACTTTTGGCAAAACCAAAAAAGGAACTGCCCACTGCTTCCTTTCACAGCCAGCCCCACGCCACCGCCATTCTCTGCTCAGACGCTGGTGGTGCTCCAAGCTCTGTTCTTGCTTAATTATAGTGTTTCTATCCCATCTGGGACTGATATTCATTTGTATTTTGTAATGCAACTGGCAGTCTGCACAAAGGAAACTCAGGAAAAGTTAGTTAGACTGTTTTTAAGAATACAAATAGCCCATCTAGGCTCCAAAAGTTCCAACTATTCAAGCTTATCACCTCACTGAGCACCCTTCCTGAAAAATATATGGAGGGGTAGGCCCTGCAGACCAGCAATCAGCATCCATTCTAAAATCCCTCCAACATGCCTTTCAGTACTACAGAGGCCAGAGAGCGGAAAACTACATTTCCCAGACTCCCTCACAGCTGGAGTTCTGGATGCAGGTTAGGTTCTGCCAATTAGATGCAGAAGGTTTGGAAGACAGAAGTGAGATGGAGACCTGCTTCTCCTGGCAAGCATGGCTGTGGAGAGGTGGGGTTTCTCTGCAACAGCACATCAGTGTCCAATCACTCACTCTGTGGATGTGGAGAGGCATGTTGCAAGGCCAAGTGGTTGCCTAATCTTGGACTTCAACAACAACTGCATGTTCTTGAAGTCGACAGCTTCAATGACAACTCCCAATGCTGTACCTTCCCAGTCAGAGAAGTAGCAGCTGGCCTGGTGGGCCAGGTCTGCAATGTTCTGGGGGTTTTCCCCATAGGTCCTCCTGAGAGTCCCTTCTTCCTCCCCTTCCAATAATTCGATAAGCACCTAATTTCCTATGCTACAGCACTTTCTGATTAAAATAGCTTGAGTGTTTCTAGGTCCTAAATTAAACCCGACATTACTAATTCTTGCCTTATCTCTATGAGGAAAACTATGCTTATGTTAAAGAGAGATTAGAAACCCTCTTGGAGAAATATATAAGTTATGTTAGGTGCCTTCTGGATCATGGAGGGAAGGAAAGTTCATATTTTTTCTACCAGCTTTTACACTGATGAAAAGATATGTGCCTATTTAACAAATTTGTATTTACACATCTTATTTCTTTAGCTCAATATCTCAATTATACTTAAGGGAATGAACCGTTGTATTTTCTCTTATACCCTGCCTTCTTCCCTCTGGTCTGAAGCATAGTTGTGGACACACAGGAGGTATAAAATATTTATTTAAATGTATGAGGATTTAAAAGATGTGATTCTGAACTAGGGTGCTGAAGGGACAGCTCCTCCGGTGGCCTTTTGCAGTAGACAGAAAACCTCTCTGTGGGGAAGGCAAAGCAATAATTTTGCTCTGGGTAGAAAATAAATTCTCAGGTTGTTGCTATTTAGTTAAGAAAATAGTATGACCAGACTTCAAGAAAAGTATAAAGCATAGCTTACAAGCAGACAGAAGGCAGAGCAGAGGGAGGTGGGGGCAAAGGAGGAAGGTACTTTCTTTTCCCTTCCCTGTTAAGAAGTCCTTGGAGTAAGAACTAGACCGTCAGTTGCAACTGAGAGAATGTGGGGCTCTCCTTCCCTTCCCTGCTCCAGTCAAGACCTGGTTTTAAGTAAGAATCAGGTCAAGTCACATTCACCACATTTTTCAGTTTCTGTGGAAGGATATTTCCAGGAATATCAGGAACAAAACCTTATTTCTTTCATTTTCTGAGTCAAGATGTTATTTGCCCTTAATTGCATCCTTGGAAATGAAATGTATAGGCACATTCTGGTGGGTTTTGGCAAGTGAATGGTACATATCTCACTCATTTAAAAATCTTAAGTACACGTGAAAATGCATCCTTATAAGATATGTAGTAGGTGCAAGGAAGAAAAGTAAATCAGTAATAATCTTAATTTATGCCCTGCTTGAAAAAGACACAGTTTTCCTACAGGAGAAATTTTTTTTAATACCTACATATCTCCCAAGATGATAAATTCAGAACTACATTTCCCATCTTTTACTAAAATAAGGAATATCAGAGAGCTCCTGGGTAATTTTTATTTGCCAGCTCCATGGAGGGCTATACTCTAATAGCTACATTGGAAGGGATAAGAGCACAGTATGAATGTTAGCTGATTTATAACATCACTATAATATTTTTTCCTTGTCATAAGATTTAGTAATTTTCCCCTCTTCTGTTCTGAATAAAGTCTGAAACAGATTTTTCACTCTGAAAGCAGTACTTAAAACTAAAACGGATCCTTATTACTTAGTGTCTTCTATTCACAATCTAACATCACAATTCATGCCCCAGATGGGAAGTTCAAAAGGGGAACTAAGGAAAAGTTGTCAGGGGCTCAACTTCATTCCAAATCTTTGGAGAGAGGTGTCAATCACCTTTAATTTCTGAGTGACCCTACCTGAACTGGTGGATATTAGCATACAGATCAGAAGCACACCTGTCAGCAACTTCCCATGTTCATCTTTATCAAAGCACTGAACTGAAATTAAGTATTTACATCACCAATCTCCCCCATGTGTGACTTATAAGCACCTCCTTATCTTATCACTTCTTTATCCCTGGGTATTTAATATAGTATCCATTTTCCACTAGGCTCTCTAATTGGTTTTTGGCTGGAATTACATTTTGTGAATTATCGAGAATTAATTCCAGTCAAGATCAGAATTCCTGGTGACCCTAAATAAAGTAACTTACCAGGACCTTCAAATGCCTGTTCTTCAGGTCAGTTCTTTCAATCAGCACAAGGTACTTCCTAGTTTCACATCATCTGAGTTCTAGATATGGGAATCTACTCTCTGCAAGGTAACTTTTGTTACAATAAAGATTAAGTCCTGGGCACCTAATGGAGAAGGAGCTTCTACTGTAGAACACTGGACGTGGCTGGCTTTCTGGGGGTGGGTTCTTCCAGCCTAAGTCACTCCTGACTGCTCTGACAGCAGGGAGTACAAGACAGTAAAGAAACTGAGTTCCTGCTAATGAGCCTCACACTAGCTCTTCTGCTCTGATACTAGCTGTCCTTGGGGGAAAAAATCACAAACTTCACCCACAAAAAACCTTGAAATCTGACTTATGTTTAAAACAACACAGTTTTCTAACACACCATACCATTCTTCCAATATTTCTTCCAATGTGTCACCAAGTTCATCTTCAACACTATTTCAGATACTATGCTGGGACTCATAGCCTTCATTTGCCCAGCGCTAGTGCCAAAAAGATAGAACACCTAGAAACAATTTAATTTGTTGCCTCCAAGTACAATCAAATGTAGAAACAGGAAGTTTTCAACTGAATGAGAGGGAGAGAGAAACAAAGGGAACTAAAGATTTAAACATCAATTTGACAGTCAAAACGCCAATAAGAAGAGAGTAGGAAAAAAGGGTAAGAGATAATGATTTTTATATTAAGCGATGTATTTAATAAATATCTTAAGATAATAACAAAACTGTTCAGGTGAAAATAAGTTACAGGGCCAGAAGATAACTGTCATGAATAAAATTTTAAAACTAAATGTTTAAAGTTGGCCATTGGTGATGATTTTTTTTTTTTAAACAGCTAAGATGCAAAGTGTACAAAATATGGAATAAGGAATGATAAACATGTATTAACAATACTTTTTCACAGAAAAGAAATTATGGAAACCCTCAAATACAAAATAGTGTAAATTCCACCTGGGGATATCCACATCTTTCTGCTAAAAGCACCTAGCATCATCGATTAAAAAATTTTTAATGGCAACTTACATCCTCTGAAAAAGCAAAGGAAATTTCATTGCAGGGTATGAAACAGGTGACTCCTGGGAAACTGGTAAAAACCAGGACACTGGAAGAAAGGCCCTGGGAGGGACCTATGGGCATGGTCCCCCTGAGATTTAGCAAATACCAAATATAGGCAAGGATCTAGGATGAGAAGAAATAAGAAAATGTATTGTCTTAACATCCTGGGTGTCGAGGGACCAGGATTTGGCCTCTGTGCCCTGACCTGACCTCTCCTGGGAGAATGACTTACTCTTGCCTCTCTCATCATTTCCCCACCCAGCGCCCGCCCGTCCGCGCATCACGCACCCTTCTCAGCACATTAGTATTCAGTGAGACTCCTGAAGGTACAACTTCTGAGTTACAAGACGAGCATCCAAGAGATCAACACGGCATTTCAGAGACGCTTCAGCCCTGAGTGCGCGCAGGCTTCCGGGACTAGCGAGCCCGCCCAGCCCGGCGGGAGACAACCCCCAGCTCCCCCAAAGCAGGTGCCTCGAAGGGGCGGGGACAGGCGAGGGAAGGGGCGGGGAGGTCGCAGACTTTTGCACTAAAGGTTTCGACAGAAACCACCAGCTTGCCTGAAACCCTTCCAGATATTTGGGGGTCCGGGGAGGGGGGGTTAGTGGGAAATGGGGAGATTATCACGCTGAGGCTTCGGGAAGTTGCCGCTGAGGTGGTCAGGTGAAGGTGGAGAAGCCCGAGCGCCTGAGGCCCCAGGCAAGGCCTGCAGCGTCTCCATCGCGCACACAGCGGCCACCAAAGCCCCTGCGGCCGGAGCGCACACGCGCACACACCCACCCCAGGTCCCCCATCCCTCCCCACCCGCAACCTAGCCCTCGAGGAGGGCTCCGCCTCCCCGCGACCACCCGCAGGGCTCCGCCGTGACCCCCACCCCCGGGGTCCCGGGCCCCGCCTTCGCCTTACGCTGAATGGGCGGGTAGCAACTGGGGTCCTCGCCGCCGGGCTGGCAGCGGCTGGAGAAGGCGCTGCGCGGGGTCACGTAGTTGCTGGGGAAGATGCCCACCCGCTGGTTCAGCTGCCCGGTCCACCAGCCCTCGTCGCCGGACACCTGCGAGTCCTTGGACAGCACCTCCACCACGTCGCCCAGCCGCAGGGTCAGCTCGTCCTCGCCCGCCGCCTCGTACTCGAACACGGCGGTCCAGTAGGGCAGCGGCGCGTCGGCGCCCAGCTCCCGGGGGACCGCCGCCTCCTCCTCCTCCTCCTCCTCCTCCTCGGCCCCCGCTCCATCCTCCCCCGGCGGGGCGGCGGCGGCGGCGCTCGCTAGGCAGCCGAGAAGCGCTCTGGAGGGCTCCATGGAGCGGCCGATCCATAGGGTGCGGGGCTGCCGCCGCCCGCAGGAGCCGCCGCCGCCTATTGTTCATGCGGCTCCGCAGAGCTGGGGGGACCCCCTCCCCCGACGGCGGCCTCAGGTAGGGCCCGGGCTGGCGGGGCAGAGAGAGCCGGCTGCGTGCGGCTGGCGCGGCGAGTGCAGACAGCCCGAGTGCTCACCGCAGCCTGGGGGCGCGGCGGGCGGAGCCCCCGCCTGTGCGTTCGCCCCCTGGGGGCGGCCCCGCCACCTCCGCCGCAGCTACCTGCGAGCGCAGCCGGTGCCCGCCGCCGCCAGCCAGCGGCCGCTCCCCTCTCCGCGCGGCGCCCCGCCCCCAGAGCGGCCAGCCCGCCCGGGACCACCTGACGCGGGCCTGGCTCCGCCCCGCCCCTGCGGACACGGCGGGGCGGGGCTTCCCGGCCCCTGGGCCCGCCCCTGCGCCACCCCGCCTTCCTATTGGCCGCCGCCGACCGGCCCGCAGGGTCCCCCCCGCCGCGGTGGGAGCTACCCCGCAGCCCGCCTCTCTCCACCCCCCGCGCTACGTCATCCGCCCTCTCGTTCCCGCCCTCTGGTGCCGGGCCCCCTCGCTCTCCGGCCCCAGGTCAAGCAGTTCTCTCTCCCATTGGCCCGCCGCAGCTCCAACCATTGGCCCGAGGCACCTGTCCATTTCCTGGGAGAGTGCCACGCCTCCCGGCGGGAAGAGGCCGCCGCCCATTGGGTACATGAGGAGGGATGGGTGGATCCTAAAAGGTAAAGCCCAGACTTCATTCAGCCCGAAAAGGCTGGAGGAGGCCCTTCCTTTGTTCGCGGTGCTTGGGCAGGGGCTCTGCTGGGCAGCGCCGGTGTTCTTCATCCTACAGCGAGCTTTTGAAAGTGCGCAGAGAAGGGAGCTGGGTTGCGCACCCCGGGAGAGCTTCTTCTCCTCTGTCCTCTTACAGCTGGACTCTCCCCTTTTGGATCTGCCTTTGCCCTGGTCCAACCAGGTGGATCGGCTCCACCCCACCTCCGTAACCTTTCATGTCCTATTTAAGGCCTACAAGCCCATTGGAATGTTTTGTGTTTTTTTTTAGAAAAACTCTTAAAACTATAGTTCTCGCCTTCATGACGAGTGCACAGAGCCCTCCTTTTCCTGGGTTGCTGTAAGAAGAGACCCCAGTCCAGTGGTTTTTAGAATTCAGAAAGGCAAGAGAGCACCTTACAGGGGCTTCGAACTGAGGCTGGGAACACTAAGGCGAAGTCGGCTTGGTCTCTGATGAGAAAACTGTTTTACGAACTGCACCTCGGGTCATGGTGACCCATATAGAAGTCAGGTTAAGAATCAAAGTAGAATATACGCACAAAACAGTGCTGTGGTTCATCATCAAGAGCTGACCGTTTTCTACAGCCTTTTGTTACCCTCCGTTTCTCCAACATTAAGAAAGAATGAGATAGGTGGTCCCCACTATTTCTTCCATGCTTTAATCCTATCATAGCACTGAAGATGTCCCATGAGAAGGTTTCCTGGGGTTTCCAAACAACTCAATGCTGAAAGATCTCGCCCAGTCTCTGCCCAACTGCCTTTCCTTTTCCCCTTCAGTGGTAAGAACAGATACAGTTTATTTAGCAAGAGTTAGTGCTTCACTCAGTATTTTTTGTTTAATTTTAGTTTGGGGTTAATTGTTGGACAAACTGGAGACAGTGGGGTAATTGGGAAAGATAAGCAGGGCTGGCATCTTGGCTCCTGCGCCAGCAGCTGCATGATCTTGGGGAAGTACTTAACATTGTCCTGCAGTGTGCTCATCCATAAAGTGAGGGGGTGGACTGGAAGAGCACCTGTGTTCTTGTAGGCCCAACATTCTGTGGTTTGCGCACGAGTATGGCTACACTGTCTACCCACCCACACAGCTGAGGTCTTGAAGATGAGAGGTTTGAGTGCTGTTCTGAAGAGAGTCCCCAGTAGGTCTTGAGAAAGGACTTCTGAGTAGATGCCCTAAAACAATGTTCAGATTCTTCTTGTACATAGGATCAATGAACTGGGAAAGATATGGATGAGTCTTTGAGCCAATTCTCTAGGTTTTGTTGAAGACAAACTATTCCACCCCCAAGCAGAAGAGAGCAGGATAATGGGGATAGAGGGACTTTGTGTTTCTAAGGAGACCACAGGAAAAAAGATTTTCTTGATAAAAATTTAATTTGGAGGAAAATGGTGTAGACATAGACAGAGAGAAACAGAAAAAGGAAACCACTAGAAAGATACAGAGAAAATTGTCAGTGGTGGATCTCTTTCACGTAGCAGGATTATGCGTAATTGGTCAATTTTTGTCATTTTGTTTATTGGTAATTTTTTTATGCGTGTTACTATATAGCTTTGTGGCTCTTCACGTCTCCCCCACCCAGAGGAGAAGGGGAAAAAATTCTTGATCCCTCAGTAGGAAAAGTCTAACTCCCCATGTAAGCTAAATCTTTAATACCATAGCATGTGTTTAGGATGCCATGAAGAGTCATTCATCAAACATTCCAAGAAGTCATTCGGTAAATATTTGTTGACTGGATACGTGATAGGAATTCAAATGAGGGAAGGTTCTTCAGGCTAAATTTGTCTAGCAATGTCTCATGGAAGAGGCAGAACCAAAGCTGGCCCTGGAGGGGTGCAGGGTGGAGTCAGGAAGAACCTGTGTTCAGGAAAGGAGTGAGGGGGTGGGCACGGCCTCAGAGGGGGGAAGCTTGGAGTAAGCCCATCTGGATGGAATACAAGGTTGAGACCAAATTGTAGAGGGCCTTATAATCACTTGATTCACACTGGTAATTATTTAATTGATTATTTGTGATGATTTAATGTCCAGTGTGTTTACCATGAGGGCAGGGACCTGTCTGTCTGCTTCTTCACAGTTCTCCCAGCACCTAGAGAGTGCCTAGCACGTAAGTGGCTCTCGGTATGTATTTGTGACTGAATGGCTGGCTTGAGTACCCAGCTAAGAAGCCTCAGCTTTGTTTAGTAGATAAAAGGTTATCACTGAAAGCTTTTGAGCAGGGCTGTGTGGTGATCAAATGTTACTGTCCCTGAGGACTAGAATAGATGAGAAATGCATAAAGAGGTGCGCAAGTTGGCCATTGAAGGATGTATACAACTTGATTATATACAGAAAGCGTGGAGCTGGAAATTAATAGCAATGATAGAAATACCAGCCTGAGAGGAGGAGAGAGCACAAAATGGGGGTGATGGGAAATAAAACCGACTAAATAAAAGAAAGGCAGATTACAAAAGACTTTGAAAGTCAGGTGGAATTACCAAGAGTTCACCATGATTAAGTTCTTGAGGAGGGGTTGACAAATGTCACCCCCAAAAAGGACCATTCTCTCTACCCCACTGAGAAGTATAGCATAAGGCAGGAAGAGTATAATAGCAGCCAGTGGTGCAGCTTGCACAGCCAGACTTACATCAGAAGATCATGATTCTCCTGGCTCTGTCCATTAATAACCATGTGGCTCGCCCGGCCGGGCGTGGCTCAGCGGTTGAGCATCAACCTAGGGTCCAGGCGATGAGGGTTCGATTCCTGGTCAGGGCACATGCCCGGGTTGCGGGCTCAATCCCCAATGACACTCTCATCATTGACGTGCCTGTCTGTCTCTCTCCTTTCCTCTCTCTGAAATCAATACACATATATGAAAAAAAAAAAAAAAAAAGGATAGGAAAAGAAAAGAGAGGGAGGGAGGGAGGATGATGGGATTAGGAGTGATATTTTTGTTCTTTGTCTCATAGAATTCAGTATTTTCATGAAAATTTCGAATGATAAGAAAATGTGCATAATATAGTGATTAATGAAAAAATAGGGAAAAAAAACTTTATACAATATGACCAAAAATGTGTGTGAGTGTGTGTTTGTGTAGTATAAAATCTTTTTATTTTATTAGTTATTTCTGAGCTGAGTGGTGGGATATGGGTAATTTGGATTGCCTTCATTTTACTTTTTAAAAATTTTCCATATAGCTAAAATAACCATGAAATACTTTTGTAATTAGAATAAATATCCACAAATCCACAAATCATTTTTATTTTTTTGTAATAATGAAATAAATTTCAAGCAGAAAGCCTTGTTGCTAGCTGGGGAGATGGTAGAGGAGGGGGAAAAATTAGAACCAAAGGATGACAATAATAATAATATTAATAACAATAATGATAATGGCTACTATGAATTGAGGGCTTACTAGATGCCATGAACTAACTAACTGTTCACAATATTTTCCATTTATTAGAGTCTTAAACAGCTCTTCCAAGCAAACAAAAAGGTCCTGGAATAGAAACAGTTCATTCATTCCCTATCCTTCCTACCTTCTAGAGGGTCTTGGTTATGTGCAGACAGATATGTGACTACACACATTAAAGCTAATTTAATGTAGCTGTGGCCTCACTCACCTAACACTAGCATAAACTTGTCTTATTCTTTTTTTTTAATCCTCACCTGAGGATATTTTTTCCATTACTTTTCAGAGAGCATGGAAGGGAGAGAGACAGAGAGAGAAACATCGATGTGAGAGAGGCACATTGATTGGTTGCCTCCTGCACGGCCCTGGGATCTAGCCTGCAACTGAGGTACATGCCCTTGACCAGAATCAAACCCGAGACCCTTCAGTCCCAGGCCTGACGCTCTAACCACTGAGCAGAACTGGCCAGGGCTTGTCTTATTCTTTAGCTTTTCAAAGCTTGATCTTTAAACCTGTTGGTGACAAAGATTTAATTGAAACTTCAGCTCGCTGTTTTGCTTTTGAGATTTATGCCTTCTAATTTTAAAAAATCAATTTAAAGATTTTTGTTGCTTGTTATTTAAACATATCAGCAGTATCTGATGAGAGCAACTCATAGTGAAAAATATTTTACAAGAGTAGAAGCTGTTTAGTTCGGGACCTGGCACAGCAATATCCTTAGAGATGATGGAAGACAACTGTGCCTCCCTGTGGTATTAAGGGGGTATGGCGACCTCTTTTTTTTAATGAATTTTAAATTTATTTTAGTTTTACACTTTTAGTGCTGAAAGTAACCATAGTGGTTGCTGCGTGGAGCCCTTTCACCTTGTTATGGAAACCAAGACCCAGAAAAGTGATACCACTAGAGCCTGAACCCAAATCTTCAGGTGGATCCTCTTCAGACACTTTCTTGCCACACAACTGCTTCCAATTATTCAATTTAAATCAAGGATATCTGCCTGTCAACTGCCGGGAACCTAAGAACTATCCAGTGCAAAAAGTCACTTTTACATCCAAGGAAACCAAAGCTTAGAGAGGGTACATGACTTGCTAACGTGTCCACAGCTAATTGAGTCTCTTGTTATTCATTTACTCACTAAATATTCACACACGTGTCTAGTATGTGTCAGGTGCTGTTCAAGGCACTGGAGATACCATAGTGAACAAAACAGACAAAAATTCCTTCATAAATCTCATCTTTTAATAGGGGGGACAGAGCAATAAAATAAGCAAGCAAAATACATTAATATTATAATATAATATAATATAATATAATATAATATAATATAATATAATATAATATAATATAATATAATATATAATAAATACTGCTAAAAAGAAAAACGGTGAGGGGAGGGAGGTGAATGTTAGAAGGGGTTACATTTCAGAGTGTCCAGAGAAGACCTCCTTAACAAAGTGACTTTTGAAATAAAGATCTGAAGGAATTGAGGAAGCCAGTCATACAGAAATGGGGGAAGAGCATGCAGGCAGAGGAAACAACAGTGCAAAGGCCCTGCGGCAGGGAAGTGCCTGTGTATTCAAGAAAAGCACAAGGAGGCCAACCTAACAGGAATGAGAATTCCAGGGCAGTAAGAGGTAGGAGAGGTAATGGGGGACCAGATCATGTGGGACTTTCAGGTCAAAGTCCTGAAAGTCTTTTACTTTGAACAAGATGGGAGTCATTTAAAAGTTTTCAGCTGAGGAGTGACGTGGTCTGATTGACTTTATAACACTCAGGCTGCTAGGTTCACAATGGACTGCAGAAAACAAGGGCAGGCACATGAGACTGGGAGGCTCTTCAGCAATCCTGGCAAGAGCTAACAGCAGGTTAGACCGGGAAGGCTACAATGGGTATGGTAAAAGGTGGTCAGAACTTTAAAAATGTATTTTGAGGGTAGAGCAACTATCATTGCTGATGCATCAGAAGGGGTATGAGAGAAAGAGAGGAGTCAAGGATGGCACCAAGGTTTTTGGCCTGAGTGACGGGAAGCGTAGTATTGACATTATTGGAGAACGGGAGCGTCTCAGCAGCTTAATGTTAGGCTGAGTCTGAGATCGCTCTTCCACACCCAAGTGGAGACGCCAGGTAAGGCAAGTGATTCTGTAGGTCTGGAGTTCAGCCAAGAGCTGTTAAGCAGCAACAGTCCAATCAGTGAAAACATTAACTCCATAAAGTGTCTACGGACACCGTAATTATTAGCAAACATTCAGGCCCGAATGGTAAAATGCTGCCTGCTTTAGCACCTGGCTTTCCAGATTTCTACCCAAAGAAACCCTTTTAAGTGGTTCTGCGTCGCATAGTTGAAGGCCACGAACATTTTGCCCACAGAAATAAGACATGAGTCTCTTGACACTGGTTACACCTATAGGACAACAGGTTGCGTGTTCTCCGGATTAACGGATGGAGCCCTGCGTGAGGTCAGTGGGAGCCCCAGCGGGTAGCCTATTAGGCCAGTGGACCATCAGGGAAACTATTTTGTGTTTCCTGTTTTAATAAGGGGGAGAAGAACCCAATTTGGGGACTTCTCTTCTTCCCTTCCTTGGATCTTCTTGATGCGCAGATCAAGTACAATTGCTTGCAGCTGTGTGATCTGTCTCTATTATTTTATTACCTACCTTTAATTCATGACCCTTAACCCCTCTCGCTCCTCCCCGTGTAGCTCTGTATGTAATGGAATTAAGATTCTTTTGTATCATGTCCTCTATTTGGGGTCAAGGGCCAGGGAGGGCACAGGGACTGAGAGCTTGCTAACTCCCAGGAGTAGCTTAGGAGCTGATCCACATACCCTTATTTAGTATGCAAGGACAGTGCCACCAACCCACCAGCTGTGTCTCTCATTATAATAACAACCGACATTTAAACAGTTTTACAGGTCCAAAGACTTTTACGTATAGGCACTGATGCATTGCTTAAGAGTGTAGACTCTGGAACCAGACTGCCTGGGTTTGAATCTCAGTTCTGCTATGATTTGCTGCGTGGTCTAGGACAATTCACTTAACTTCTCTATTAAGCCTCAGTTTCTTCAACAGCCAAATGGGGATAAAACAATGATACCTACCTCCTAAAGTGTTTTTTAATAGCTTTATTGAGGTATAAGTGACTACAAAGAACAGCACATATTTAATGCCTACAATTTGATGAGCGCGGACGTATGGAAACACCTGTGATCTAAAGTGGTCTTAAGGATTAAGGGAGGTAAGACACTAAGAACAGTGCCTGCAAAATTGTGAGCCCTCAACAAGGGCAGAGTGATTATGTTACCTCTTTGAGCTTCAGAAAATCCTGGAAGGTAGGTATTCTTATTAACCACCTTTATCAACGAGGGAACTGAGGCTCAGAGAGGCTATTCAGTGGGATAACACTGTGATAAGTAGCACAAGCACTAGACCCAGTCCAGGTAACTGCCTCCAATTCCTAAGCTTTTCCCACTTGGAATCCATCTCCTCTGAGTGTTGGTTTTGTGTTAAACAACTTTCTCGCCAGGTCTCCTGATGTCCGCTGGCTTCATTTTTGAGAAGTGACACGCAGGGACTGCAGGGAAGTAACAGCCAAAATAAACAATCTTTCTTGGGCACATGAGAGTGTCTTGCCTGGGCCAAGCACCTCTGGTGCTGTTCCCACTTCATCTTCACTAAAACCCTGGGTGCTAGGCACTTTTAATAAGCCCTTTGTGTAAAAACAGGGGGCTCAGAGCCGTGAAGTTACAGGAGGGGTGTGAGTTGGAGCAGAATCTATGGAACCACCCCGTTTATGCGCCCAGCAGTTATCTATGGGTGAAAGTCACTGTACTGTGGCATCTCCCTTTCAGGACTTCAGTAGGATTGGGGGAGGCAGATGGCTTTCCACCCCTTGACGACAACCCCACCCAGGGCCAACTGGACAGCTGCCGAAGACTGACTCCCTTCCCCCTCCTCCTAAACTCAGAGAGGCCGCCGAGCTGGCAGCCCTCCACGCCCAGGGCCACTCCAGCTGACTCCCTAGGCCACAGGCTCTCTCCCAGCATGGAGGGCGGGCTGGGGATGCCTGTTTGGGCCAGAGGGGAGCACAGAGGAAGTCTGAGGTTTGACTCAATCCCACACCCTTGTCACCATTCCTGACCCAGAACTCGCACCTCTTGGAGCCACCCCCCTGCGGCAAGGTTGGAGTCTGCTTCGTTCCTTCCTTGCCTCTGGATGTTCAGACTCCCCTGCTCCACTGCTGGGCCTCCAGCATGTCCTAACTAGAATTCCTCTCGGGGTTAAAGGGAACAGTTTCTCCATTCAGACAAGAGGCTGGACATGGGAGATTAGAAAACCTTTAAGGGGCTTGGCCTGAGCGGAGCATCCTGCTTTCTCTAGCTCTCTCCCTCCCTTATCCATTCCTTCCTTCCTTCTTTCCAAAGAGAATGGTGCACCAAAGGGGCAGAATTTGCAGCATACACTTGAGCAAGCACCAAAGATCTTTTTCTCTGTCCAGAGGCAGCCTGCACACTAACCAGTACTAATTGGGTGAACTGGGCTCATAACAGTCACTGTGCACGCTTCAGGTGTCTTTGGTATGGGGCGTGGATTTTTGGCCAGGTGTGACTGTTCTGACCCTGATTTAAGCCACTAGTTGTAAGTACATATCCTGGTGCCTATTAATAACCCACAGTCAGCACACTTGTCCCCTGTCACTCCAATCACTCCAACAGTGACCCCTCTCTCTCTCCTGCCCTCCTCCCCACAGGCCCAGCCATCTGCGGAGCTGGGGAGCTACAGCTGGGTCTGCATACGAATTACAGTTGCCCCCCTTCCTCTCCACCCACATTCCTCCCTCATTGCCTGCTCTTTTCTCCAGGCTGTGACTCCCTTTAATGGCCATGACCCTAGGTCATTAATAGGGTAGGTGAGAAGCAAGAGACAGAAGAAAATAAAATAATAGCAATTTATTTTGTTAAACTCTCAAACCCTTAACATCATATACATCTGGGTTCCTTCCCCTCATTGGCTATGAAAACAGTGGTTCTGCTTCTCAGAGCTCCCACGGTCTGTGGTTCGCACCAGGAGCCTTCCACTGGGTAGGATTGCTATAGACGCTATCCTAGGATTGCTTAGACGCTTAGTCCACGAACAGTCAAGGAAGCTTCTCTTCTCATCGGTGAAACCTTCAGCCTCCCTATTCTGTTTGTTTCCTCCCTGTCTCGGCTTCTCTCCTTTCCATAACCTTCTTCCAAGAAAAGACTTGAAACTTGAAGTGTAAATAAGCAAAACCTCAAGTATTACCTAAAATGGGGATTTGAAACTTAAAAAGAACCAAAGAAAAGAATCTTTTCCAAGAACTCTAGGTAAAGCAGTCCTGGGTTCTCTGTCCCCCGTTAACAATGGGGCTCTCACCCATGGCAGCCTCATCTAGGAAATGGGGATACCCATCCATACCTGCCTTGGTGCAGAGGATGGCACCAGATCGTTTCTCAGGGTCTCCTCTAGCTCTGAAGAGATGGAGCTGAACAGAGAAATGGATGCTACCAGCAAGTCACGGAGAAGGAATCTTAAGAGCCTGTGATATCAAAGAGCCTTCTTGATTGGTCTCCTGAAATCAGACAGCCACGTGTGACCTGTCCAGCATAAATATGAAGGCCCTGACCATATCTGACAGTGGTAATAGCACCCTCAGGCCCCTTTGTAATTCCATCCCTTCATCATCACCCTGTTATAACTCCACCACTTCCTGCAAATGTAACTTCCTCTGCCCTGGAAATTCCCACCCGCCCTGTAAGACCTCACTCTCTGGGACAGTTCTGCACTCTGGGACCCCTTTCTAATGATCCTAAAGTCTTCCTCTCAACAGATTGAGAAAATGTTCTGGAGAGTGGCAGCTTTGCAGTTTAGTTTATACATCAGACTCAAAGGAGGGGACGTAAGGAGGGTTACGTGAAATTTATTGGTGGTAAATTAGGAAGGGGGGACAACACAAAGCCAGGAAATCTCTGAGACTAAGCGAGAGAGGCATAGTTCTTTTACACTGGTGGGTAAGGGATGGTTAGAATCTAACATTTACGCACATAGAGATGCTATGCGGTGGGAGAGGGACAAGATAACAGCGGGTGGGAGATTGTGCCCTGAGGGGTCTGGGAAAGGGGATTATTACTTTGACATTCCAAGGGTCTATTATTTTAGGTGCAAAAAGACAATAGGCTCACTTAAGGTAAAGTTTGACTTTTGTCAAGGGAGCTTCTGGCCTAGAACCTGGCTACCTGCCATGACGAGCTGTTAATTAAGAATTTTTATGTTCAGACCATCCTATGTGGTTACTTTCAGTCTGTGAGTTTGTGGCGCCACCAGGCAGGCCTCCCCTGAGCTTGTCAGGTTCAATATGTGTCCCCTTTCGTCCAGAGTCTATATCCTCTGGCAAATACCCTTGGATGGCTGAGACTGTCCTTCTGGAGGCCACCAGACTTCAGGCTTCTTACATTCTGTGTGTCCTAAAGCAAGCCATTAAGTACTCTGGGCCTCGGTCTTCTCATCTATAAAATAGAAAATCTGTTTTATAAATATTCATTAGAAACCACTGCAATCAGAGCCCAGAACTAGATACTTGAGATATAGATGCAAAAATAAATAGGACCTAGTCTCTGCTCTCAATAAATGTAAAGTCAAACAGGAGACACAGGAATGAAAAAATAGGCCATGGCAGAGTGAAATGAAGGAGATATGGAAGAAAGACTATTAATACCTGATTTGCTTATCTCATGGGCTTGTGCCAAGAATCAAATGAGGTCATAAATATCAAGTATTCTTTTTTTAAATGTATTTTTATTGAATTCAGAGAGGGAGAGGTAAAGAGAGAAACATCAATGATGAGAGTCGTTGATTGGTTGCCTCCTGCAAGCCCCCTGCTGGGATCAAGTCTGAACCCCCCCCCCACCCCCGGCATGTACCCTGACAGGGTATAGAACCTCCGTCTCCTGGATCCTAGAACAATGCTCAAACGCTGAGCCACACCGGCTAGGCTCAAGTATTCTTAAAGCACTATGCAAATATAAGCAAATATTGTTATTTGGCTTCTGTAGGAGACATCAACTGGGCTGTCTGCTTAAATCTCCCTTCTTTTTCAGGAACTGCTCTTCTAGCCAAATCCACATGATAACAGAGATGCCCCCTTCCCAAGCACCCTTTGGTCATTTTGGTTGATTGAGCCAGATGCAGACCCCTGGCCCAAGCTGGGCCACATAGAGTCCTACTCTGAGTTTTAATGGGAATGAAGGAAACTCAGTTCATCTACCCTGGGCTTTTGAGTAGAGGAGATACAAATCCTGGAGGCCTGATTTTCTGACAAGGTGGACACAAAATTAAAGAATGGCCAACTGCCACATTTGAACAGAAGAATAGTGCAGAAGTTCAACGAGGAGGGAAAAACAAGAGGCAGAGGTCTTGGTTGAAGTCTGTCCCTGCCTGCCAGGAATGACATCTTACTCTAAAAATAGCATGGGTAAACTTCAATCACTTGCAGCTGAAAGATTCATAATTAAACAGTTTCTAAACTAATTCATCTCAGGCTAATGTAGAATGGAAGTCCTTCCTTAGCCCATGTAAAAACAGTGTCACTCCATTCATTCATTCATTCATTCATTCATTCATTCATTCATTCATTCATTCATTCATTCAGGCAATCAGTCAATGAATATGATTGAATGCCAAATATTTACAAGGTTCATAAGAAGAAAAAAGGTTGGCTGCACCCTCTATGATACAAACCAGCCACTGGGTGTCAGCCTTCGAGCTAGCTGGCCCGAAAGCTCCTGAAACCACCCAGTTATGCGGGGGGGAGCATTTTGCTGATACAGGAACTTGCTGTCTCTTGGAGTTATCCCTGAGAAGTTCTGCAGCCGTAGACATTATGACATTGATCCGTCCATCACCTTCCCCTTTCTGATAGCATAAACTAGACCCCACTCCTACCACACACACACAGTTTTGGGGAGCTGCCCCACCCCATTCCGTGCTCCTCTGGTGAGGCTGTTAATCACAGGGCCCCTGCCCAGACCACAGGATGGGCAAAGAACCTGAGCTGGGCAATCTTTTTCTGGAGAATCTGAATTGTGAGCTGAGACAAATACGGAGGGTCATCTCACAGCAGCACCGCATACAAAAGATCCCCAGGTGCCCTGACGAAGTTGCATTGTGTACCCGACCCAAGCCTACAGTCCAAGCCTAGATCCTATTTTTAAGAACCTTTAATGAATCTATATTTACCTTGAGGTTTTGGGGTTTTTTTATGGAAATCTACACAAGTTTGCCTGAAGGCTAACGCTTATTTCAGGAAGGCAAGCCTGTCATTTTTCCAAAGCCCCTGTTAGCTCCTTCACACCTGTTCTTTCTTCTGCCAAGCCACCTAGGGCTCATTTTCAAATAAAAAAGGATCAGGACCCAGATTCCAAAGTAGGACACAAGTGGTACTTAAAGAAACAGGCCTGTAATTTTTGTCATAAATTTTTTTGTCATAAATGTTCTTGATGGACATTATGCATTCTTTTTAGTCAACTCAGATCTCTCATGAAAACACCTTGCTAATCTCATAAAGTCTGCTTCCCAAAGTAACACTCACAGAATTCCAAGCAATGGCTCTCTAATCCAACCCCTCATTTTACAAACAAGGGAACTAAGTTGCAGAGAAAGGAAACGGCATATTCACTAACACTCAATAACTCAACAATAATACTCAGTAAGCAACAGCAGACCTAGGACCAAAACTCAGGTCTCCTTAACACTGGATCAGAGCTCTTCCCACTAGTTCATGCCTCCTGGGTGTTATAATGGTCTTACCACACCAGAAGACCTGGGCTCCTAAAGTTTCATCTGTGTGCTTCTCACGTTCACACAGTTGTTTCCAAAGCTCACTCAAAGTGCTAGATGACTAGTCAGGAAGGGCTTCCAGCCTTAGACACATTCTGCTCATACCAGTGTTTCCAATAGGACAAGCTCAGTGCTAGTGTGGAGTCCCAATTGCCATTCCAGGCTTCCCTCACTGTCGATTTAAGCTGCCCCTTGGGGAGCCTTGCTGTCCCTTTTTGCCTGCTGACCTTAGCTGGGACCATCTCAGGCTTAAGAAGTATAGAATAATGTTAAACCCCAAGAGAGAAGTAGTTTTAGACCCCTTTCATTCAAGTAGGGTCCTTGGCCCCCAATGCATATTTCTCCAACCTCTGCCCCACAATCAACCACATACCTGGGATGAGACCAAACCTTTGCCATGAAACTCACCCTATTTGCTTCCTTCCTCCAGGACAATGGGCCACCACTAGCTTTATTTTTGCATAACCAAAGAGCCAACTCAGACAATTCTTGCAAAACAGAATCTGCTCCAAGGTTCTTTGTTGTACCCATCCTAGACCCAGGCTTCAGCTGGTGCGTCTTTTAGGGGTCAGCTTCTCTCTCTAACTAAATAATTAAATTTTTGCCTTTCTTGAGTCCTTCTGCCCAAGCATTGGGAGCTTAATAGTATCATCATTTAACATATACTGAGCACCTATTACATGTAGGTCACTGTGCCAGGAGGAAAAGATAGAAATAAGATACAGGCTTTCCTAATTGAAACATAAAAGGTATACAAGGCTGCAACATCCATCCCAGGTCTCCTGCCCCAGAGATGACAGAAAGGGCATGGAGAGGGGAGAGGGGAGTGGGGGTGGGGAAGAAGGAAGAGGCAGTAATCAGCAGCCTGAAGACTGTTTGCTAGTAAAACCAGAACAGCCTGACATTAAGTCTATTTAAGGACAGCCTCAAGAGAGAAACCTTATTAGCCAAAGCTATCAAAATAAATCCACTTTTCACTCCCCCACAACTGCATATAGAAACATTCTACAAGAATAATTTTTCAACACACCCTCTGAAATACATGATGATGTTTCCGTTTGAAAAGTAAAACAAGTGAGGTGGAGATGGTAAATGACTTGCCCACTATTACGCCACAAGGCGCTGAAAACACTAGAAACTAGTTCTCAAGAGCTTACTGGGAACTGCCTTAGATCTCACAAATGGCTGGCTACTGGGTGAGCATTGCAGGTACCCATTACTGCATGACAAGCCACCCCAAAACATAGCCACTTACAACAATCACCACCTATTTGTGCATGATTCTGGGGCTGGAACTGGGCTTACCTGGGCAGTTCTTCAGATCGCACCTGTGGTCACTTGTGAGCTCGCAATCTTCAGATGGGTTGACTGGAGCAGGTGATCTAATATTACTGACCTCACTGACAACAGGACTGGGGCCCTGATGCCTAGGTGTCAGCTTCTCCTCTCCTGCTGATGTCACTCAGTAGTGTAGCGAGTGCAGGCTCACGTGGCTGCAGGAGTGTGCCAAGAGCGCCACCATGGAGATGCAGGAGCTCTTAGGCCTAGGTTCTGGGCTTGCACAATGTCACTTTTGCCATATCCCATTGGTCAGAGCAAGTTGCAAGGCCAGCCCAAATTCAAGGAATGGGGAAATAGACTCCACCTCCTGATGGGAGGAGCTGCAAAGTGTTGTGGCCTTGCTTTTCACAGTGAGAGATGGCTCATTTTTACCAGTCCACACACACTCGCTATTATTGTCACAGCCTGGAACCAGCCAGCATCCACTAGCCCCTGCTACCTACTGGTGGCAAGAAGCATCTACATTGGAGCTTGGGAGCTTGGAGACTTAGCCTAGTCCCTGGATGATACCCAAACTCCCAGGATATTATCCCAAATGCATACTGAAATTATAAATGGAGTTGCAGACTCTCAATCATGGTGTAGATGCATTAGGTAATTGCTCCCTGTGCATCCATGCCAGGTGCACAGATCAGACATCAAACATTCATGGGCACATGATTTCGCAGGTGATATCCTGGAATCTCCAGGCTGGCACATCAGTTCTCCAAAGACAGTTACTATAGAATAATGAGTAAAACCATGTAAAGTAATTTACTAATTTTCTTCAGATTTTTTTAAATCCTCACTTGAGGATATATTTATTGATTTTAGAGAGAGGAAGGGGGAGAGATCAAGAGAGAGAGGGAGAGAAACATTAATCAGTCGCCTCCTGATTGGGGATCGAACCCACAACCTAGGTATGGGCCCTGACCCAGCATCGAACCCGCAATCTTTTGGTGTACGGGATGACGTTCCGACCAACTGAGCCACCCAGCCAGGGCCTTCGGATTTTAAAATAAGTTTTAGAAGAAAATACTTTTCTAGCATTGATTGTTGTTTGTCTTTATAGACAGAACTCTTGATATTTGGTGGAACACAAGAAAATCCTGGCTCAGGCAAGGAGGCCAACGAGTGAGGAAAGAGCCAGAAATGGCTCTGTACAAGATATCCAAGAGAAGTCAACCTTGCTAAAAATGAATTAAATCTGTCCAAGCAAGGGTTAATTAAATGCAAATTCTTTTACAGCTTCACCGAGGTATAATTAACACAATAATTGTGCATATTTACAGTGGATAATATGATAAGGAAGCCATTACTTATGAATCCATCAATACGATAAAAATAATGAATATATTCACCAACCCCATAAGTTTTCCTGTGCCACTTTAATCCCTCCCTCCTGACCTTCTCCCAGGCTATCACTAATCTGCTTTTTCGTTGCTAATGATGACTTTGCATTTCTAAGATTTATATAAATGGCAACGCCTAGTATGTACTCCTTTTTTGTCTGACTTCTTGCACTCTCAAGATTGAGTTTTACCCATAGCGTTGAGCGCAGCAATAGTTTATTCCTTTTAATTGCTCAGTAGTATGCACCATATGTCACTCTTGCCTGAAGAAGTTTTGCCAAGTGTGTAGGCAAAGACAGAGACACCCACGAGAAGCATCTATTAAGATTTGGCCCATAAAAAAAAATAATAATAAAAAGATTTGGCCCAGAGTCTAGTCTGGGAGCAGAGTTGAGAAACCCAGGAGAAGTACCTAGATAAGATTTAGCCCAGAGTCTAGTCTGGGGCAGAATTGAGAACAAAATAGCATCTAAAATACCTTCCACTAAAATGAAGACCTTGGGAAGGAGAAATGAAGAACAAGGACTGAGGGAAGATAGGAGTGATTACATTCAGTAACAGTTGGTGCAGTGATCAAGGACACTGTGTTCAGCCATCGATAACTCTGTGCCGGAAAGAGATGAGTGGGAGAGAATCCAGGAAAGAGCAGAATACGTGATGAAGACACGGAGAAGCCGGTTTGTGAGGCTGACTTCATAGAGCTCACTGAAGCTGGTTCATTTAACAAAATGTAACTGAGGCTAATTTTCCATCAGAGCCTGAAAGGCAGTGGAAATGCAGATAGAAAAGATTAGGAAAATAACATGCCAGAGCTGGCTTGTCTAGCAAACCCATTAAATAAAATGATAATAATTTCTGCATTAAGCAGACCAGCCCTTGATCTAAACCTGTCCTTCTGTCCTGACAAGCAGCTCAC
Source organism: Miniopterus natalensis (assembly GCF_054644295.1). NCBI lineage: Eukaryota > Metazoa > Chordata > Mammalia > Chiroptera > Miniopteridae > Miniopterus > Miniopterus natalensis. The sequence continues at coordinate 23,274,306 of NC_142081.1, read as the reverse complement.
TGACATTCTCTCTCTCTCTTCCACCATTCTCCTCATTCCCTCCCTCCCTCTTTCTCTCCATCCGGTGAATGTCATAATTATAGAGGAAACCTGAGCTCTGGGAGCTGTTGTTTCTTTACCTTTTAGAGGAATCGAACTGGTTGGCCCCGTCCCCGGGCCCACCCCTCACACCTGCATTCCTTTGTCTCCACCTGGCTGTCCTACTGAGGCTTACCCTCATTCCTCACCTCCTACCCCAGCTTCTCTTTGGATTGGGACTTGCCTCCAGTCGGAAGCTCAGGAAAGGAAAATAAATGACCCTGAATTCCACCATCCTAACATAATCACCCATAGCATTCTGGAGAACTTCCTTGTAACCATTTTTCCCCTGTATTGGACCACTCAGGTAAAATCGCATCATCTCAGTGTATAGTATTAAACTGGAGATGATAATTTCCACGTCACTATCACTGGTGACGTTGCTAACACTCAGACTCCTAACAACGTAATCATAGGCTTCCTCAATTAAGAATCCAGCCTGGGAGATTTTAAATTCACTGATATTATGATATGCTCAGGTAGGAAGTTTTGCAAGCAAATGAGGCAAGAGTTTCTGTAAGCATCTTCAATGGTACAAAAGGCCATTGGTAAGAAAGAACATAGATATATATTTAAACCTCTTTGAATCCTATGAATTATATATTTTTTAATTAAAATGTATTTTAGTGTCAACATAATCATTAATAAAATTGGCCTCTTTCCATTTGATACCCTCTCTCCCACAACTAAAAGATCTGTGTTAGCAGGTCCTTATTTTGCAAAGGGAGCCAGGTACCAATTCCATGTGGGTCTAACAACTTCAGTAAAAAGAAATTTTATAAAACAACAAAGTAATCCCATCACCATCAAAATGCTTTATTAAGTGTCTTTTTACATGTGGTATTATACAGGTGTTATACAAAGACCTTTTCTTAATAGTTTATAATATAAGCTATCACATAATAATAGTTAGTAATTATCATTTGTTGATAATTACCTAGTATGCACCACACTGTTTTTCCTTTTTTGAGGTATTTTTTGCATGTTTAGTAATTGACCAGGTTAGAAAACACTTAGATTATGTTACACATATGCATTATTTTGAAATGTTGTCAGTAGTCCTTGCTCTAAAGATATAAAAACCTCATTTTGCCCTGTTGGTGTGACCCAGTGGTTGAGCATCAACCCATGAACCAGGAGATTGTGGTTCGATTCCCGGTCGGGGCACATGCCTGGGTTGCAGGCTCCATCCTCTGGAGGGGGCGTGCAGGAGGCAGCCGATCAATGATGTTTCTTTCTCATTGATGTTTCTGTCTCTTTCCCTCTCCCTTCCTCTCTCTGAACTCAATAAAAAAATATTTTTAAAAAACACACCTCATTTTAATACTTGCAAACATTTTTCCTAGGCAGTACATGGTTATAACCAGGGTAAGATCCCTGTGGGGCCTGGAAAACCTTATTTGGGGCCCTCATTAGGGAAATGAATAAGAATTTAGAATATGAATATAAGTGGAAATGTAGATTTTTTTTTAGAACGAGAAACAGTCACAATAAAATATAAATTTTAAAAAGCTGATAAATACAAATATCACAAAATTCAGAAACTAAGTTATATTCTTTTAAAAAAATCTTTGTTGTTGAGAGTATAACAGATGTCCCCCTTTTCCGCCCCCGTTGCCCGCCTCCAACTGGTTCCCCCCCTCCACCCCAGGCCTTCACCACACTTTTGTCTATGACCATGGGCAATGCATATAAGTTCTTTGGTTAATCTCTTCCTGTCCCCGTCCCCTGCCTTCCTTCCCTCCAATATTTGTCTTTCTGTTCCATGCTTCCATGCCTCTAGGTCTATTTAGTTTGTTAGTTTATTTTGTTCATTAAATTCCACAAATGAGTGAGATCATGTGATATTTGTCTTTCTCTGACTGGCTTATTTTGCTTACCATAATACTCTCCAGGTGGCTGCACCCTGTCTCAAAGGGTACGAGATCCTTTTTTACAGCTGCATGGTATTCCATGGTGTAAATGTCCCACAGCTTTTTTATCCACTCATCTACTGATGGACACTTGGGCTGTTTCCAGATCTTAGTTATTGTAAATAATGCTGCTATGAACATAGGGGTGCATATACAGGGTGTTCCCAAAAAATGTATGCACACTTTAACAACTGATAGTTCAATTTTGAAAATGAAATGTATTTTAATAAACACTACCTTTATAATTATTCAAAGTGTATGTATACATTTTAGGGGGGCACCCTATATTCTTTCTGATTGGTGTTTCAGGATTCTTAGGACATAGTCTTAGAAGCAGGATCATTGGGTCAAACGGCAGTTCCATTTTTAATTTTTTGAGAAACTCCACAGTTTTCCGTAGTGGCTGCACTAATCTGCACTCCCACCAGCAGTGTGCTAAGGTTCTTTTTTCTCCACACCCTCGCCAGCACTTGTTGTTTGTTGATTTATTGATGGTCGAACTTGTAGAGACTTGTACCGCACTGTTTCAAATGCATTAATCTCACTACAAATCTGTTAGGTAGTGATGTATGATAAAGAATTTGACTCGTCTTTGCCCCTAATTCCTGGGAGGAAGACTTTAACTCCTTGGGATTTTTTGAGTGATAGGAGTGTTTTTGCTACTCACAGTCAGCCTTAGAAGCACACTTGAGTTTATGCTAATGAGGTCACTCAGGAAGGGGCTGTTTACACCAGAAAGACCAACTTTGTGATTAGAGGGTTGGGGCTTTGAGCCTTGTGCTATCAGCCTGATCTCCAGGAGAGTGGTAGGAGGGGTTTGGAGACTGAGTTCAAACATGTGGCCAATGATTCAATCAATCACACCAAAGACCTGGAAACCTCAGGCATTCCTTGGCTTATATAATCTTCTCCCTAGGTCTTCTCATTGTCTTCCCTTTATGACTGTCTGTCTCTGTGTCCAAAGCTGCCCCTTTTGTAAAGACATAGTCCTGTTGGATGAGTGCCTGCCCTAGTGACCTCATCTTATCAAGATCACCTGCAAAGACTCTATTTTCAAATAAGGTCACATTCATAGCTACTGGGGGTTAGGACTTTAGTATCTTTTTAGGGGGACACAATTCAATCTATAGCACTAACTCTGTAAAAAAATAAGGGGGAATATATGTGAACCTAAAAACAAACTGAGAAATATCTACTAGGAGAAGCTAGAATGAATATTGGGTAGGTGACCACAGCTACCCACCTGGCCTGATCTTGCTCTAATTTGCAGACTGTTCTACAGGCTCCTTTCATAGAGATTTCAGGATCTATGGCAAGGATAATAGCCAGGGAGGAAAACAGAGTTCCAGAAGCTTCTTCAAATAGTACCCATAATACATACTTATGAGTGCAAAGATATATATGGGTTTATTTGTCTATCTGTAGAGCCACCAATACTCAAGGACATAAATCAAATCTTTCATCATTGAAGAGAAGCCAAAATGAGCCTCCGACATAAATATCATTTAAAAATTTTCCACTGCACCATTTCACCCCTTCGTTCATCAATCAGATCCACCTGCCTATAGAAGTCCAGTCTTTATTTTACCTGCTGAGTGAAAATGGCAATCTCATTGACTTACCCTAGTCCTTAGGCTCTTAGAAATTAATGGTGAACCATTTGTGAGCTATCCATCTGGGCCAGAGCCCACAGAATGGTTTGTGCCCTGACAAAGGTCTGTTATATTTTGCCTTTGCCTTCTTTGCTCCTGTAATATGTGACTTTCATATGCTTCTCCCTGATACATGCTGTGGAGAGATGCAAAATCTTTGTTGAGTAGCACCTCTGTAACAATGGGAAAATTCCTCCCCAGATGACTTGGGACAGATTGGAGCCAAACCATTTCCTTCAGTCCCTGAGCACATTGTTTCCCTCCAGCGACTTCTGCAATCCAGAAACAGCTGCAAATTCCAGTAAAACAACATTGGGATTCTATCCCTGAAGCCACCCTAACCCTTTGTTTTTCTCCCTGGAGGGAGGAAAGGGAAAAATCCTTGAAAAGCTGCCATGGTGCATTATTTCCAAGCGTCTGTTGGTGGAGGTGTGAGCCAAGCATCCCTTTTACTGGAGGAAAGGAGAGAGCAAAAATGGAAAAAGGAAGATACAAAAACTGATGGAGAAAAATCTGAAGGAGTGAAATAAAGTTACACAATAGGAAAAAACAAAATGAGTAAAAACACTGCTTATGCAAAGCATTTGAAATGCACTCTTCAGAAGGCTTAAACTCAGCTTGCTTTTCACTTTGGGTGAGCCAGGAAGCCAGTCTATTTTAATATTTAACTTGGACCATTCATACTTGAAACTAACCTAATAAGAGAACATCAGGATATATAAAAATGGTACTGTGAATTGAAGGTGCCTAAAGAAGATATTATTTCACAAAATTATTTACGGTAACATTCTTGTAATTCATTAGCAACCTCTACAGTACACTTAAATGGTGTGCCAATTTATAAAATTATCTTTCATTTGCCCTTTCACATTCACTCTCTGATCCTTTCCTTTCCTTGCTGTGCCTGGGAGACTAGTTCTTTTTTTTCTTTCTAATTCTCAGCCGAGGACATTTTTGCCATTGCTTTTTCAGAGAGGGTGGAAGGAAGAGAGAGAAATATTGACATGAGAGAGACACATCAATTGGCTGCCTCCTGCACGCTCCCCAACCCGGGCCAGGGATTGAACCTGCAACCGAGGTATGTGCCCCTGGCTGGAATCGAACCCAGGACTCTTCAGTCTGTGGGCAGATGCTCTAACCACTGAGTCAAACCGGCCAGGATGAGTCAGGTCTCTATGAATGAAATCAGTGCTTGCTTTCTCACTTCTGGTTGGGGTTAGCTCGTGGGAAGCATCAGCAGGAGGAGGCTGAAGAGTGGAAAGAATGAGGCTGAGATATTCGTTACTGTGGTTCCCACCCTGATGGGTCACCACGGGTGGGCTGCTTCTCTCTGTTCAAGTTCACAGCCCCTGGGAGAGGGGAGTGTCCCCTCCTCTTTAAGCAGCTCTGCCCTGCTGCTTCCCCTTGCTCTACATGTGTGGGGGTTGGGTACCAGAATCCCACTGTTGCTCACCCCTGGGTACTGCATTTTCCTTTTCCAATTCCCTAAGCCTCACCCACACCTTTATAGACTAGTTCCTTAAACTCTCTTTAATTGTACAGTCTGAGTGTGGTCTCTGTTTCCAGGAGGTGTCCTGGCATAATTTTTCTCTTCAGCTAGACTATCTCTTGGGTGCAGTCTTATAGGATGCCCTGTATCTCCTTCAAAACATCTAGCATGGCCCAGCCGAGCGTGGCTCAGTGGTTGAGCATCAACCTAGGATCCAGAAGATTGCGGTTTGATTCCTAGTCAGGGCACATGTCTGGGTTGTGGGCTCGATCCCCAGTTGGGAGAGTGCAAGAGGCAGCCGATCAATGACTCTCATCATTGATGTTTCTATCTCTCCCTCCCTCTCCCTTCTTCTCTCTGAAATCAATAAAACCATATTTTTAAAAAAAGTAGTGAAAGTAAATCAACTTGTTTGAAGAGGTCCGCATTATGGCGTTCACTTCATTTGGAAGAGTTAGAAAATTCAAAGTCCCATTTTGGGGGAGTTTATGAGTTACAAACCAACTCACTTAAGAGGTGGAAGGAATCAACGATGAGAGAGAATCATCGATCTGCTGCCTCCTGCACACCCCTGTGGATGAAAAGGGGCCACGTGCTAAACCCGACCAGCTCAGGGAAGGCCTGCATGGTGCTCTTGCAAACTCAGAGACCTAAAGTAACCACCAGAGTGGTCTGAAATTAAAACTTCTTAAACAAAAAGCAGCCTATGGTAGGTAGTCATGTCCTAAGGCAGCATTTTTCCCTGACAATGGTTAATTTTCACCTTAACTAAGCCTGTTGATTGTCTTTTTGTATCTACTATAACATATCATTGGAATGTCAAAGTAATTTTCCTTTTCCCAGACCCCTCAAAGCACAGGCACTGCTCTGCGCAGACCACAAGTCCCCTCACTGTTATTGAATTCATTGTTGACTGTTAACTATCCTGCACCCACCTAAGTAAAAGAAGTGTGTCCATCATTTTAGTTTTATCCAATCCCAGAGGTTTGGTGTCAACAGTTTGGCTCAAATAAACTCACAAAAAAATTCTTCACAGGTTTGAATGTTTTCTTACGTTAACTCCCCCGCTGGGGATCTAGCCTGCAACCCAGGCATGTGCCCTGACCGGGAATCAAACCGTGACCCCCTGGTTCATGGGCCAACACTCAACCATTGAGCCACACCGGCCAGGCTCACTACTTTTTTTGATTGACAGTACCACAGTGACCTCGGTGCTGACTTTTGTACTGCAAGGCTGACTTTGAAAGGCAGCCCAAGAGAAAAGTGTGGAAAATATATGTATCTTGCCCTGGACTCAGAGTGGCTCCATCATTGATTCCAGCTGAGTGGGCTCTTTCAGGCAGTGGGCCGAGCCTGTGTGCCTGCTGGCCTTCGTGAAGAATCATAGCAGGGTCCCAGGAATGGTTACATCTTCTTCAGAGGGTTGCTCCGAGGCATTCAGTGAGATGATATACATAAAGAACTTAGTACCAGTCATAGTGGGCACTCCACGCATGCTCTTTATTATTTTTTTGTAGAGATTTCCAGCCAGTATACAATTTAGATAGAAAGCTTTTTTTTTTTTTAATTTGGAAAATCATTACAGTTGGCATTCTCCTAGTCGGTCATGCCAAGTATTGCAATGCCCCCAAAGGGTTGTTTTCACCTCCTTTACTCCTGTCTCCATGATAAATAAGGAGCGTTTGGCAGCGCTGAGGATCAAATAGTACAATGGAGTTACATGCACACATGTTTAAGTTGCTTGAAGTCAACTATATGTTCAACAAAAGGAAATAATACAGACGAATATATACATATGTGTGTGATTCCCCCCCCCCCCCAACAATATGGCCCTTAAATTCAAGCCAACTTCTTCATCTGGTGCTCCACCAAAGAAACAGCCATGCCATCTGTTCCAGCTCTGGGGGGAAACTGGCTTTGTCGAACTTACTGCAAGATCGCATGAAGCCATGCGATCTGTACTGTATGAGTGAGTTAAGAGATTTTTTTATGGTGATTTTTATCTATGCATGGTTTTTGCCCTGTGTGTTGGCTTTAGAACCCAAATCCAAGCATGGTGCAACACCACTGCTACACACTATTGTGTGTCATTTCAAGTAGTCAGACCCTAAGCATATATGAAAAGTGACTGCTAACAATACCCAGTATTGTTCTGAGGTTACATTCAATATTATTTTCTTTTTAAAATATATCTTTATTGATTTCAGAGAGAGGAAGGGAGAGGGAGAAAGAGATAGAAACATCCATGATGAGAGAGTCGTTAAATCGGCTGCCTCCTGCACGCCCCTGACTGGGGATCGAGCTCCCAACCCTGGCACGTGCCCTGACCGGGAATCAAACTGCGATCTCCTGGATCCAAGGCCGACGCTCAACCGCTGAGCAACACCTGGCCGGGCATTATTTTCTTTGTTTTTTTACCATTTTATTAAAGTTATTGGGGTGACAAGGGTTAATGTGAACATATAGGTTTCAGGTGTATGTTTCTATGTTACAAGATCTGTATATTGCTCTGTGTGCCCATCACCCAAAGTCTTATCTTCTCCCATCACCATATATTAAGACTCCCTTCACCCCCCCATCCCCTCAATATTATTTTCTATTCATTTCAGGTGTACAGCATAGTGGTTAGACAATCATACTTTACAAAGTGGTCCCCCAAATATTTCAAGTACCCACCCGGCACCATACATAGTTGTTACAATATTATTGACTATATTACCTATGCTATACTTTACATACTTGTGACTATTTTGAAACTACCAATTTGTACTTCTTAATCCCTTCACCCTGCCCCCCAACCCAATAATGACATTAATATTTTCAATTAGTTATTTAAAAAATACTTACTGAGTATTTACTACCTGCTAGGAAATTATTTAATTGGCTGTAGCTTAAGCTGATGTTTTATTTGGGAAGGCCTAGTTGGCAGTGATTAAGTGTTCTTAAGTTTCGTTTTCTTGGATTTGAGTGCACTGACTCTGGTTTACTTAGGCTAGCAAGGCATCAGAGCCACCTCAAACTAATGGCCTCCTTGTTTAATTACTCTAATACCTGGAGTATCCAGGAGACACTCTTCCTTAATCATGAACCAGGCTGCAGGATATAGGACAGTCTACTTGTGAGGCGGGTCAGGAGGGAGGGACTGTTACCCGGAGTCTAGGAGTGTCAAGCCTAGTGTCAGGTGTCTCACTGGTCAGGCCCAGCCAACATACCCGTGAGCACTGAGATGAGGAAACCCCTGGATTGGGACCATGTGGACCAACAAGAAGCGAGTGAGTGCTGTATATGTCCAGGGGCCAGACAGGTGAGAATCTGAGCAGAGAAGACAGAACACAGAAGTGGTGCACACCTGGGAAGGAAAGGAGGAAAGCAATTCCGGAGCTGACCCTGACCAGAGAGTAGCATCAAAGGCCAAAGTATAGAGTTCAGGCAGAGGGTCAAGAGACCAGACAAGGAGACAGGACCACAGCTATGTGGTAGAGATAAAGCGAAGAGAGCACGGACTTCAGAGTCAAGCAGACCCAGGTTTGAATCCAAGGGCAACTATTTATCTGCTGTGTAAACTTGGGCAAGCCACTTAACCTCTCTGAGCCTCCATTTCCTTGACTAAAAAAGAGCATAATAATGCCTACCTCACAGAGTTGTTATAAGGAGTTTAAATAATTTATGAAAAGTGCTTGGCCCTTGGAGCACTCAACAAATGAGAGCTGTTATTATTATCAGCATCAGCCTCATTATTTATATTGAACCACTGAGATTTCTTCAGCTCAACAGAGAAGGTAAAGCAAATGAGAGGAGTGCTTGCCAAGAACAGAGAAACCAGGAGGGGGAGCTGGGCCTCCCCAGAACTGATCACAAATGACTTCCTTCACTTATGTTCGGCCATTTGTAATTGTCAGTATGCTCATTTGTTCTTATTCTCGATATTGCTATCACCAGTGTCATCATTGTCACTATGCCTCCAGCAAAAATAGAAAGAGCCTTAGGTTCTCTTAAATCAGCAACACTGCATGTACTCTGCCCCTCGCATGTCCATTTATCTTTTCTGAGCTGTCATTGATATCCAGGGACACCACCTGCTTGGGGTTTCTGACACTGTCTCTATGGTTTCTGGCCAGATCTAATTAGCTAAGTGAGGTGGAACCCAGTGAGGTCAATAGGTTAATGCTGGCAGGGGAGATGGGACTTGGGAGGGGGGTGGAGGGAGGGAAGGGGAGACACAGGTGGTTACAAGAGATGGTGCTTATGATGGGAGGACGTGACCAACATAGCCTGGTGTCAGGGGTACTTACTGGGGTAGAAAACCAAGGTCATGACCTTCTGTGCCCTCTGAGGAGTCTGTGACAACATATTTCATCAGACAATGACATTGACCCCAGTGATCCTGCATGTTTCCAACTGATGTGATTGCCCCATTTACATTTGACTCACCCAGCTCTTAGTGCCCAATCCAATAACAACCAGCATTTATTTAAGCCCTTACTGCATGCCAGGCACGGGGCTAATGCATTTTACACACTGTCCCATTTAAGCCTCACCACAACCCTATGAAATTGGTAGTATTGTTTGCTCCATTTTATAGATTAATAGAGGCTCAGAAAGGTTAAGCAACTTGTCCAAGATGATACAGCTAGTAACACTGGTGAGCCAGGTTGGGAATCCAGGTTTTGCTGATTCTAGATCTCCAGCTCTGAATAACCTGTGCTTCTCACACTTTACTGTGCATGTGAGACTCTGGGAGATTTGTTAAAGTGAAGATTTTGATTCAGAAGATCTGGATGGGGCCTGAGATGCTGCATTTCTGACCAGCTCCCAGGCTGTGTGCATACCATTGCTCCATACTTTGAGCAGCAAGGGGCTTGCCTGATAGGTTTGGTTCACAGTAGTTAGTTGGTAGGTTTCTCTCCAGGGGAGGTTGGATTTTGGTCTTAGATAAGACCATTTATGTAGTGTGTACTCATTTTCTGTGCTGAGTAACACATTACCACAAAGTTAGCAACTTAAACACCGCCCATTTATTTTTTCACAGTTTTTGTGGGTCAGGCCTCTGGGAGCAGCATGACTCTTCGCTCCGGTTCTCAGAAGTCTGAGTCAAGGTGTCCGCCAGGCTGAGCTCTCATTTGGAGCTCAGGGCTCTCGTCCAAGCTCATTGGGGATGACACAGAATTCAGTTTCTTTAGCTAGTGAACTACTGTTCCTGTTTCCTGGCTGGCTGTGAACTGGGCCCACTCTCCATTCCTAGAGACACACTTCTTGCCACCCGGCCCTTCCATCTTCAAAGCCAGCGATGGAGAATCTCCCTTTCATGGAATCCTTCTCAAACTCCACGTTTCTTGGGCTCCTGTTTGAGACCTCTAGATCCAGATTTAAAGGGCCATGCAATCAGGTCAAGATCACCCCGACAATCCCCCTATCTGATTTGGAACCTAAATTACATCTGCGAAATTTCTTCATGGCAGGATGTAGGTTAGTGTTTGGATAACCAGAAGAAGGCTTGGGTATACCAGGGGCCAGATGTCTTGGGGGCCATCTGAGAATTCTGTCCATAAGTATTTGGTTTGCCTGGGTGAGCTGAGTTGTTGATTGATCAGTGTTTTTAGAGTCATGGAAACTGAGACTATGAAAAATGCCTTATTTCTGCTTTCACTTCTACTCATTTGTTGTAAGCCTTTCTTTAATATTAAAGTTTACCCACAATGGTTTCAAAATAAAAATAAACTATCTTGGGGGAGATTACAGCAAATTGAGCCAAGCCCCTTTCCCTGTTCATTGTGCAAACAAAAAGCGTAAAATAGCAACTGATACATAGATCATTCGGGGTTTTTCATTAACTCAGAACCAACGTTCAGGAATAAGTCTCCAGATGCAATCATGTTCACACGAAGGCAGCAGCTTCTACTCAAGGAACTGTAAGTGCTCCCTGGGTGACGTGAGCGAATAAATATCAGTGCCTGCATTTTGAAGAAGCAGGGTTTGTAATACCTTCGCATCAAAGATCTGTCTGAAGTCCCAGGGCCTAACCCCCTTCTTTTCTTTTCTTTTTTAAATTTATCTTTATTGTTGAGAGTATTACAGGTATACTATTTCCCCCCGCAAATTACCCCCTCCACTTACTCCCACCCCCTCCCCAGGCCTTCACCCTTGCTTTTCTTTTTAATTGATTTGAGAGAGAGAGAGAATTCAATTTGGTGTTTCACTTATTGATGCATTCACTGGCTGCTTCTCGTATATGCCCTGACTGGAGATGGAACCTGCAACCTGGGTATATCAAGACAATGCTCCAACCAACTGAGCTATCTGGCCAGGGCCTTCACTCCCTTCTTTTCTTAGTGCTATCCTATTTTCCTCCCAAAGACACTGTCCTGTAGTTACACAGCTCATAAAATGTTAACCCAAAATTGTTTTTCTTACTTGGGTCTGTGAGAAGACAAGTCAAAGAAGGAAGTGGGAAACCAGCTGCTAGAAACCTTCGGGGGAGGGAACTACCAGGTGTTGTTTTTTATAGTGGGGAGAGTTCCCTCTCCAAGCAAAGCAGAGAGAGAAGCGACGCACACGTGTTGGGGATTCTTGGTTTTGAGAGTGTTGCCCAAGATAGCCTGCCATTAAGAGGTGGGGCTAGGCAGGACACGATCCTGGCCATACTCTTTCCACTGCATTCTCCGTAGTGCCTCCAAAGCAGTAGCGAAATCACCACATAAGACATACCACAACTTTCTTGGCCAGCTCACAGCATAGAGCACAGCGAGGGAATGGCTGTGGGAAAATCCAGGTGTCCATTGCAACCTCAGGGCAAGAAGGCAAAATTTCTTCCTCCAGAGCTTGAAAGGCACGGCTGAGGTGACTGCCCTTAACCACATTTTTGCCAACACAGAACACACTCTGCATTTTTGGTCTCATGGCATCATTTCTGAAAGATGAATCATAACAGCAGTACATCTCTGCTGTGCCTGCTGAGACTTGCTTTATCGGTCTCCTGTTTCATCGTCAATCAAATGATGCTGTCATTCCAGCTGGGAGGTATTTCGATTGTTCCAGATAGAAAGCGGTCACATTGGGAATGTGAGTGTGAGGGAGTGGTGTGTGCTTCTGTTGTGTATGTGTTTCCCTTCTGGGCCAGCGAAGGACATTATCTCATCTTAGCAATGTCTAAATGCGTTTTGATGGTAACTGATTACTAAGTTGAGGCCTTCCATAGGTCCTCTAGCACCACGGCAATTTGCTAATGGACAAAAAGAATTCCTTGCTCAAGTGATCATTTAAAAAAATCCTATGCCACTCGCTTCTAAATAGAAGCATAAACATAGGGTAGTAAAATAGAGACTAGGAATAAAATGAGAGGGTTGGAGTAAAGGACTTCTAAGGACCCCTTTGATTTACAGAAAATTCCAAGTTAGACATTGAAAGACTTAGAAATGATGATAAATGCCTGCAAAGGGAGAGTATGACTTTAGGAAGGTAGTGGGAATCTTTACAACTGATAAATGAGTTTGAGTGTGTGTGTGTGTGTGTGTACCTGTCTCCAACACTGAGGTAAATATATATATATATTTGTTCTCAAATTGATGGCTCAGTTGATGGCAGACTGGAAAGGACTCCAAGACCAGCCAGAAACCCTGGAGCAAGGCAGGCATTCCCAGAAGGTCTTGGCAGAAAGAGTCAGACCAAGAAGAAGGCTGACTGGTCAGTGCCAGGAAGGGTGAGAAATGAACTAACCACAGGTGGTGGAGCACAGCCCACATGGTCGAGAGGCCTGGACAGCCTGAAATCCAAGTAAGTCGCTCTGGGAAGTGGGTAGCAGGGACTGTGCCTGGGAGAATGTGGCTCAGAGGTGGGGTAGGGTCTTTTGGAGGATTGATTTACAGAAAATTCCAAGTTAGACATTGAAAGACTTAGAAATGATGATAAAAGGAGCAAGAACACAGCACTCAATCCAGAACAAAAGGGATACAGCAAGGGTCACCGAAAAGAGACCCAGATACAGGCTGCTAGGGACTTAAACTCTAGGTATGAGGCTGGCTCTTAGAACCAGGAGAGATACTTGTATAGCCCCAACAGCAGGGCTGGTGCCATTCTCTTGAGAAAACCAGCTTAGTGCTCCTTAGAGTCTCCCATACCATAGAGATAGGCCTCTGCTGAGATAACTGCCAAAGCATAGAAGTAGGCATGCGATTTCAAGAGATTTAAGGGGTGGCTCCTGTCCTCAAGCATCTTATAATCTATTTAGGAAGCAAAGGTCAGCACACGCGAGACAGAGAAAAATACATCTCTGTGTTCATTAACTGTGTGAGGTACAAGCTGTAGGTGTTAAGAAAAAAAGAGGAAATTCATATGTGAAGGAAGGTTTCATAGTCGAGGTGAGCTCTGGGGAATGGTTTAAATTTTTTTAGCAAAGAAGAGCCGATTCTGGGCATTGGGAGTGGGAGATGTTCACGGGGGTGGAGAGAGCCTGAGGGGTCTTCTGCACCCTGTTCCTACCCACGCAGGAGGAGCTGGGCCTCTCATTCCCGCAGGGGGAGCCACTAGTGAAACAGCTGTGAGCACTGAGAAAGCAGAAGGTAAAGAGAGGAAGTGGAGTTGGCTTGGTCAGAGGACGGGGTCAGGATGACCCTGGGGGCAGCTCCCAGCCTCCCCTGGCACCGAGTCTCTTTCGGCTTCTTCACTCCTCTCACCTGGACTTGCGGTGGCGCCAGCTGCCAGCCTGCGGGCATTTTCCTCTGCGCTTCCCGCCTACGCTCCCCACCCGCACCTCTCCAACTCCTCGCTTCCCTTCCACTTGTTTAATGCCGACTACTGAATCATATTTTCCTATTAATTTTAAACACTGGGAGCTCGGAGACTTAGTCAACCCCCCTCCCCCAGACGGCATACTAATACACATTGTGTTGCAGCCTCTCTGGATCCCACTGCTGACAGAATAGGTCACCTGTTTAGCATCATCAGGATGAGTGTCACCAGCAGGATGACTGCTCTCTATATTGAGGGGTATGAGTCAACTCAGCATATTCATCTATCTTTGTGACTTTTACTGTAAAAAAAAAAAAAGGAGTTTTCACATATTTCTTTAGCACTGGCACTTGCCTTTCCCAGTCTGCTGCTGCTTACAAAATTCCTAATGGTTAGTGTCAGGTCCCAGGGTGCTGGCCTATAATGCTGAGAAAGGAACTGGTGTCAGAGAATCTTGGCTCTCAGCTGCTATTTTACTCTGCAGGAGCAGCAAGAAATAGGAGCTGAGCTAATCCCTCTCCTTTAGCAGCTGCTTAAGCAGACCTGGCATTTGGGCTGGAAAAGTGTATCAACTCGCCCCAATTTAGAGAAATCATTTTTTCACCTTGAGAGAGTGACGTATGTACTGCACCTCTGAGGAGGCTTTTCTGTGGGCTTGGAGCAGGAAAAAGCCAGACACCCTACAGAGCTGTCGTATAGACTTGATCTGTGTGAGGTGCTGGCTGTGGTAGGAGGTAATGACAATGATTGACACTAGTTCAGCAACTTCCAGCAGATTGTTTTAAACTTCATTTAATCCTCTCAACAAGACTGAGGAAAAGGGGTGATTTTGTTGTTATTTTATTATTGACGGATGAAGAAATAGACTCACTTTCTTAACAAACAGTCCATCAGTTGCAAACCAGAAATGAACCCAATCTGAGTCCCAGACCTGCTTCCTTCCCCATAAACCCAGAGGTTCTATTACTCTGCACGGTGATCACTTGTGAGGTGTGTCACAGAACAATGTGTCATTAACAAAAAATGAGATCTGATGGTGATATATTTTAGAGTCATAAGTCAGAGTAGGTAATGTTTCTTTTCATTTTCTTGTATTTAAATGTACTTTTTGAATAAGGAGAATGGATCAGATTGCAGTCAGCTAGTTGAGAAATCATGCGTATCAGTTTTATCTGTGCAATAGCAAAGAAAGACCATGCCTGGGGGAGGTAATAATAGTTGGCATGCTTATAAATTACTGTACCAGGTTTTCTTCCCTGCAAAATACTGGGTTTCACCCAAGTTTGATTCTGGGTTCTGCCATGAGAGTGCTTTGCCTGTGTGAATGTCATTCATTTTGAATTTCTCCAAAAGACAGAAGTGGTCAATCACTGTGGTCACCATGCAGCCTTCCCAATAGATCTGACCATGATAGGACACCATTCACTTCCTTTGAGCCACTGCTGGGTACTGAACCTTAACATACTAATCTAATGAACTTTTGCTTATGGGGGAAAACTCGTATAACCAACTCCATTCTTATTTGTGTATAATGTTAGGACTACAGTGTTCTATTAATGGTAATATTATTACTATGTCTGTAATATAGGCTATAGAAAAGTGTAAACACTATTATTAAGCAAATATAATATAAACATTCTTGAAGAAGTGCTGTACCACTTAGTGGGACTTAGTAGAAACACTTGAAATATGTTTGGGAGCCATTTTTACACAAATGAATGCTGTTGTGATTTTTGTCCCCCCTATCTCCCCAACCCCCAGGGGACACTCGGCAATGTCTGGATACATTTTTGCTTTTTATTTTGGGGGGCTGTTATACCACTGCTATTAGCATCCGGAAATGCTGCTAAACACCTTACAGTGCACAAGACAGCGTCACACAACAAAGAACTGTTCACCCCCAAATGTCAACCTGGCTGAGGTTAGGGACCCCTGGCCTATACTGACACTGAAATGATCAGCATGTTGGTAGAACTTGATATCTGACGCAGCTGATTCAATCACAGAAGAGGAAAACCAGTTGTTACTATCTCTCAGCCGTCCCTCTGCCCTCCAACTTTTGGGAGCCGGTTTCGCTCAGCTCCCCACTCCTCAGTGGAAAGTCACCCCCAACATTTCCTGTGGGCTTCCAGGTGGCTTTTGTGTTAGCAGCGGGCTGGCGATACTATTTGCTTTTTTCACTGCTACTGCCTGTTCCAAACTGTTGCTTTCAGCTCAGGCATCTGCTGCCCGCCTCCCAGGACCATTTGGCGCCAGGCTGGATACCATTCCTCTTTCTCCCTCGCTGCAAATCCTGCCCAAACACCTCTTCCATATGCTTATGGTGGGTTGCAAACTATTGCAACTATTGTGCTGTTGTTCAGGGTTATTTGTGAATGTCTCGTCTTCCTCACTATAAGAAATTTCTCCCTGGCCTGATCTTGCATGAGGTTTAGCTGTCCCACCCAGCTGCCAGAGTTCCTCACCCTCTCACATCTCACTCCTGCTGTCCCTTAAGCTGTCACCTGAATGGCCAGATGAAAACTCACAAATTCCTGTTTCTTTCTTATGTAAAGCAGTTTGGCCTTCTTTGTTTCACTCACTTCTTTCTTTGCCCTGGGTGGGGTGGGAGTGGTTTTACTCAAATAGGAACATCAAAGTTCCTATTTGTTCCTAGACAAACAACTGTAAGCAACACTACTGCCACCAACGCCCCCCCCCAAAAAAAAAAACCCATATCCCCTGGGATATATTATGGCACTGTTCTGGAAGGCAAAATTGTAAGTTCTTGTTTTACATAGAATTCTTTATGTAGAATTTTTACATAGAATTTTTTTTTCTTCCCAACAGACTGGGGAGAAACAATGTGATGTAGCTGTTAAGAGCCGTGGGCACTGAAATTGGACCATCTGGGATTTGAATCTTGGCTCCACCATCTATTATCTGAGTGACCTTGGGCAAGTTACTTAACCTCTCTGTTCCTTAGTTTCCTCACCATTACAATGGGTGGAAATACAGTACGTATCTCATAGAGCAGGTGTGAGAATTGTAAAAGGTAATACATTCTTTAAGGTGAAGTGCTCTCTAGTTCAGTGGCTGACACTTGGAAGCTCCTCAACAAATGGTGAGTGCTGATGATTGGGATATATAAAGAGGCTGTCCACATAAGAGCAAAAGCATGCAATGGGCACATTCCTATAGGGCGGGATGAGTGTGCTAAGCTATAGGGGTTCAGAGGAGACAAAGAGCTTCTGCCTTAAAGAACACCCAGTCTCCTGGGAAAATTGGAGAAGTGAACAAATAACCATAATGTGACTTGACAATGTGACAGCAGAAGGCTGTTTGTACTTGTCAAAGGATTTTTACTCAGCAGTGACCATGACACCCTGTTGCTCTGGGTAGATGTTAGTTTCTATCTCACAACAGAATCAGGGCATGACATTCTCCTTGCAGTGAAAGGGAGCTGAGTAGAGGGTCCCTGGGTATCTGCCCAAATCCAGCTGCCCAAATCCACAGCTTGAGGAACCAAGATGTGTCTTTGCTCTGTCTTTGCTGCTAGGCTCCCCTCTCCATGGGCAGCCTTGGAGGGGGCTTTATACCCCATGGTGAGCTGACTCTTGAGTAAGACCCTGGGGCTCAGCAGCCTCTCAGAGTGCACGCAGGAGCCAGAATTCTGTAGGAGATTCATCCTGCCATGTCTAAAAAGAGCCTACATTAATAATTAGAGCATTTTTAAGTGACAGTTTTAAGTGACTTAAATCACGTAAGCCATACGTTATTGCTTTTAATTGTTTATATCGTGAGTACATGCCCTGAGTAAGCATGTTTCCAAATAGCAATGATGATGAAAATACAACAATCATTATTCTTTGTCTAATTTCAATGCCTTTTACCTCACCATCTCCCCAACCTCCAAAATATATCATGGCCTAGGGTAAGTTACAAAAACTTTGTGAGTTATTGTCTTGCTTATTAAAGGAAATGAAAACTTAGATTTTTAATCATTTCTAGAGAATATTGGCAATATCTTGAGAGTCACAAAACAAGAAGGGGGATCACCATGAAATAGCATAACATTAAAGTCAATCAAATGGGGGGGGAGTTAAAGTTCAATTTATTTTTTGTACCTGACCAGGATAAATTCCAAGTAGACATATTAAAATGTATAAAATGCAACCACCTTCTCTTGTAGAGGAAACTAAAAGACAGTTGCTCACCTTTGAGTGGGGAAGGCATTTCTAGTTATGACATTAAGCCCAGAACCATGAAAGAAAAGATTGATATATTCAATCTCATAACATTAAATTTTCTGCATGAGAAAGACCATGAGCAAAGCTGAAAGACAAATGACAAACTGGATGGAAATATTTGCAGCTCTATTACAGACCAAAGACCAATTTCCCTTAACATATGAGCTCCTACATATCAGAAAGGAAAAGACCAGCAGAGCACTAGAAACATGGGCAGAGAATGTGAACAGGCCTAGGAAAAGGAGGCACAAATGGCCCCAGGCACAGGAGAGTAGCTAAGCCTCATTCACAATAGAAAAAATATCAAGTTCAAATTACACTGAGATATTAAATCTTGATGATCAAATTAACAAAGACCCAGAAGTCTGATCACATGCTCTCTAGACGGGGGTGTTCTGAGACAGGCACTTTCAAACCCTGCCAGTGGGAGTACGAGTTGGTGCAACAGCCAGGAAGAGTAACTTGGCATTAAATCCACTTTTAGGAATTTAGGCTTCAGATATTCCCCAAATGTACATAATAAAATATATATAATATTATTCAGTACAGCAGTGTTGTTAGAGCAAGACAGTACTAGCCACCTAAATGCCCGTCCACGGGCGTTAAATAAATTGTGGCATATCCTTACGGTATAATATGATGCAGTGAAAAGAAAAACAATGATGAAGCTCTTTGTGTACTGATATAATAATCACCAGTACATATTGTTAAGTGAAAAAGTAAGGTGCATAGTGTGTGTACAGCATGCTATGCTTCTGTACAAAGAGAGAGTGTGTATGTATACGCATGTAATTTTTTCCCTTGTATGTACATAAACTATCTCTGTTTGGCTGGGGTCAGCAGTGGAAGGAATGTTTCACCGTATGTCCTTTTTTTGTAGTTTCTTTTAATGTTGAACTGTGTGAAGGTATCACCTATTAAAACTTAAAAAGATGTAATAATAGTAATGTCAAAAATTGTAACTAAATAAATTAATTTAATTAAATGACTGAGTTTCTAAGCTCATGTATGGTTGTCTGTTCAATCTCTATTCCTCCTCTATGTTTCTTAATATAATTCTGTTTTATTTAGGGATCTGCCCCTTCCCACGTCCCCCCTGTGTCCCAGTCCACATCTGGGACTTCCCAGTCTAAGGGTAATTCTATCCAACCGGCCAATAATTCGCTCAGGAACCTTGGCCAGAATCAGTGTGTGGCATTGACCCGAGAACAGGGGTTGACTCAAGAATAGGCATGTGACCAAAAATATGCTAGAGGTTCCTAGGAAAGAAATTTCCTTGCTCTTAGGTGAACTTCACCCAAATTGATGGCAACTCCATGTGAAACCAGTAACTGCTTCTTCCATGAAGGAAGAAGCCCAAGGTCAAAGCCAACACCCAAAGGAGGCCATCTCAGGGCATTACCAAGGAATAGATCCAGAGCCACTAAGTTAAACCGCCCCTGAAGCCTCCCCTATTTCCCAGACTTGCAGTTACATAAAGCAATACTTGTCCATATTGTTGACGTGAGTTTGAATTGAATTTTCTGTTCCTTGAAGCCCAAGGCTAATACCCATGTCGCACAGAGAAATACGTTTCCAAGAATCTAAGTGAAACACATGGGCAAGTCAGAAGGAAAAATTGCCTCCTGAAGTTTCTCAGACTTAGCCAACTGCCAAGGCACATGGCATGTGTTGACACAAAAAACTTTCCGAATCGGGCTCTGAACTCCAGTTAGAACATGGTACAGAGGCAGTTGGGAGGAGGGCTGGAGAGAATGAGAAGATGCCAAACATCGATCGTGGTTGGGACTGGGTAGGGGGCCCACTGGGTTCTCTTCTATATTTTCTCAGATAAAAAATGTGAATGTGATACTTTCATGATGAAAAACTAAATACCAGCCAAAAAGGCCACTTGGAAGCAGAATGGGAAAGAGGCTGGGCCAAGCAAACCACCAAGTTAATGTCGGGTTTTCAAAATACAAGCCTGAAGGCTAAATAAATAAATGCTTACAACAAAGCTCTTCATAAATTAGAGAGTAGGAAGCTTAAGAACTCCCATTAGGCTAGTAGGAGTGAGGAACTGAAGACAAACACAGAGAACCCAAGAAGCAACGTTAGATCACAGCTGTAATATTTAAAGCAGAGCTTATTTTTCTGTTCTTGAGACGACGATTTTCACAAATACTTTTGAGGCGTCCTATTTCTAATCCCCCCTCACGTGGCATTTGTTTTCGTTTGCTGGTAATTTCCACAGGCTGAGGGGCACTTCAGGGGTCAGGTTAGGAGACTTGAGCATCTTCTGGACAAGGAGAATCCTGGAAGTGCAGGTAGAGTCCCCCCCACCTCTATTGATCCATTGATAACCTTTATGGAGACAGAAGAAGAGGGCTTATAAAGGAGACCTGAGTCAAGGGTGATCAGGGAAGTAAGAGGAAACCAGGGAGAGGGATCCATAATCCAGAAGCAAAGCGATGAAATCGGACAGGGCCTGGAAAGTGCCTGTCGGACTCGGCACCTAGGAAATCACTGGCGACGTGGGCAAGAGCAGCGATGAGAGCTGAGTTCAAGGAGCATCCTTTCGCTCTGAAGAAGCCTGGCTGTGAAGGATACGAGAAAGAGGGTGGAAGCTGGAGGACACAGAGGGCTTGG
This sequence comes from Miniopterus natalensis, assembly GCF_054644295.1. Classification (NCBI taxonomy): domain Eukaryota; kingdom Metazoa; phylum Chordata; class Mammalia; order Chiroptera; family Miniopteridae; genus Miniopterus; species Miniopterus natalensis. The sequence continues at coordinate 23,253,593 of NC_142081.1, read as the reverse complement.
GGGTCAGAGTGTCTGTTTATGGGCCCGGGGAAAGTGCCAGTAGAAAAAGAACACCACGGTGCCCATGGGACCAAGGTTAATAAATTCAGTCTGACTTAGAGACGGCCGGAGATGGGGTGCAGAGAACAGGTGGAGTGACTCCTTCGGCAGAACACCTTTTGCCCAGGAGGAGAAGAGAAAGGAAAGGAAAGATGGATGCACGTATAGGTATATTGACAAGTAGGAGGGCAGGCAACTGAGGGAATGCAGTCTGAAATCCTGTATTTCCTTTGTGCTATGGGAGTGAGGGTGCTGTAGGTGTCTTGAGAACACTGGTGAGATTTTAAGTCATTAAGCGGATGCTACGGGACCCTAAGAGCTGTCAGGAAGAATCCAGGCAGCAGCTGAGGTTAGAACCTGGAAAGTTAGCCTGTGTGCCAGGGGCAGAAAAAGCAGGCCCGTCTGGAGTTATGGTTTTGGCTTATGGCAAAGTCAAGAGGCAAAGGAGTGAAAGGGCACTAGCCACGGAATGACTGAATTGCAAAACCATGTGACTTAAACTAGATAAGGAATTGAGGAGAGGAGAATGGTGGTGGTGGTGGTGGAGGGGTCAGGAGAAAGAAAAGACATAAAAAATAAAAAGATCAGGAATGATAGTTCTCAACACTGGTTTGTAAGAAACAAGGGAGCGTCGTCAGGTAGGATAATCCTTACCTGTTCCTCCGTTCGGAGGGCAGATTGGAACATGAGGATTGGAGTTCACATGATTTGTGATTAGTGTTTCTGCATAATCAGGACTTGCAACATCCTGCTTGCCAAAAAGAAAAAAGAAAAGAGAAAAAGAAAGAAACTAGGGAGCTTGTTAAAAATGCAGCTCTCTGGGCCTCTGGTGAGAGATTTCAATTAAGTCTTGAGTAGAACCTAGGGGTCTCCATTGTGTGTTTTCTGAAATATGTTTTTATTGATTTTAGAGAGAAGAAGGGAGAGGGAGAGAAACGTCAGTGATGAGAGAGTCGTCATTGGCTGGCTGCCTCCTGCACGCCCCCTACTGGGGACTGAGCCAACAGCCCTGGCATGTGCCCTGATGACCAGGAATAGAACTGTGATCTCCTGGTTCATGGGTTGATGCTCAACCACTGAGCCACGCTGGCCAGGTTCCATTGTTTTTCCAAGTTATTGACTACTTTTTAAAAATGGGAGTAGTGTGTGCATGACATGAATTCAGAAAGTACAAAAATCTTTCTCTCACCCACCACTGACATTTTCTCCGATGTCTTGTTAGGAACATTCAATACATAATCACATAAGTATATATATTTTGATTTAAGTATATCTTTATTGATTTCAGAGAAAGGAAAGGAGAGGGAGAGAGAGATAGAAACATCAATGATGAGAGAGTCATTGATCAAGCCTGCAACCCGGGCATGTGCCCTGACTGGGAATCGAACCCCGATCGCCTGGATCCCAGGTTGACACTCAACCGCTGAGCCTCACCTGGCTGGGCTAAATATATTTTTTTTAAATGCAAACAATAGCCCATTGTACACGCTGTTCTACACTCCCCCCCCACACACACACTTAACCGTCATTCTTAAAGACCAGTTCATATCAGTTCATTGGAATCTATTTCAATATTCTATTGGCTACTTGAAATTCTATTTTTAATACCCAAGATGGAAAACAACGGGTGTTTATATTAATTCTCTAATTCAGGGATTCTCAACAGAGAAGGAGTTTTTCAATACCCTATGTATAGCTGTACTATAACCTGCAATTCTATGTTTTTAATAGATGGTTGGGATTTGGGTGGCTCGTGGACGAGACATTGAAAGAAACACTTGCCACAGGATTTGAGGGCATAATGAGTTTAAAAGATGGAAATACTTAGAGTGAGAAAACTGGAATGACAGAGAGGTTTTACTTTGCATCATGATCTCTACTGATTTTTTGCGAGATTTTATCCTGAATTTGTCACTTTGCTAGGTGAATACACAAAATATACTATTTGTGCAATTAGAAAGTCACCATGTATATTAATAGCTGTGGAATCCTGTTGACAACAGGCAAAGCAAAAAGCAAAAATAAAAACCAAAGCCAACCGAACCAAACCAACCAAATAAACAAAACTAGTAAAAACTACATTCTCATGTGCTGTCAAGGTTTCCATAAAGAAAGCTGTGAAAATGTCTCCAAGGGAAACGTCTTTTTATTACATCATTGGAATGTTCATTTTGCCATGAGAAAAAAGCTCCAGCTATGCAGCGAGTCTGCAACACTGAATTCCCCTGGATTCTTCAGTTCTGCTTGGATTTCTTGATTTGAGGCTAGGACTAATCTAGAAAGTAACAGATTGTAGATTGAAACACGGGTTTATGTGATTCCACACACCATGATCTTTCCATTACCAAACTCTCTTTCCCACCAAGGAATGTTCTTGACGCTCCTTACTAGAGAAGCCAGACATCCAGCCTCTAGTGGTGACAACTGCCTCACTTCTGCACAACTCCAGGCAGGTCCTCCAAACGACACTGGTAACTACTAATTGGGGGAGCTCTTCTGAGAATCACCTAGCTGTGTCAGTTGGCCTAATAGGTCCTGCTGGAATTATGCCACCCTCCCTGGCTGAAACAGAAAAGTAAACAAGCTTTTTACTACAGTCTAGCTAAGCACATCAGATATCTGACATAGAAGAATCCTTTAAAGTCAAAAGATGGGAAATAATGGGTGTGTATATTGTTCCTAATTTAGGGATTCCCCCAATTTGGGGAGTTCTGCAATATTCTATATAGTTCCTGTTTCCTTGTATTGCCCTACCCCCAAAGTGTTGCAATGAGTTTAAGAAAAGTGAATTGAGATATATAACAGAAGATGACACAAAACCATAGTGAGACTTACTGAATCAGTGTCAGTTAAAAGATGTTCTAAAGTACTCATCACATGGAATTGAAGTTTTAAAAAAATAGATTGAGTCGAGATTTCCAAGAAGGATGAGCTGCTTTAGTTTTTTTTCATTTAGCTTCACATCCAGATACTGGTATTTTGTAGTTATGTTATGTAAGATTTGGAAAGCCCCCCTCTCTACCTTTGACATTAATTTTCCTGATGTGATATAAAGTGGTATATAGTGAATGACTAAAAAGAGAGTCTGGGAAGAGTTTTAGGGCCTTTCCTTTCTCTTCCAAATATCTTCATCTTTATTCCACACTTTTTTAGGATGTTGAGGAGTTACCAAATGAAAGCCAAAATAGATTGAAATCTTTAATTTAAAAATCTTGTTTACAGCTGGGTGTGACTCAGTAAAGTGGATTAAAAAAAAAAAAAAGTCATTGCTTTCTGTATTGCTTTAATTTTTCAACTTACATTGACTGTCAGTTGATAGGACCTGCTTTCTGCTAGGCATTGCACAACAGGCTAAGTGCCTTGCCCTCAAGAAATGTAGTTTAGTTGGGGGATAGAAAGTAGCACACATTGAAGTGCTAAATAAATGGAACATAGGAGTGCTCTAGGCTACTTAAAAAAGAGATGAATGGGTTTGGAGTAGTCATAGCAGATTTTAGGAGGCAGGTAGAGAAGCAAGGTTTTCTCAGTAAGGCAAATGGCATAAGAGCATAGAGGCAGAAATTAATAAATGGATGGGCTGGCAAATGGATAAAAGGGTATGCTGATATTCACCAGTCAAAGGGGGCTGGTGGTGAGGAGTAACATGAGCTAAGTTAGAGAAAACAGTGATTCAGGTCGTGGGAACTGAATGCCTGGCTAAGGAATATGATTTTTAGTACCATTAGCAACAGAATAGAATTGAAACCTTCTGAGAAAGGAAGGGGCACTGGAAAAGTGCGTTAGAGAGATTAATTTGTTGGTGGAATGTAGCATGGTTTTGCAGAGATTCAACAGAAGGCTACTTGGGTTGAGCTGATGAGGGCATCCAGGAGAATGGTTGCTCTGGCAACGTAAAGGGAAGATTGAACAGGAAAAAGACGGTAGGAAACCAGACAATGGGAGTGTATATGAGGTTTCAGGTCTGAGTGAGTTGGAACGTGTCAGTTTCACTGAGACAAATAAGAAAGGTTGGTCTGGGGTGGGGTAGGGGAGACATGGCAACCTGCTGCGTTTAGGTTGTTGGCAGAACACCTGGGCTGTGATGTCTAAAGTAGATCATTCCTGCCACATAAACTGAGCAGAGCTGCAGTTGGTACACCTCTGCTCCAAGGTGGGCTTGGGTAGGGGTTATTAAAAGGTTTTGCTCACTCAGCTTTGTCCCTTTTAGGCAGGAGAGAGCATCTGCTGTCAGAGCATTCACAGCCCTCAAGGGGCTTATAAACTAGTCAGGAAGTATAATTTTAATAGAATTAGCTGAGAGAGGAGCAAATGTCAGGTGGTGGTTTGCTAGTATGTCATGGCTGCTCACTCACATGCTAAGCATAACGCCGTTAATGGCTTTTATGCATGGCTAAGGAGGCTGACACTTAGCAAATTAGGTTCCTTAACTTTTGTCCCCCTCTTATAATTTATGGGTATGATAGAATATGTTACTTTGGGCAAAACATTTAACCCCTTTGGGCCTTGGTTTCCTGTTTATAAATAGGAAGCTTGTAGTGGCAGCATTCATAAACATTTTGAAAGCTACAGATAAAAAGCTCTGTAGGATTCTCTCTCCTCCCACTCCCACCCCAACTACTGAGTCAGACTTTCCGAAAGGTCATCCATTTCATTGAATTCTTTCAATTGCTAACTCCCTAAGCCAGTTAATTAGCATTTTTCTAAAATGCTTTCACCGGCCCAGAGCTGCAAGATGTAGTCTATAACTACCTTTTTAGCCTTCTGGGCCTGCCCATCTCGTGGACCCCTTTTTATTCAGTGGCTGGTGCCGTGTGACTCCCCTCTCTAAGTTCTTGGATCAGTTCCAGCCATACTGGAAGGAATTAAGAGTTCTACATTAACACGCTGGGACCTCAACATAAGGCAGCCATGATCAGTGTGAAATTCAGTCTCAGTTCTACGTATGAAGATCCTGCTTTGTTTCTAAGTCTCACTCTACCAGGTCTGGCCTTTGGATACTTGTTTTATTACCCTGAGCCCAAGTCCTTGCCCCTGAAACTTGCCCAGTACATCATCTCAAGGACCTGAATTCTATTTGTTTTCATCAATTCCTCATAGAGAGAGGAATCCTGACCTGGGATCCAGCACCGAGGCTGGGGCCTTGCTATAAGCAACACATTTTCTTAATGCCTGCCATGATTTTGCAATTTTTGTCTGCTCCTGGATTTCCCGAGGTTGTGTTCCAGCTGCCCATTGGCTTACAACACTCTTATTCTCTGTGTTGAGCCAGCCTGATGCTGGCTTCCTTCCTGGCTCTGCCTGTTCCATACTCTCCAGATACTGTCTTCTGGCTGCAAGCTCATCCCACTAGTGGGGCTTGCCTCCAATGCCATGGATGTATATACTTCTTCCAGTCCACCTCACTCCTATTAGTTAATCCTTCCATCCTAAACTCCAGCAGATATTTACTGGTGTGGAAACCGATGTGGTATTGGAATTTTATCCTGTTTACATCTTTCTTTGTGTCGGAAAGCTTGGGATCAGTTCCAAAATCGGCTCAGAGAGCTTTCCTGTCTGCTTTGCAAGGAACAAATGAACACTTGACAATACCCTGTGTCTAAGACCAAGCCTCAAGGCAACTGTTGTTGTTGTAAACTTGCATTATTTTATCTTAATTTTGCTTTTAGACATACTAATATATTTAAAAATATATTTTGGCCAGTGTCTGTTCATATCTCTCAATTTCAAGGTATCTTGTTGGAACTTGATGGCTTTGTGATTATAAGGACACAATCAAGGCTGGGGGTGGTGTCCTATAGAGGTAGTTTCAACCTTTAAGGTAGTTAGAATCTTCTGGAGGGATGTTAAAATAAATGGCGGGGCCCCAAGACCAGAGTTCTCTGGAGTAGCGCCTGAGAATTTACATTTCTAACAAGTTCTCAGGTGATGTTGACACAGCTGGTTCTGGGACTACACTTTGAGAACAATTGGTCCTACATTTAAATTGGCCACAGGTAACCAGAAGCTGCTGAGCAGTTATTCATCAGTTCTAACTCTTACCTGATTGGATAAGATAGTGCTGAGAAATAGACTTCCAAAGTTCAGTCCATGCCGTAGGATGACTGCTGGTGTCAGAAGTCTCGGCAACCTATGACCTAGAGAATGTGGGCAATCTTCGTTTCTTTGAGCTTCGGTTTTCTCATCCATAAAATAAGGGTGGCCTCTATGCTGCCCTCACTCGAGTGTTGTGAAGGTCAAATGAAATGGGCGTGAAAACGTTTGAACTGTGAAGTGGAATGGCATTGGGAGGTGCTGCAATGGTTATTCGATACTGTTCTTAAAACCTCACCAGCTTCTTCTGGCTCTCTTGCTTTTCTCAATTAGTTATAGCAACTTTAATAGAAAAGAGTACTTTTATTGCTATCATAAACTCCAACTTCAAACTTTAAAAAAATTTCATTCAGTGAGATCAGACATGCCTTATAAACATTACGCAGAGCCAAGAATGACTGTCTTTACAGCTATAAACAGAGAAGTACAAGACCCTACTGTGACTTGGGGTGCAATCCCAGATAATGGTTCATCCCTGTTTAGATTGGCTCATTAATAAAAACGGTTACAAGTTACAGCATGTTAAAAAATAAAATCACCGCGCACAATGATAAACCCGTCCGTACGTTTACATCTCTTGTAACTGCTATTAATTTGTGTGTCTTTGGAAGTGGGGAGCCCTCCCAATACTTGCCGTGGCTGTTTTTCTCACCCCCAGGGCTCCCAGTCCACTTCAAGGGCCAACACAGTTCTCGCTCAATTGGGTGCGTTTGTGATCTTTCAACAGAGCCACCCGCTGCACCCAGTCCTCCCAGGCCTTCAAGGAGCACCTCAGACGTCAGCCTCACTGTCCTAGGCCTTTCACAAACACCTTAAAACGTCAGCCTGGGTGCTGACAAGGCCCTGCAGACACGGTTTCGGACACTGGGAGGTCAGGTTCAGGGGCTGATCAATGAACTTGTCAGGCTCGTTGGCCGGGAGAGGAATGGGGTGCCCTAGAGCCCCTGCGCCGGTCCCGGCAGCCCCGCCCCGCCCCGCCCCGCCCCGCGCCCCCCGCCCGCGCCCGCGCCCGCGCGCGCTTCCCCGGGGCGCCGGCAGGAGGTGCTCGCGGCCCCGCGGCGCAGCGCGCACCCGCGCCGGGCGGGCAGGGGGCGGAGGGAGGGGAGGGGAGGGGAGGAGCTGGAGGGGGCGCGGCCTGCTGCCCGTCCCTCCCGGGCGCCCGGCCTCCCTCTCCGCCGGGCCCAGGGCTGGCGGCCGGCGGGGGTCGCGGCGGCGGCGGCGGCGGCGCTGGCGGGCCGCGGGCGGCGGGGGCCCGGCCCCGGCTCCGGGTGTTAGGAGACAAGATGGCGGCGGCGCTCTGGAGGCCGGTCTCCTCCTCTCCTTCGCTCTCCTCCGCCCCGCCGCTCGCCGCCTCCTCCTCGGTCTCCTCCTCCTCGTTCGCTGCCTCCTCCTCCTCCTGCTGCCGCAGCCCTAGCGAGCGCCGAGGCGCCGGCCCGCTCTCCCGGAGCTCCGGAGGAGGATAGACGGGGCAGCTGCGGGCTCCGGCGACCGAGGCAGAGCTGGGGCCGGGCCGGGGGCGGCGGCGGCGGCGGCGGCGGCGCCGGGTGGGGATGGGGTCGCAGACGCTGCAGATCCTCCGGCAGGGGGTGTGGGCCGCGCTCAGCGGGGGCTGGTACTACGACCCGCACCAGGCCACCTTCGTAAACGCGCTGCACCTCTACCTGTGGCTCTTTCTGCTCGGCCTGCCCTTCACCCTCTACATGGTGAGTGTGGGGGCGGGGAGGCGGCGGCCGCTTCCCCCTCCCGCTGGCGGGGACGCGCCGGGTTCCCGGCGTCCGCCGGGCAGTCGCGCCCGCCTGGCCCGCGGCCGGGGTTGCGCCCTCTTCCCCTTCCCGGGGCGTGCGCCGCGCCCTCCGCGCCCGCGGCCCCGCTCGCTGTCATGCTCCCCTCCCCCCCCCGCTCTCCTCCCTAGGGGTTCCCCTACTCCTGTGATGACAGCAGAAACGAAACGGCAGCCTCCACCTCTAGCCCCCGCGCGCCCGCCGGTGCGCTGGGAACCCTAGCTTCCTAGGCCCCTTCTTGGGGGGTCCTGCACCCGCAGCCTCTCCAGCCTTTCTGAGTGGGGCTCCCCGCCCTCAGCGCTTCGTGGTAGGCGCTGAGCTTTCTGCCCCGGAGGGGATGCCGCATTCCTGCCTGGCACGCGCGCCTGTTTGCGCTCCGTTCCTCGGGCACCCCCGGGCACTCCCTGCTCCCGGGGCGGTCCTCGCTCCCCCCTCCCGGGAGAGCCCTCCCGCCGCCTCGCCTCCGGTCCGCGTGCGGAGCCTCCGGAGCGGGAAGAACGTGCGCCGCTCGGTGTGGAACGTATTTGCGGGTCGGCCGCGCTCTTACTCGCTAATAGGTGGTGGTTGAAAACCTGGCTCCTAACGCCTCTGCCTCTAAAAATTTTGGGGTTTGCGCACCACTGGTTCTTTTTAGTTCAGCTCCGTGGTCGGTGGCTGTGGTGTTTCCTGGCCAGCTTTGGGGGGGAGGGAGCGGGGGAGATGCGGGGAATCTGGCTGGCATTTCAGCAAATTTGTTTGGGTTGGTTCAAGGCCTTTTAGTGATTGGCAAAGGGAAAGTACTGCCTGTTGCTGAATTCAGCACGATCAGCTTCCCCGAATCGTCTAGGTTTTTAAGTGATGTTTTCGCTGAAAGTTGTTAAGGGCATTTTTTTTTTTAACACTTTAGGTTAGGGTGGGGCATTGGAAAAAATAGTGTGGAAGAGGGATGATACTTAAGCTTGAGTTAAATTTTTTTTTTCAAATAACGGGAAGGGAGGAAAATAGGGTAATTTTTTTATTTTAGGAGAATTGTTTTGAGTGTATTTCTGCTAACTTTGTGCTTCTTTGTGGAGCTAAAGTCAGGGTGCTGGATTAGGAAATCTGGGAATACAACTCTAAAGAAGTGCTAAAGGTGAGGATACCTAGCTCATTTTTACTAATTGGCAGGAAAAGTGCTTGCTTGGGGGAAGATGTGCTAAATTTCACTTTTTTGAGCAGATTTTAATTTTTCCTTGAAATTGTTTTGAAGGGACTTAATGCTTGAGGTAAAAAGACCATTTAAAAATGCTTGTGACTGATAGCTTATTTCGTCTTAGGGGACTTGTACAGTCTTGTCCCATTCTGAAAATTTATCTTGAAGTATTAGAATTTTCAATTAATTCTGGCCTAGGGAGTTCTATTTGCACTTCTGTTCCTTCCAGGAATATGACATCATTAACGAACAGGTTAATTACTTTGGGTGTAAGAATCCTCAGGCTGTCACAGAGCTTTCTTTCATAGCAGATTTCTCTTATATTCAGGAGGGTTGTAAGTTTAAAACCGAAACCAGTCCTTGAGATGTAAAGATTAGTTGCTGTGTCCCAGTGTAAGATTTCAATGTTAGCACATCAACTGTGCTGGTGTCTAAGTCTCTTTGTGTATTTAACAAACATTACAAAAGGAAATTTAGAGCAAATAGAAAGCAATACGTTGAGTTTAATTCTTCATTTGAGGAGTTTATTCAGTTACATTTAATTCACAAATAATATTTGCATTTCCACTATGTACTGGGCAACTTACTGGGTTCTTTCTGGAAAAATGAAAGTCCTCTTGCGTTCTTATCTCAGTTAATAGCAACTCTACTCTTAAGTCTTTTACAAGCTTTCTTTGATTCTTTTTCCCTCTTCATATCTAGTTCACCATCAAGTCTTGTGGATTCTGTCTTGAAAACCTAACTAGAGTCCAGCTAATCATCACTCCCTTGGTTCAAGCCACCATTATGTCTCTTCTGGATTACTGCCGTGTTCTAATCAGGCTCCCTGCTTCCATTCTTTATTCTCTATTCTCCATACAGAAGTCTGAGTGATTATTTACAACATAGGTCAGATCACGGCACTCTTCTGCTCTCAGAGCCTGCCCTCCCATGTGTCTGTCACTCCCCCCATACGTACATTTGCCTTTGTGCAATTTTTTCCACACAACTGTGTTCCTCCCCCATGGCCTTTGCACTTGTTCTTCCCCCTCTGTCTGGATGACTGCAGATAATCCTTGTGACTTGCTCCACTTATTTCAGCTTTCAGTTATATGTGAGGCTTTCCCTGGTAACCTATGTAAACTGCCAACTTCCCGGCTCCTACAATACTTCCTAGCCCCCCTACCTTCCTTTATTTGATAGCACTTTTCACTAATTGATATATATTTATTACTTCATGTCTCTTATCTCTTTAGATTATAAGCTCTAAGAGGGCAGAGACTGATGTGTTAAAAAAATACTCTTATAACTTTCAGTGAAAATACAGCTTAAAAATTTAAGTCTTTGGAGAAACTGATTGTACTGAATTCAGCTTTAGGCAGTACTTTCCTTTTGCCAATCAGTAAAATGCCTTGAACCAACCCAAACAAAATTGCTGAAAGTTCACTGCTTTATTGTCAGGACCAGTATCATTGCCAAGCACAGAGTAAACACTCAAATACTAAATAAATGATTAGAAATGAACAAGATTTAGCTTTTGCCTTTAAGGAACTTAAAGTCTAGCTTGGGAACAATGAAGAGTTAGAAGCATTATAACTATTGTGACCCTGAGCTTATAGGTTGGGGATGATCTTAGTGTAGGGGCAGTCAACAAAGAGGATTTGTAAACATTTTAGGAAACATTCTAGTACTTCAGTGTTGAGATAGATAGTTTCAAGTATACGCTTGAAGCAAAATCTAATAACATTTCATGTTAAAATCTCAGACAGTTATATATTATTATTCTTTACTCTTCCAATAATAATTACAGACGATAACTATTATGTTTTTTATCTCAAACCCCGTGTCGTTTCACTGATGAAGATACCTGAGGTTTATCCATCAGTAACTTGTTTTGTGGCCTTAGGCAGATAATGAGCTGGGATTTGATATACACAGAATTTTTAAAGCCATTGTATGGCAGCCTGTCCCTCCCCCCCCTCCCCCCTCCCCCTCTTCCTCTTCCTTTCAGATACAAAGTCAGTGAAGAGTTAGGAAGAGTCTTAAGATTTTTTTTTTTAATATCTCTATTTTGCTTTGGTAAATATAGTCAGTGCTTTTCTGTTTTTGTTTTAGTTAAAATTTTTTTTATTGAATAAATTTGACAATGTGTAAATTTAAGGTATACAACCTGTTACTTTGACATTTATATATCCTAATATGATTGCTGTTGTAGTGATATCTATTACATAATATTATTGTATATATTCGTTATATGTGCACTAGTTCTCTCTGGTTTATTTACTACTGGTTGCAAGTTTGTACCCTTTTTAAAAAAATGGGTTTGACTATTTTAGATTCCACATATAAGTGATAATCATATGGTATTTGTATTTCTCTGTCTGACTTATCTCTTAGGATTTTTGTATAGGATTCAAACACTTGTAGCTTTTGTGGATACTTTAAAGGTAGAATTTATAGTTCAGCAGTTATAATGCTTTTAAGTTGTGAAAATCAAGAAGTAATTTTTTCTTCTTTCATTGTCCTTTCTGTTTCTCTTAAGGCATTTACCCTATTTTATCTTGTTATGATTATTTTTGTACATGACATGTCACAGATGGTGAGTTTTATATGTGTGAGCTTCGTGGCATTTTTGTGTTCTGGAAAGCAGACTGGAATTGTTGTTATCTTGATTTATGTGTCTTGGTTTTTGTAATTGAACGTGTGTCCTTTGGGCAAGACTCTCCACCTTCCTGGACCTAATTTACTCATTTGTGAGATACTGCATGGGCATTTTGTAAGAAAATATTTATAAAGTAGAAGAAATTTTTCCCCTTCAGAGTGACCTTCAGTAAATGTCATTTGAAGAATGGATTATTAAAACAGTGTTTCCTCTATGATGTTCTATGACTGCAGGAGATTAGATAGTAACTCAAACCATTATCTTAACATATTACTCAACGTATTGTTTTCTTCTATAAAGAGGTATACCCGTAGGTGATGAACTGTAACACTAAAATCTCTTTATATGCGTGATTCTCAAACTCCAGTTGACATCAGAATCACTTGACCATGTTTAAAATGTGCAGAAGATCTGGAGTGTGGCCCATTAATTTGTATTTTATAAACATCCAGGTCAGTTTAAACAACTTGATACGCCCATAATTCCCAGCCCCTGACTTAAATCCAGCGGCCTACTCAGCATCTCCTCTTGATTGTCTCATAGGCATCTCAAAGGAATCATGTCCAAAACCATTCTCGTTTCCCCACTAATTGCACCACTGCAAAACTTTTCTTACTCTGTCTTTGTCATCATAGTTTATGGCACCATCTTGTATCTGGTTGTTCATGCTGCCCCTCTCGTCTTATGAGCAAATCTTATCAATTCTACTGTCCTAACATCTCAAACCTCTTTCCACTTTCTGGTCCACACTGACTTTCTGTCAGCACTTCTGCCTTAGCTTTTATTCTTGCCCTTTTACAACTACTTTTTCCACAAAGTAAAAGACATCAGTCTGTTTGTGTCATCCCTCCAACCCCTTTAATATCATTCAGTGACTTTCTTTTGCATTTAGAATAAAATCTAACATCTTACTAAGGCCCCACCAAAGCCTGTTCTGTATTTGTTTGCAGTTTGTTCAATTTTCCCGCTGTGCTGTAGTCACACTGGCCTTGTTTCTGTTTCTTCAACCTACTGAACATGTGCCTCCCGTCCAGCTTCTGAAGGTATACTCTTCCCTTTTGCTCTTTGCAGGGCTGGCCGCTGCTTGGTTTTTAGGGTTGGGTTTAAACGTCATCTCCTCAGAGAGGCCTGAACTGATGACCATAAACAAATTCTGTCTTTTCCATCATTCCATCTTTTAACTTTCTTCCATAGTGGTTATCACAAACATATTTACATCTTTGTTTACTTGTTTTTTGTCTCTAACGTTCCCTCCCCCCAATACCTTGTAAGTTCCATGAGGGCAGGGGCCATGTCTGATTTATTGGACAGTGTATATCCAGTTTCTACTCCCATGCTTGGCTTGTATTAGGTCCTGAATAAATATTTGTTGAATAAATTTTGTGTTATATACATGAATCCTTTTTAGATTTTTCAACTTAACTGATGTAGAATAGTTGGGGGTGGAAGGAGTACTATGGTAGCCTGTGTATAGTAGAGTCACATTTTGCCTGGGAGTTAGAGAAAGTATCAGTGTACAAGACATAAATCAAATACAGAATTATTAAAAAAAATCAAATACAGAACAACTCTTGAAAAACCCTTACGTCAAAGTGCAGCATATATAGCTTTTTGTATATACCACTTTGTGCAGTTATACATACATATACCCATATACACATGATATATATAATTAATATATACGATATAAATCTTTGGAGAGATTGCATTCAGAAACTAAATCACTCATATAAAATTTACGAAGTTTCAACTTCTTTTTCCTGGTTACTGTATTATTTTCTGTAGCTAATCTTTATTATCTGCAGAATAATAAATACTTGTTAGGATTTCTCTGAGGTCCTCAAGCCATTTTCCCCCCCCAAAAATTTAAAAATATTTTAAAGACCAATGTAAACAAGAGTAAGTTATGACTAAAACTGAAATTTTCATGTTTCCTAAAAAGTTTTAATTGAGTAAGGAAAGTTATATTATAAATTAGTAATTAAAAACATGATTATTTAGTATTTGACTGTTTTCTGTGTCCTTTAGGAAAAGTTTAATGAATAGTGGACGGTCTGTTTTGACCTATATTCTGTGCTTTTTCTTACCAGTATTTTCAGTATTTAGCATTGAGATGAATGTAATTATTTCCAGAATTGGCTATGGCACAGATATAGCTCTTATTTTTCTGCTCTGTCACCTATAATAAATTTAAAGATACGTTGCCCAAAAATGGTTTACAAATGAAGTTTCCAAGAAAACAGCCATATTTGTTAACTTGTAGAAAAACATGTGAATTTACAAAATGTGTTAGTGTCTTTTGTTAAAGATGTTTTCTGCTATTTGAGAAATTACTCTTAAGTTGTAAAATTATTCGGCAGCTGAATAACCTTTTCCAGGTTTTGAATACATAGATTTAACTAGGTAGTTTGCTTTCTCTAGCTGGCTGTACTGAAAGTTAAACAGTGTTTTTCCAACATTTTAGTATGAGAATTTTCAGACTTATAGAGAAGTTGAAAGAATTGTACCGGCTACCTGGATTCTACAATGTTTATTACATGTCTTTGTCTGTGCATCCCTTTATCAAGACTTTTTTTTTTTTTTTAAGAGGTATGGGTGTGAAGTAAGTTACAGGCATCAGTACAGATCATCCCTAAACACTTTAGCATGCATACCATTAGAGTTCTGAAAGGCATGAATGCTAGGTGAATTATTGGATGAGTTTTGAGTTTTGATAAATGAATACACCTGGGTAGTGCAAACCCATCATGTTGTAGGTCATTAGCATCATCCCAGAAAGGTCCTGCTTGTCTTTCCCAGTCAGCCCTCTCCCCCTTGGTCTGATACATATATTTTTTCATCATTGATTAATTGAACCTATTCTAGAACTTCATGTAAATGGAATCCTGCAGCATATAGTTTGTGTAAGTCTTTTTCACTCAGCATAATGTTTCTGAGATTCATCCATGTTGTTGTGTCAGTTGTCTGTTCCTTTTTATTGCTAAGCAGAATCCCTTTGTATGAATATATTACAGTTTGTTTTTTATACATTCTCCTGTAGATGAGGGGACCTCTTTCTAGTTTTTGGCTATTTTGTAAAAGGTGTCATCCCAACGTGAGTTTTATAAGAACTCAAAGAAATTGAAACTTAATTGAATATCAAAAATGTTTTTTCTTCCCAAATAAGACCATGTTTTAATCTAAAATAAATTAATGATAATTGTATACTTTATCCTTTCATTTAAATTTTAGTAAACTGTAATACTGTACTTCTGTTTACTCGGTGTTTAGATTTTCTGTTTTGTCAACACAGTAGAACCTTTTTGTTCAAATATATGTATGCTAAATCAGAAATTATAGGTAAGTAAAAAGAAGAAAATAAAAACCACCTGCAATCCCATTTACTCAATCTGTTGAACATTTTAGTAATCAAAATGTATTTGGAGCTTATAAATACATATTGCACTTTTTTCTTACAAAAATGGGCTCATAAAATTTGTACTGTTTTGAAGCCGCCTGTTTCGCTTGACTATAGATTGTGAATGTTTCCATGTGGGGGAAAAATAGTACAGTTTTAATAGCTCTCTTGTAGTATGGATGTGTTATAGTTTCTAACCATTTGTTTGTTGGTTATGTAGGTTGTAGTTTTTAGCTATTTTGAAAACACTAGTGTGAGTGTTCTTGTAAATTAAATTTTTGTACCAGTCTTTTGTAAAAATTCCTTTAAGTCAACTTGGTGGATTAAAGGATATACATATTTTTATTTGATAAATGATCATTTATTTTACAAACACTGAGTGAATCTTTATAATGAGAGAGAATGTGTATTGAATGAGAGACTGAGAAATTGATAATATGAGGTTCCTGAGAAGGCAAAGTAGGTTTGTGATCCAGGAAGCACAGGTAGTCAGGGATCATGCTCTGGAGGGAGGAAGGAAGGAGGTGAGGAGGGAAGAAGGCATAAGCATTTGGTGGTGAAAGTTGAGGTAGATCTTTTATGATTTATGTTGAAGTACAGAGTGAGTGTTTTCTGTTGAGAGAGAAGCGGGGGGTGAGCAGGATATTCAGGGTTTGCGGTGGATCTCCAAAAGGTGAAATGTGATTCTTATTTTCAGACAGTGGCAAAGTGACCTGACTAGCGAGAGATGGTAGGATTGCCAGGCAGTTTCGAGGGTGCCTTTGAGATTGGAGAACAGGAGTCCAGAGTGTTGAAGAGAAATGTTAAGGAGAGGAATTTGGGGTAAAATTTACTTGCAAGTTATCAGCATTATAGAGGATAATCCAAGCTACAGAGTAGGTAGGATCTGGGGAGAAAGTATAATTCATTAAAAGAAAAATGGTTGAGCAGAGCAGACAAGAAAGGTAAGAGGAAAATGAAGAAAGGAACCCATTCCAGAAGCCAAGGCACGAGAGTATTTTGAAGCAAAGAAATGGTTAAAAATGCCAAATTACCCTCCTGAAAGGTAGTGCTAACTTAAATTTTCATCAACAATATTAAGAGTACTTGTCTTCCCACCTGTACTCAACACTTTCCAAAGCAGGATGTTAGTGTTATAAATTTCTTATTCAATGGAATGTTGAATAAAATAATTTCAGTAATAGTTTGTTTTTGATAAGAGGCAGAATTTCCCTTAAAGTATGTTTCTAATTCAAAGTTTTTTTAGTCCAAATTAAGAATGTTTATTGCACTAACATATGTCACATAACTTTTATCTGATTTTTCCTATATTCTGTACTCAGATAATTTTCACAGCAGGCAACTGCTAAACAAGCAGAAATGTTTCTTTGAGAGATTGATTGCTTCTTTCTGTTATTTAACCTGAATTAAATCAAATGGTTTTCCTGTCTCTGCACAGCTGGGGAAGGCAGAGAATTATTTTATACCTAGGAACACCAGGAATAGTAGCACTAAAATAGTATAGACTAGTGTGGAAAGGGCTGATTACAACAGACATTCTGTCGAGTTTACTACTGTTGACTTCTTTAGCATGTACATAAATTTTACCAAATCGCAGTGAAATAGTAGCTAATGATTCTGATTCCTTGGGTTCCTCTGCCTGTCCCCTAAGAACCTGGTCAAATGGTTTCTTTGGTAGAATTATACAACAGTTCAGACTTTCATTCTCTTCCTTTATCTTTAGAATCGGAGGGGGTTGCATCTTTTATAACCTGCACTGTTGGCGCTACTCTCTGTTGCTTTGTGTTATAAGAAAGAAAAGAAACCCCAGGGAAAAACAAGCTATTTCCTTTTGAGGTTTTAAGGGGGAAAAAGTCCTATTCTGTACTGCTTTGTACAAACCGCATAGAACCCTGAGTGCCAACTGCCCTAAGAATAGGCAGGAAGATTAGTCACAAATTTGAGAAGCTTGAATCACGCATCTGGCTGTTTACTTTTACTATCCCTCCTCACTCCCTGAGTGTTGTCTAGACATAAACTAAACAGATTCATCCACCATAGTTAACATCTTTAAAACTTTTTATTTTGAAATAATTTTATATTTACAGAAAAGTTGCAAAAATAGTATAGAATTCTTTTATACCTTTTGCCTGGCTTCCTTTAATATTAAAATCTTACATAACCATGGTGCATTTATCAAAATTAAGAAATTAACATGGTATAGTATTATTAACAAACTATAGACTATTTGGATTTCACCAGTTTTTCCACTAATGTTCCTTTTCTGTTTCAGGATCCAATCCAGGATCATATATTGCATTTAGTATCATCATTTTTAATATGGTTTTCTTATTGTTTCCCTTACCATGCTGAAATTCTGTTCTTTAAAGAATTTTACACTTTATAACAATTTATTAAATTGTGTCATAAGAAAAATTAGTACAAGGTTTTATGTCTGTGACAGATACATTTTAGATGGACAAAAGAAGAGAGTATTCTGAATGATTTTTAAATCGTGCATCGACCATTCCTATCTGTTAGGCTATTTAAAAATGGGTATAGTTTACATATGAAGAATTATATTAAATGAGATAATTCTGAAGATGAAAAAGACTTTAAACCTCATTCACGCGGAATGGACACCAGTGTCTTAGTTTCCTGTATAATGCTGCTTTTTCCTAATTTATAACTTGGAGGCAATAAGACAAATAAACAATCATATTGCAAGGTGCAATATGACTAATCAATCCCTTATGTGTCATAAAGTGCTCAGTAATTGGAAGGAACATCCAGTTATTTCCTAGAAGGATTTATGCAGAGGGTAATTCATACATTTACTCTATATTGGGCACTGTAGTAGGCATTGTGGTGGGGGACCTTCATGAAGTTTGTTATTAGTCCTGGAACAGCATTTCCCATCAGGCAAATGAATCTTTGTTCTGGGGAAAAGATTGTTTATTAAAAGAAGATATGGCCCGGCCGGGCGTGGCTCAGCGGTTGAGCGTCGACCTAGGACCCAGGCGATCAGGGTTCGATTCCCGGTCAGGGCACATGCCCAGGTTGCGGGCTGGAGCCGATCAATGACTCTCTCGTCGCTGATGTTTCTGTCTCTCTCTCTCCCTCTCTTTTCCTCTCTCTGAAATCAATAAAGATATATTTAAAAAAAAAAAGATATGTTCTTGGGTGTAGTGGTTTGCTCTCTACCAAGTATTTTATTATAATATATCTAACCATGTTAAGGCTTTCTCAGTGAATTATTTTTTAACTTCTCAGAATTTTTTTTTTTAATGTTCATAATATTACTATTCCTGGTCAGTATCTGGAATGGTCAAAAGAATGTAAAAACAGTTAAGAAAACCCACCAATTATTATTTGCACTAAGCAGTATTCTGTTTTATTTATGCCATAATATATTACACAAGATTTCCACAAGTGTCACAGAACCTTAAGACAGAGCCCAAGTGGACTTTGCAAAGGAGTAAAGATTGGGGGTGGGGTACATTTTAATAATGAAATCTTCAATTTAAAGATTTTTTAAGTGAAAGTAAAGATGGCTAATTAAAAAATTAAACTGTATTATCTGTCTTTTTTTTCAGTCCCTTATGTCACAGGAATATTAAAGTATACAGTATGTGCTATTGAAGAAAAAGCTTAAAGTGATCTTAGTTTTCCAATTCCTTTATATGAAGATTTTCGAATGAACAAGAAAGGTGAAAGAATAATACATGATTACCCGTATGTCCATCTAGGTTTAACACTTACGAACTTTTAAAAAAAATCACATTTGCTTTTCCTGAATACCGATGCCTGATAAATATCTATACATTCATTCTCTCATAGACACATATGTATATATCTGATGCATTATGACACATCACCCCTGTTATCACATTGAAGGTAATTAACACTAATCCTCTAATATCTAACATCTAGTTCATATTTAGATTTTCCCAGTTATCTCATTTATAGCCAGTTTTTCCAAATCCAGGATCCAATTATGGTTTATCATTTCTCTTCCATCCAACTGACTTTTAAAAAGTCTAGGGTAATTATCTTATAGAATGTTCTATATTATGGATTTGTCTAATTGTAATGTCATGTTTTTCCTCTCTATTCTCTGTATGTAGTTTCTGTAAACTTAAACCTTATTTTATTGTTCAAAGTTACGGTTTCTAGAATTTATAAATTTTAACATGATATTAAACATGATTAGTGTTCTTTATAAATTACCCTTTCATTTTGCTTTACCTTTGATTTAGTAATCTTAAGCATTTACTGACAAATGTTTACAGCATATATATATTTTTAAACATAACTCAGCTTTATTTACCTGTTTTTATATATCTTTATTGATTTTAGAGAGAGGAAGGGATAGGGGGAGAGAGAGACAGAAACATCAGTGATGAGAGAGTCATTGATCGGCTGCGTCCTGCACGCCCCCCACTGGGGATCGAGCCACAATCCGGGGATGTGCCCTGGCTGGGAATCAGAGCTATGATCTCCTGGTCGATGCTCAACCGCTGAGCCACCCCAGCCAGGCATAGCATATTTTTTGTTCACATTGTCATACAGTGTTAGTGTTACTCAAGCTTTCATTGTGTATCTATTTTGGCTTTCTTCCTTTTGAAAAGACATCTGTAGGTAAACCAAGGAAAGTTAAAGTAAAATCACAAAGGCTCTTCACCCTATTCTAGGCATTGACATGTAGCTTTTAGCTAATTAAAGCTTTATGTATTTTTGCTTACTAATAAGGGTAAGGAGAATTAGAATTGTCCATGGGATGGTTTCAAACTACATGCTCCCTACTCCTCTGCTCATTCTGAGTCACTGCTCATCTCTTCTTTCTATAGCAAGATGCATATCACAACACAGGCTAGAGTGAGGCTAATGTGGGGATAATCCTGAATTTGTCTGTTTTTTAAAAAAAAAAGTTATTCAGCAGCTTTGGAAGACTGTTAGGAATTCTTTGTATATTCCTTACTACTTCACTTGAGAATAGATGGCCTATTGCACACGACACAGGCTTCTTCTACACAGGTGATAAATGGGACAGAGCTGGCATTACTTTCCTCCTTAAAAAAACAAATGAGCAAAAACCCACCATCTAATAACTGGGAATTAACTTGCCTGAGGTCCTATTTTGCTTCACTCCAATAAATTGGTGTCTGGGGGAGATTTCAGGCATGTGAATTTTGAAAACAACTCCCCCTAAATGTACCAACAGCAAAAGCCCATAGGTGATTTGATGGTACCTCAAATTAACCACTACCCTGTGAGGTCTTAGTTTGTTTTTCTTGAATTTCTGAAAACACATTATTGATTCTGGCTAAAGTTGCTGGTTTAACTCATCCCGTATTTTTCAGCAGTGAATAAATTACTGAATAACTTTGATTCTGGCTACAGTGGGGACTGATAATAGTAACACTTATACCCATTACAGTATTCCTTGAACATTTTACCTTCCAGTTAAAAACCATTATTAAGTTTGTATCATGAAAATAATACTAGCTGTTGAAACTGTTCCAGGTTGTACTCAAATGTGTATATCCCCCAAGTAAAAGTCCAAAATAAAAACAAACAATGTTATGGCAATGCTGTAGTGCACATTTGTGTATATAAGAGCATAAGTTTCTAGAAAAATTGCTAGGTCAAAGAGTATGCACATTGACGTTAAACTAGATGTTGCCAATTACACCTCAAAAAAAGTTTTACTGTTATATTCTCATCATTGTATGTAAGGACCTGTTTCCCTTTGTTCTCACCAACATTGTTTATTATGAATCTTTTTCAATGTGGTAGTGAAAAAAGGGACATTGTTTTAATTTGTATTTTCTTAATAAGAAGTTTTTTGAGTATCTTTTCATATGCTTAGTAGATATAACATTTATACCTTTTATCTTCTAACTGCCTTTTGTATACTTTGCCCTTTTTTTGCAAGTCATGTTCTAAGTGACTTTGAGAGCCCTTTGTATGTATGAATATTAGCTCTTTGTCAAATATTAAACATTTTCCTTAACTTTTAACTTTATGATTGGATATTTTGCGCATATAAATTTAACATTTTTAGTAGTCACATTAACCAGTTTTCTTCATTCAATAATGACTTTCCATGTTAAATTTTTGTCTAAAAACTTCATGTTTTTGTCTAATAATTTTTAAATTTGAGAATAAATTTGCATGGTTAAATAAAAATAGATATAACAACTCTAAAAAAGTGGTGGAAATTTTCCCTTTTGTACCTGCCCACCATCCTCCCATTTTCCACCTTTCTTTCTTTCATAAGAAACCACTGTTTTTGTGAATCCCACCACATAGTTTTTGTGAATCCCACCACAGCATGCAGATGCAAATTCAAATATGTCTGTTACTCTCCCCCGCCACACTATTCTGTGTATTGTATTTCCCCCAGTTACTGTATCTTGACCATCTGTGCAAAAGGGTTTCTTCGGGTTTTTAAAAAATTGAGATATACTTGATATATAACATTAGTTTTAGGTATACAACACAATGATATATTTCTGTATATTGTGACATCACCACAAATTTAGTTAACATCCATCACCATACATAGTTACACATTTTTTTCTTGTGACAAGAACTTTTAAGATTTACTTTCTTAGCAACTTTCATATATACAGTACAGTATTATTAACTGTAGTTACCATGCTGTAATATACACTACATCTCCAGGACTGACTTATTTTATAACTGGAAGCTTATACCTTTTGACCCCTTTCACCCATTTTACCCACCCCCACCCCCTGGACTCTGGCAAGACCGGTGCTTGAGTTCCATTGCTTTTGTTTTGTTTTTAGATTCTACATATAAGTGAGATCATTTGGTATTGGTCTTTCTCTATCTGACTTATTTCACTTAGCCTAATGCCCTCAAGATCTATTCATGTTACCACAGGTGGCAAGATTTCCTTATTTATGGCTGAGTAATATTCCACTGTGTACATAAACCACATTTTCTTTATCCATTTATCTATTGTTGGACACTTGAGTTGCTTCCGTGTCTTGGCTATTGTAAACAGTGCTGCCATGAACATAGAGGTACGTATGTCTTTTTGAATTAAGTGTTTTGGATTTCTTCGATAAATACCTAGAAGTGGAATTGCTGGGTCACATGGAAGTTCTATTTTTAACTTTTTAGAGCCTCCCTATTGTTTTCTGTTCATACTGTTTTCTGTAGTGGCTGTGTCAAGTTACATTCCCACCAGCAAGGCACAGGGGTTCCCTGTTCTCCACATCCTTGCCAACACTTATTTTTTGTCTTTTTAAAAAATATTTCTTTATTGATTTCAGAGAAAGGAAGGGAGAGAGATAGAAACATCAATGATGAGTCATTGATTGGCTGCCTCTTGCATGCCCCCTACTGGGGATCGAGCCTGCAACCTGGGCATGTGGCTTGACTGGGAATTGAACTGCAATCTCCTGGATCGTAGGTCTGTGCTCAACCACTGAGCCACGCCAGCCTAGCTCTTGTCTTTTTGATGTAGCCATTCTAACAGGTGTGAGGTGATAACTCATTGTGGTTTTGATTTACATTTCCCTGATGATTAGTGATGTTGGGTCTATATATCTTTGGAAAATGTCTATTCAGATCCTGTGCCCATTTGTGATTCAGATTTTTTTCTTTGCTGTTAAGTTGTATGAGTTCTTTATATAGTTCGTATATTAACACCATATCAGATACATGATTTGCAAATATTTTCTCCCATTCCTTAGGTTGTCTTTTTATTTTATTGATAGTTTCCTTTGCTCTGCAGCTTTTTACTTTGATATACTCCCACTTGTTTATTTTTGCTTTTGTTGGCTTTGCTTTTGGTGCCAAACCCAAAAAAATCATATCCAAGATCAATGTCAAGGAGCTTATTTCCTATGCTTTTTTCTAGGAATTTTATGGTCAAGTCTTTAATCCATTTCGAGTTAGTTTTCTGTTTGGTGTATGATTGTGGTCCAGTTTTTCTTTTTCATGTGGTTGTCCTAATTTTCCCATTACCATTTATTGAAGAGATTGCCCTTTCTCCATTGTATATTCTTGGCTCCTGTGTTGTAAATTAATTGGCTATATATGTCTGAGTTTATTTCTAGGCCTTCTGTTCTGTTCCATTGACCTGTGTGTCTTTTTTAATGCCAATACTATACTGTTTTGGCTACTCTAGCTTTGTTACATAGTTTGAAATCAGGGAGCGCAATGCCTCTGGCTTTGTTCTTTCCCAAGATTGCTTTGGCTATTCAGGGTCTTTTGTGGTTCCACACAATTTTAGGATTGTTTGGTCTATTTTTGTGAAAAATGCCATTACTATTTTTATAGGGATTGTGTTGAATTTGTAGATTGCTTTGATTTAATATGGACATTTTAATAGTATTAATTCTTCCAATCCATGAGCACGGAATATCTTCCATTTATTTGTGTCTTCTTCAGGGACTTTCATGGAGTTTTATAGTTTTCAGTGTACAGGTATTTCACCACCTTGATCAAATTTATTTTTAGGCTTTTTTGGGATGCAATTGTATATGGGATCGTTTTCTTAATTTCTCTGAAAGAAACTCAACAGATTTTTGTATGTTGATTTTGAACCTTGCATCTTTTACTGAATTCGTCTATTCTAACAGTTTTTTGGTAGTCTTTGGGGTTTTCTATATATAACGTTATGCCATCTGCAGATGGTGACAGTTTTGCTTCTTGCTTTCTGATTTGGTTGCCATTTATTTATTCTTGCCTATTTGCTTTACTTAAGGACTTCTAATACTGTGTTGAGTAAAAGTGGCGAGAATGGGCATCCTTGTCTTGTTCCTGATCTTAAGGGAAAGCTTTCAGCTTTTTAGTATTGATTATGTTAGCTGTGGGCTTGTCATATATGACTTTTATTATGTTGAGGTACACTCCTTCTATAACCACTTTGTTGAGAGTTTTTGTCAGAAAGGGATGCTGAATTTTGTCAGATGCTTTTTTTGCATCTGTTGAGATGATCATATGACTTTTGTTCTTCATTTAGTTAATGTGGTGTATCTCATTGATTGATGTTGTGGATATTGAACCTTTTTTTTTTGATCCATTTTGCACCTCTAGAATAAATCACACTTGGTCATGACATATGATCCTTTTAATGCATTTATTTGGTTTGCTAATATTTTTTGTTGAGGTTTTTGCATGTATGTTCATCAGAGATACTGGTCTGTAATTTTATTTTCTGTGGTATCCTTGTCTGGTATTGTTATCAGGGTAATGCTAGCCTTGTAAAATGAATTTGGAAGTGTTACTCTCTCTGTATTTTGTAAGAGTTTGAGGGTGGTATTAATTCTTACTTAAATGTTTGGTAGAATTCACCAGTGAAGCTGTCTGGTCCAGGACTTTCATTAAATAGTTGCATAGTATTCCATTTTCTGGATGTATTGTTTAATGTGTTTTCTGCTGATAGGCATTTAATTTGTTTGCAGCCTTTTGCTAACACAAACCATGCTGTAATTTTTACAGATGTCATCTGACATGTGTCCAGGTATATTATTAAGATAAAGTGTTAGTGATATTGACCATCTTTTCATGGACACAAACAAAGTGTGGTGATTGCTGGGAGGGGTAGGTGGAGGATGGCATAGAGGATGAAGTGGTGATGGAAGGAGACTTGATATGGGGTGGCGAACACAATATGGTGCACAGATGATGTGCTGTGGAATTGTGCATCTGAAACCTGTATAATTTTGTTAACCAGTGTCACCTCAATAAATTCAATAAAAAGGAAAAGAAAAAAGATAAATTCTTAGAAATTAGGTTGCTTGGTTAAAGGGTAAATGCTTTTGTAATTTTGAAAGATACTGCCAAATTGCCTTTCAAAGGAGTATGCCTGCAAGCCATTCATGAGAGTTTTTGCATCTCTCCTATTTTGAGTGGGGTTGAGCAGCTTTTCATAAGCTTAGGGTCTTTTGGGGGGGACAGTTCATGTGCTTTATCCATTTTTTAAAATCCATTTTCTACTTGGTCATTTCTTATTGCTATCTAAGAGCTTCTATATATGAAGGAGATTAGTTCTTTGTAATGCATTTGCAAATATCTAATAGCTTTATAGTTTAGCCCACTTGGAATTTATTTTGCCGTAAGCAATGTATGAGTACCTAGTTAATTCTTTTGATAGGCAGTTGTCCCAAGCAACCTAATTTATTAATTAATTCTCTTTTCCTCAGTGGTTTAAATGTCACCTTTTTTTTTAATATGATTTCCCACTGGGGTATTTGCATTTTCTGTTTTATCAGCTTGTTTGTTCTTACATGAATGCCATATTTTTTAGTAACCCTAGTTTTATATGTTTACATGTTTTTATGTTTTAAAGCTTTTAAGAAGAATATGTTTTTATTGATTTTAGAGAGAGAGAGGAAGGGAGAGGGAGAGAGAGAAACATCAGTGCATCAACACTGATCGGCTGCTTCCTGCACGCCTCCTGCTGGGGATCGAGCTGCAACCCGGGCGTGTGCCCTGACCAGGAATCTAACCAGCGACCTCTTGGTGCATGGGTCGACGCTCAGCCACACCAGCTGGGCTATATATTTTTCTTTTGCAGTAGTCTTTATTATTCTTTCTTTTCATTATTTTCGTTGCTATTCTTGTATGTTTATTTTTCCATTTTCTTAAGTCTTCCAGGGATTTCATTGAATTTTTGATTGAAAGGTGTTGAATTTGTGGATTACTTTACAGAAGGAAGTTTGACATCTTTATATATTGGGCTAAGGTGATCTCTTTATTTCTTTGATGTTCTTCAATAGATTTTATTTAAAAAAAAATATTCTTTATGTTTACCTTGAACATTTTCCCTTAAGATTATTATTTTAGATAATAAGATTTTATTTTCTGATATGAGGCTACATGGAACCATTTCTGTCACTATGTTTCTAATGGGTTATTGTTTGTAGGTAAGAAAACTATTGACTTTTAAAAAATAAACTTATTTTAGAACAGTTTTAGATACATAGAAAAGCCGATAGTACAGAGACCTCCCATATGTCCTGCACCTAGTTTCTCCTGGTAACATTTCATATTACTGTGGTACATTTGTACAACCAATGAACCAATGTTGATTGTACATCATTAACTTACAGTCCATACTTTATTCAGATTTCCTTATGTCCTTTTTCTGTTCCAGGATGCCATCCAAAACTATTGATTTTAATTTATTAATTTTGCAGCCAGACACTTTATGGAATTAGCTTATACTTTCTAGGACTTTTTCTGTTTATTTTAAAAGGGTTTTCAGATATGCAGTTATATTTGTAAATAACAATTTTACTTCTTTCCAATATTTCTACTTTTTTCTCTTGTATAATTGCTTTGCATGGTACTTTACATGTCTATATTAAGTAATGTTGACAATATGACAGCCTTACCTTATTCCCTGCTTTAATGGGAATTCTAGTGTTTTACTGGTAAGCTTATCATTTTTGTTTGAAATATGGATTGGTTTTTTCTTTAACATGTTATGGAAGTATTTATTTGTTTTTCAGTGACTTCTTGTCACTCATTATCAGATTAGTATTTACCTTCATGTATTCTGAAGTCTTACAAGTCTTATCTACCTTATCTTTTTTTTTTTTTAAATATGTCTTTATTGATTTCATAGAGAGGAAAGGAGAGGAATAGAGAGACAGAAACATCAACGATGAGAGAGTCATTGATCGGCTGCCTCCTGCACGCCGCCAACTGCGGATCAAGCCCGCAACCTGGGCATGTGCCCTGACCAGGAATCGGACCCCGATGGCCTGGATCCTGGGTCGACGCTCAACCGCTGAGCCACACCCGGCTGGGCTACCTTATCATTTTTGTAGCTCAGCTTTGGTCCCTCTGAACTATTTCTACTCAGAGATTTTTTTGTTTACTTATCTTAGTTTTGTAACTACATTGCTTAAATATTATTAAAAACATCACATAGCCCTGGCTGGTGTGACTCAGTTGGTCAGAGCATTGTCCCCAAAAGGTGACGGGTTCCATTCCCGGTCAGGGCACAAACCCAGGTTGCTGGTTCGATCCCAGGTTGGGGTATGTGTGGGTGGCAACCGATCAGTGTTTCTTTCGAATATAAATGTTGCTCTCTCCCCCCCACCCCCCATGGTCGTTATGCTGTATATGCCTGTGTACCATCTACTTTAAAGCTTTCTGGCTTCATCCTCATCATAGCGCCGTGAAATGAAGATAGCTGTTACCATCTCCACTTTACAGATGAGAAAACAGGTTCCTAGAAGTTAATCACTGGCTCAGGGTTTTGCAGGCTGTCTCTGCCATTTCTTCTCTTTGACCTCAAGACTACCACCAGTCACTATCCACCATCCTCCTATACACAGTTGTGCAAGATGCTTTTCTGATTGATCTCCTCCTGAAATCTTACCTGTGATTATTTGAGATGAACTGAGTGTCCACTCATCTTCTCAATATGTATTTGGAATCTAGAACTCTCAGAGCTGCCCTTTTCATCACCATCTAATTATATCCTTAATTTTGGCTTCCCTTCTTGACCAGCATATTCTATGAATACAGCGGAAGCCCATTACAAAGCACAGTGTTCTCCCAGGGGTTTCATTATGGTTCTCGCATATGCTTAAAGTGGGACAATTTGTCTCCTCATTTTGGAGGGAGGGGTTATTTAGCCTTGTTCTATGGCATGTACTGTAAGTGGATTTTATTAAAATTTAATGTCCTTTTACTTACTGGTCTAATGTGGGGTTCTTTTTCTGCTGTGTCTATATAAAAGTTTGTATGTAAAATACTATTTCGTTCTTGCATTTGCCACTGCAATTGCATGTGCTCTTTCGCTCCAACTACAGAGATGCAGCATTTGCTGTCGGCTTATATCCTGTCCATTCCAGTTTTTTAAAAAAATTAAAATTTTTAAAAAATGTTACTGAGTTTTAGAGAGAGAGAGCAACGTCATTGTGAGAAAGAAACATTGATTGGTTGCTCTTGCACATGCTTCAATCTGGAATCGAACCCGCACCCTTGGTATGTGCCCTGACAGGCATAGAATCTACCACCTTTAGGTGCACGGACCACGCTCCAAAGACCAACAGAGCCACACTGGCCAGGCCATTCCAGTTTTTTATGAACACAATCTGGAACTGTAGCCCTTATGAATATGTAAATAGCAGCAAGAGAAGCAGTTCCTGCTACTTAGCTGTGTGTTTTAAGAACTGGAAACGTTTTGGGGGAAATTTTAACCTAACTTTGTCACAGTGGTGCTCTTGGTTTCAGGTGGGTACTGTCCATGTTTTCACCTAAACATTCTATAATGCATAGAACAGCCCCCTCAAAATTTTCACAGTGCTGAGGCTGAGAAACTTTGCTCTAGAGCACGCATTCTCAGTGGGCATGATGTCACCCTCAAGGGGGGGTGGAAATTAGTTCTTGAGAGTGTGGTGAAAATCTTTTTATAAAGATTTTTAAAAAGTACATATATACATATTGTACATAGAGAAATACAATGTGTCTGTGGTGGTAAAATTTCATGAGGGATAGAGTGTTTAGAAAACTTACACTTCTGTGTGATTTTCTTTTGCTCTCACACTGCTACCACATATTCAACACTTCTGACACCAGATGTGTGGGTTTTTTCCCCAGACCAAGCAGCTGGGTGTCCTACAATTTGATTCATTTCTGACACCTCCTACCTAGACATAGTGTAAGGGCTCAGTCCCATGAGACTCTCCCCCTGCCCCCATTCAAATGCCAGTCCCAAGTCCAGGTTATCACCTGTGCTTCTGATTGATTGGCTGTAAATCGGAGGTTCCCATGACCCATCAGGTTTGTTTAACTTATTAGAGCAGCTCACAGAACTCAGGAAAACAGTTTACTTACCATTTACCAGTTTATTATGAAAGGATGTGGTAAAGGATACAGATGAACATCCAGCTGGAAGGACTGCATAGGTCATGTATAAGGGAAGGGGCACAGAACTTTCAGGACTTGTCCAAGTGTGCCAGCTATCCAGCACCTGCAGGAATTCACCAACTTGGAAGCTCTCCAAACACATACTGTTGGGATTTTGTGGAGTCTTCATCATGTAGGCTTGGTCAATTATTAACTCCATTTCCAGCCCCTCTCTCCTCGCTGGAGAATTGGGAGAGAAGCTGAAAATCACAAGCTTCTAGTATTTCTTGTTTTTTCAGGTGCCCAGCGCCCACCAGGAGCGTATCAGGAGTCACTTTATTAGAACAAGAGACAACATTCCTATCACCTCGGAAATTCCAAGGGATTTAGGTGTCACTCACTAGAGCCAAAGACCAAATATTAGAAGAAAAGATTCTCCTAGTGCTCTTATCACTTAGGAAATTCCAAGGGTTTTAGGAACCAGAGGCAGAAAATAATATATATTTTTTCTGTTATTTCTCAGAGTAATTAGGGGAAAAAATGTCTAAAAAGGAAACTTAGGAGGGCAATAATGAGGAAAAGTTGAAAAATACTGCCTTGGAGGGAGACTGTTTAGTGTAGTGGTTAAAAACTCAGGTTCTTAACCATTGGAGTAAGACTGGATATAAATCCTGTTTCTACCACTTACCAGCTGCCAGCAAATGACTTCATAGTCTCAATTTTCTTATCGGTAAAATGGAGATTATAATAGTACTTTCTTCAAAGGACTGT
The DNA here is from genome assembly GCF_054644295.1 of Miniopterus natalensis. Lineage (NCBI taxonomy): Eukaryota > Metazoa > Chordata > Mammalia > Chiroptera > Miniopteridae > Miniopterus > Miniopterus natalensis. Next base: position 23,223,873 of record NC_142081.1, on the reverse strand, counting down.
TGTGAGATATCCATTTAAAACACCTGTTGCTTGATAAAACACGAAATTAGTCATTTTTAATATCGAGGCGAGAAAGGGTCTGGTTTATTGAGGTATTACCATTCCTCAGAAGAGTATCTGGAACTTAATAGGTTCAGTAAGTACATGTTGAATGAATGAATAAAGCTCTTATCCATTAAGTGTGTCAGATTTGCCTTTATGGAAAATGAGGAAATGGTAGTAGTAAGACATGTTACATACTCTCCTTCATTCTTTTTTCTGTGAGGCACCTTTCACACTTGCCTCACCTTAAATCTCGTGTGTGATACATTACTTAATTTTAGCATTTACTTTTAAAGGTGGGAATGGATTATATAAGTATGCAATACCATCACTGTTTCAAGCAAATTGAGTGAGCTCAGCGCAAAATGATGTATGGGTTCTGTTAATATTCCTAAGAGAGCTAGTTTACTTTTAATTTCTAAATTTTTCTAATTTCCATTCTGTGTTAGGGTCTTAGCTTGCAGTTTATTCCTTTGAATTTTAGTGAAACATAAAAGACCACAAATAACTTTTGAAAACTTAATTTTTTGTGTATATGATTTTATTTCAAATATTTATTTTTACTTGATCCTCATAGTTTGACTTTTTCTTTGGCTTTATACTTTTGTTACTGAATTAAATTATTTTGATTTTTAAGTGTTAAATTTGAGCTGTTTTGCGCTTGTATAGTATATTATATCAATAGCAACATAGTTAATAAGTACAAGAGGAATCCCATTTTTTTTATATGTATTGGCCTATAAAATCCCACTGAATATATCCTGAACTGGTATTTTGTGAGGTGTAGTAAAAAGATAACCTGCCCTGGCCTGTGTGCTCAGTTGGTTGAGCTGTGGTCCCATGCCCCACGAGATGGCTGGTTCCATTTCTGGTCAGGACACATGCCTGGGTTGTGGTTCGATCCCCAACAGGTGGCCTGCAGGAGGCAACCTATTGATGTTTCTCTCCTTCTCCCTTCCTCTCTCTCTCAAATCAATTTTTTTTAAAAAAGATAACCTGGCTGCTATTCTTTAGAATTGCAAAGTGATGTTGAGAGAGAGCTCGTTAATGAATTCTTATTTTCACTTACTATGAACCCTGAAAGATTATTTCGATAGAATGTATCAGAAACAAATGGAATAAAGGAATGGGTCAAGTTATTTAAGTTGGACTTGATGAGACAGCTTCCGGTCCTCATTTACCATATAGATGAATTGTTTTTATGAATTTACTGAATTGTTTTTATCAAGTTACTTGGATTTACTTAGACTAATTAAACCAATAAAAAGTGATTTATATACCAAAATGTCAATTTAACTAATTTACAAAAGGAGATATGAAGCAAGATAGTTCTTAGTATAGGATAACTCATCTTTCCAGGATGGTTAGGTCTACTCAGAAAAACATGTAAATCAAGATATTGGTGCCTCAAGTTATATTCTTATGATTTCATTTGGGGAATTTTTTGGTAAAGAATGAAGTCCAGTCTGTAGATATACATTTGGTTAATATTGAAAGATAAACCTGTACCAGTCCCTTTATTTTATTAGATGCGTAAATATCTATACCTTCCTGTTTTTGTTTGCTGTTCTGGCATAATGTAATAGCCAGTTATAATTTTCAGTTATTGTTTATTGTACTGTAGGTTGGCTGCTGCTTCATGGCTTGGGAATAGGTGTGTTAATCTCGGCAGGAAACCACTTCCGCAGATAGGGTTTTTGTGAATTACTGATTCTACCTATGTAGTTTACATTATCGGGTAGTTGTTACCTTCATTTTTGAAAAATTTCCAGAACTTCAATGTGCTATCTTAATTGACAAATTCTTTTAGACAAGAATTGTTTGGAGACCCAGAATTATGTGACATTTGTTTTACCTCCCTTTTGCTCTCTGTAGTAACCTAAAGATGATTATGGAAACTGAGGGGAAGCTCCACTGTAAAGTACATTGTAGTTTTTTCCCTCCTATCATCTTGTTCTTGTTTTGTAGCATTTCATCTTTAATCCATCGTGTTTCTTTATATAGATTAATATAAGGCCAGATCCTTCCTCCCAACTCTCCCTCAGCAAAAAAAGAATGAAACCATATTATCTGACTCATTACAGTGTCTGTTCTGTTCTCTGCTCCTTGCTCAGTCATTCTCCCTCCAGTTGCCTTTTTTGTGCTTTCAAAAAGTCCTAAAAAAATTAACATAGATATAGTAACTTTAACTAGGGGATAACTTATTCACTTGTAAGTGCTGAATATCATGATAATAAATTATAAAGATTAAGTTAAAAACTATATAGGTTATTAGGTTATGGAGATGGGAATATGCACTTATGAGAAGAATGATAAAAGAACAGTTGTCATAATGAAATGCAAATGGTATTTGTGATAAAGAGGACTTCCATTGACAGCATCATATATGTGTACATTCAAAAAGTGTTGCAAGTTAAATGATACATAGAAATGATGCTGATGTGCTATGTGAGCCTATGTTAGGTCAGCTTATAATAGCTTTTGTGATGAAGAGAGCACTGTTGCTAAAGATAGATGTGAATGAATTGAACAAAATTGTTTCATGAAATAGAGTAGAAATGCAGTTTATGTAAATATGTTTTATATAACATTTTAAAAAATATTTATTGTTGAGAGTATTACAGGTGTCCCCCCCCCCCCATTGACCCCCTCCGCTTCGCTCCCATCCCCTTCCCAGGCCTTCACCCTGTTATTAACTGTGTCCATGGGTTATGCATATATGCATATAACTTCTTTGGTTAATCTCTTCCCACCCTCCACTCCCCTTCCCTCTTTCCTCTGAAATATGATTGTCTATTGCCTGCATCAATGTCTCTGGATCTATTTAGTTCGTCAGATTCTTCTGTTAATTAGCTTCTTCGTAAAGAAGACTCTTCAACTTTTCCTGTAGTGCTGGTCTGGTGGTGATGAACTCCTTTAGCTTTTTCTTATCTGTGAAGCTCTTTATTTGGCCTTCAGTTCTAAATGATAGCTTTGCTGGGTAGAGCAATCTTGGTTGTAGTTCCATGTTTTTCATCACTTTGAATATTTCTTGCCACTCCCTTCTGGCCTGCAAAGTTTCTGTTGAGAAATCAGCTGACAGTTGTATGGGTGCTCCTTTGTAGGTAACTAATTGCTTTTCTTTTGCTGCTTTTAAGATTCTCTCTTTGTCTTTAACCTTTGGCATTTAAATTATGATGTGCCTTGCTGTGGGCCTCTTTGGGTTCCTCTTGTTTGGACCCTCTGTGCTTCCTGGACTTGTAAGTCTATTTCTTTCCCCAGGTAGGGGAAGTTTTCTATAATTACTTTTTCAAATAGGTTTTCAGTTTCTTGTTCTCTTTCTTCCCCTTCTGGCACCCCAATAATATGAATGTTGGGCCTCTTGAAGTTGTCCCAGAGGCTCCTTATACTATTTTCATATTTCTGGATTATTTTTTCTTTTTGTTCTGGTTGGGTGTTTTTTGTTTCCTCTTGTTCCAAATTGCTGATTTCATTCTCAGCATCCTCTACTCTACTGTTGATTCCATGTAAATTATTATTCATTTCAGTTCCTATAGCCTTCATTTCAAATTGGTACTTTATTATGTTATCGATTTTCTCAGTTATTTCCATAGTAGTCTGCTTAAACATCCTTATAACCAAAATTCTGAACTCTGTATCTGTTAGCTTGGTTGGATCTATTTCATTTAGTTCCTCTTCTAGAGATTTCTTCTCTTCTTTCCTTTGTGATATGTTTCTTTGCCTCCACATTTTGGCTGCTTCCAGGTGTTTGTTTCTATGTATTAGGTAGAGCTGCTATGCTTCCTGGAATTTGTAGAGTGGCTTTGTGTATTAGGTGTCCTGTAGGGTCCAGTGGCTCAGCCTCCCCAGTCACCTGAGCTGGGCCTTTTCGGTGCTCCCCTGTATGGGCTGTGTGCACTGTCCTGTTGTAGTTCAGCCTTGGTTGCTGTTGGCATCACTGGGAGGAATTGACCCCCAGGCCAATCAGCTGTGAGGACCAGCTGCAGCTACAGCCAAAGAGCTGCTGTGCTGGAGATACCCCTATGGAGCACGATTTACTTCAGTGGAGCTTTGGTGTTCACCAAGTGCGCCCCTTGAGTGTGTCACTCATGGATGTGGTAGGGTTGTAATCCAGCGTGGTTGAGTCTGACCACCAGGTGCACTGTCTCTGGGGTCTCCTGGGAGGTGCAAAGTCAGCCTGTGCCAGTGCCTTGCCCAGGGCCACCCAGCATGAGCTACACAGCAAACCGTAGTTGGCTGCTACTTGTGCTGGGCTTGGAGTTGCCCAGGAGAGGCCAAGCTATGAGGCAATGCAGGCTGCTGCTAGTGCCAGGCCTGGGGCCACTTATCAAGCCGTATGGGGCCCGCTGCTGCTTGTTTGAGAGATTTTAGGAAAGTCCTAAGCATGAGGTTCAAGAAGCCACTTGCACAGAAAAGCCCCTGGAAATGGCCTGGATGAGCCTGCAGGTGGGGAGAGGTGGGGCCTCGGGAATCACGGGGCGGGGCCAAAGGTGTGAGTCACATGCTGGTGATTCAAATATGGCACCTGCCTGCCTGCCGGCTGTGTGGGGGGGTGGGCTCGCCAAAGGAGCCATGGCCTCTGCCAGCTCTTCTGCCTGGGAGGAAGCTGCCCCTCCAGCCCTGGCCTGGATTTCAGGCAGGTTAGTTCCTCCCCAAGTGTCCCAGGTCCTTTCCATCTGCTGCCTGGCGCTGGGCTCAGAGGGAGCACGTCTGAGTGAGTCCCTGCGTGGGCCTTTTAAGAGGAGCTGCTGGGGGTCCTGCAGCTTCCTCCACCCTCAACGACAGTCCCCACTGGTTTCACAGCCTGGAATTGTGGGGACTTCTCTTCCTGGCCCTGGAGTCCTGGGCTGGGGGCCTGCTGTGGGGCTGGGACCCCTCACTCCTCCTGGAAACCTCCACTGCCGAGATGCCCTCCCGGGTTTAAACCACTGCACTGGGTGTGGGCCCGCGGCTGCGTCTCCGTGATTCAGCCCTGATCCGCCCGTGTCTCTGCCCCTCCTACTCGTCTCAGTGCTGCTTCAGTTCCCTGGTTGTAGGGCTTCTGTGCAGCCAAATTTCAGGAGGCTCTGAGTGATGGTGGTTCTGTGTTTTAGTTGTGATTTTGATGTGGTTGCGGGAGGTGACTGGTGCAGCTGTTATCTTGTTTCTCTCCCTCTATAACATTTTAACTATAAAGACATTGACTTTCCCCCAAATTGGTAGATTCAAGTTGTCTAAAAGCCATTTTTTTTCTTTTCTTGCTGGGGAAAATAGAAGTATAAGAAAATTCCTATGAAGTATATAAGATTATTTTAGTACATCAGTATACATCCTTATTTCTATTTGTTAGGGGTTTTTCCCCCTCCCTTATTTTTTATGCCTGTGCCCTGTCTTCTCATATGTTTTAAGTTGCCTATCTCTGGCTCCTAGTACATATATGTTGATGATGAATTGTATGTACTATTACTTTGGGTCCTTTTTACAGTACATTTTGAATGTTGCCTCCCTAAGAAGATCATTCTACTGTAGTTCAAAATATGAATCTAAATACATGTTTTAGTGCTAGTGACATAAATAAAAAATGCAAATATTATCAGATAAAAAGATAATATTTAGTATTTTTGTCAATTCTTTTTATTAAAATATTTATTATGTAGATAAAATTCAGACTTCTGCAGAAATATGGGTAGGCTCAAATTCTAATAGTTTATTTGTAAACCAGTTACATTTGGATAAATGTATTCTGAGTTTTTTTTTGTTTTTTTTTTTTTTAAATATATCTTTATTGATTTCAGTGAGAGGAGAAGAGAGGGAGAGAGAGAGACAGAAACATCAATGATGAGAGAGCCATTGATCAGCAGCCTAGCCTGCAACCTGGGCATGTGCCCTGACAGGGAATTGAACCTTGATCGCCTGGATCCTAGGTCTACGCTCAACCGCTGAGCCACGCCTGGCCGGGCTGTATTCTGAGTTTGCTACAGAGGTTCCCAACCGGCCTTCTGAAATCAGTTTGACTCATTGTATAGTTGGACTTACAGAAAATTATATATGTTATTTCCTGTGGGAAACTATGCTTTCATCTCAACATTGGGAGTACTTTCCTCCTTTTCCTCTGCAGCAATGTCCTCTGAAAGGAAATATCCACCTCACTTTTCTAAGTCCTTTCCTTTGGGGTCAGGCTGTATATGAAACTTGTAAGGTTTAAAACATTTATTTTCTTTCTGATCTGAACTTCTCTTACCCCTAATTAACAGTAATTTTCTACAATTTATGGGCAATATTTGGTTTCTAAGCCCTTCTTCCTCCCTTTCCCCCCAATATTCTCTGTGCCAGAAAGGAAATGAAAGGTGGTACAGATATAGAACTGTTTTGTGTATGGCAGGAATTAGTGTATCCATTTACCCTTTTTGTGAATTTGCTGAAAGAGATTTTCCGCCAGGATGAGTAAATACAGATGTTTCTACCAGCTTCCAGTTTACCAGTAGAAAAGCTAGAACTCAGTGCCAGCTGGGTAAGTTCAATAGCTTTACAAAAAATGGTTAGGTCTTAATTTGCCCCATTGGTTATTTGTACCCAGTGAAAATAGCTGTAAGACCGATTTGGGGGCAGACTGTAGAAAGAAAGAAAGAAGGCAGCACTCCTATTGTTATTACTGCCTAGTTTTTATTCTGATAAAGTGTTAAGAAAAGTTAGTCCAAATATTATTGATGAATGGAACATACAATTTAGGAAATGGTTAGTATCTGTGTGGGTTTTTTTCCTTTCTCCCTGCCTCGGGTATAAGGCATACTGCTTTCAAATTCTGCTAATTTTTGTTTACATTTACCAGACTTTTTTCCTATTGTTTAATTTTTACTTCATTTTCTATAACCGATTGGCAGAGCAGATAGAACTTTAAAACTAAGAAAAATTGAATTTTAGTTTTTCTCTAGATATGTCTGCGATTGTTTGTTTTAGTTGAGTAGAACCTTGGTAGTTGGCAACAAAGATTCCAAACCACACAAGGAAAGAAGCATGGATTTCAAAAGAATAATCTGAATGAATTTAGTGTTGTGAACCTGGAAACAAAACTGTTCCTCAATTTTTTCTTATAGCTGGATATTGAACTATAGGGTAGCAAAGAATGGCCTCAAGGAATGACAATTGTATTTATTAGTTATAAATTTATAGCTAAACATTTTGAGGGAAAATGTGTAATTTAAGGAGGTGTGTAGAAATGTGACCTTCTGGGTATCTATTTGTATTTTGAAAGGCTGACCTAATTTTTTTTTTTTTTTTACTTTCTATGATTTTCTTCTAATTAATCTACTTTTTTTCTTTTAAATCTATCTTTATTGATTTCAGAGAGAGGAAAAGACAGAGAGAGAGAGATAGAAACATCAATGATGAGAGAGTCATTGATCAGCAGCCTAGCCTGCAACCCGGGCATGTGCCCTGACCGGGGATCGAACCCCGATCGCCTGGATCCTAGGTTGACGCTCAACCGCTGAGCCACGCCCGGCCGGGCCCAGTTAATCTACTCTTTAAGAGAGACAGTGAGATATAGTCTTCATGTTTGTGTTTATTTAAAAATTTTCCTTCATAGTAATGACAGCCCCTCTTCCCCTAGTCCCTACTTAGTTTTCTGCCTTGAAACTTTATCAAACAGTTACATAAGGCCATTGAAGTCTTTATAATTTTCTAGTGGTTTCTGTTGAACCAATGGTATTTTCCCACAGTAATCCCAAACTAATGTTTTTTTAGATTTCTAGATTTTGATTTAGTGGTGTAGAAAATACTGAAAATTACAAATCTAACACAGCATAGACAATGAGCATATGTCACGTCTTTACACTGCTGCCCAAGGAAATGAGCAGTGTATTAAATACCACTTTTCTACTTTGCAGTGTGCTAGCTATAGAGGAGAATTGGTCACTTGAGTTTTGAAATGAAATGTAAGATAAGGAGGTTACTTCTGGGGAGAAAAAGGGGGTATCTGTAATACTTTCAACCATAAAGTTAAATTTTAAAAAAGGTTACTTCACGACTACGATAATTCTAGTATGTTCATTTTTGTGACGACAACTGGATTTCTGAAGAGACCTATCAGAAATGTATTTGGCACCTTGAATATCTTGAACCTATCACTCCTGGCTGAAATATCACAATGTTAAGGATAAACTATCACAATTTTAGAAGACTACATTGGTGTAAAGGGCTCAGTATCCCAGCTTGTTTCTTAACATCTGATTTTCTTTCCTCACTGGAGAGATGACAAAGTTAAATATTAATTCATCTAACTTTTTTTTGTGTGTGTGTGATTTTAGAGAGATGAAAGGAGAGCGAGAAAGAGAGAAACATTGATGTGAGAGAGAAACTTTACAAAGTGGTGACCCCCTATATTTCAAGTACCCTCCTGGCATCATACATAGTTATTAGAATATTATTGACTATATTCTCTGTGCTGTATGTTACAGCCCTATGACTATATTGTGCCTACCACTTGTACTTCTTAATCTCTTCACCTTTTTCATTCATTCCTCCAACTTCCTTCCCCTCTGGCAACCATCAATATGATCTCTGTACCTGAGTCTGTTTCTATTTTGTTCTTTAGAGTTCACCTATAAGTGAAATCATTTGGTATTTGTTTTTCTCTGTCTAATATCACTTAGTATAATACCCTCTAAGTCCATCCATGCTGTTGCAAATGGTAAGGTTTTATTTTTTTATGGCCGAGTAATATTCCATTGTATGTATGTACCACAGCTTTTTAATCTGCTTATCTATTGATGGGTAATTAGGTTGCTTCCATATCTTGGCTATTGTAAATAACACTGCAATAAATATAGGGGGTGCATATGTGTTTCCAATCAGTGTTTTGGGTGTCTTCAGGTATATAACCAGAAATGGCATTGCTGGGTCATAAGGCATATCATTGCATGATAGGACTGACAAAAACCCAGCTTGTCTGTTTTAATGTTAAAATCTTTTGCTATATAAGACATATGAGTTAGGTGTTTAAGATGTACAAAAAGAGTACCTGAAGTCTGTGATGACTGCTTGCAGGACTGTGACCTTTCCTAGTTATGTAATGAGGGCCTTGTTTGTCCATCAGTGTTACACCACCTTTATTCTCTGCTGTTCACTGTTTGTGGTATCCTAGGAAAGAAGTAAAACCAGCCTTTCCATCTAAGCAACTTGTAACGATAGATATTTACTTGAAGATAAGATGGCTTTTATTATCAGAGGGTAGCTAATGTGCTTGGTTACACCAGCATTAACTTAAAGATGACATCTACAATAAAATATAACCTAAAATGATAAAATGTGTCCTTTTGGAAATACTAGTACTTTTGCATATTATGAAACATAATTAACCTTAAGTCAATAAACACCTGCTCCCCCTAAATTCAAAATAGATGTTTTAATTTAGAATTGAGTTGTTGAATGGGATACAGAAGCATAAGCAGTTTTATCATAAAAGTTTTTTTCTTCAGAAAAAGAACTTGCTTTCCCATGAGATCCTGCTTGTTCATAAATGGAATTCTGATTGTCTCTGAAAATCTTTCTTTGAAAACACAGTATTGAGATACCTAATTTAATAAAATATAAAAGCAAATAGTAAACACTACTAGGTTTGCTCTTTGGTATATAATCCATAAAACTAAAAAGTAGGTGACCTGACTAGTTTCTAGGCTTTTGGTGTTTGATTTTAGGAGACCACTGAACCTTCTAAACACAGACATCTTTTAAAATTTTTCTTGTAACATTAGTGAAGCACAGTTACAGGGGGAGGGTTATGATCCATTTATGATTCACTACTCATATTGTCAGTTTTGCTGGAATCAGCTGAGAGCCCTGTGAAGGAATGCAAGTAGAGGAGAGAGAGAGCAAAGCCACACAACAGCCCAGTGTGTGTCTGTGCACCTTATCCCCCTTTGGGAAAAGTGAAAGTGTTGTAGCACAGCTGTCCTGTCACCTAGAAACCTCAAGGGTAACCTCTGACAGGCGTAAGTATTTAAGCTACATAGAATAAAATAAATGGGTTTCATTTTTAGTTTGAGTAGAAAATACAAGTGTTCATCATCTGATACTGGTTTCCAGTATGAAATGGTCACTTAATTTCCCCCCCCAGCCTTTTAATGTTCAATGTTTAAAAGGATTTCTGTACTTACTATATAGATCCAACACACTTTAGTGTGTTTCTTGGCACTCAGTTATATACTGCTTTTGGCAATATGATAGTGGGGAAGAGAGAGTTTATTTAGATCTGTTGTAAGCATTCATCTTTGGCTTTTTTGTAGAGGCAAATACCATAGACCACTCAATATTAAGTAGTTTCTTTTCTCTTTTTCCATGTGGAGGGGCCGTTAACATTTCTATTGAATTTGCCACTCTGAATAATAATGGTGAGGTTGCTCTCTGCATCCACCTAATTAATGTAATCAATCATTTTTATCTTAGTGTGGACTACAGTAAATAATAGTGGACTCTGACTCGTTTTTTTCATTGACATTGTACTTTTGAAAATGGAATTGGTATTGTGCCATATAGTCAAACCTGCGGTGGCATAGGCATAACAAAACCTCGATTAATTTTGTCATTTAGATGTTATTAAGATGGTAATCTTGGCTAAGCCATTCAAAGTTAGTAGGTCTCAATTTTCTGTCTGGAAATGAGGGTGTTGAACTAAATGATCTCCAAGAATTCTAGTTCTTATGTAAGCATATCATAAGTAAACCAGCATCATGCAGAATTTTTGTAAATACTCTGAGCAGTATATACGTTCATATTTGTGTTTACTTTGAATTTTTTGTTAATTTGACTGTGTGTGTGTATGTATGTAGTGTGTATATTTTCTGCTTGGAAAAGGTTATTCAGCACCTTTTTATTTTTTTAACAGTGAATGCTAGACTTATTAATGCTGTAAATTAAACTTAGAATTTTAAATTCAACTCTTTACAGATTGAAAACATTTTAATAATCATTTTTAATAGGTTTGGTTTTTAAAATATGGCTTAAAATCCTTTTAAATTGCATTATAAATTTAGTATTCATTTTTAAGTACTTAAGTTATCCGACAAATATTTCTAAGTTCTTAAATCTTTTAAATCTGATATATATGGATTTTGTAAAATTTTAAATACATTTTTCAGCTTAAAGTTAATAAGCCTAAATCAGTTATTTATGACATTTTAAATTGGAATCACAGTTTTATTTTTTAGAAACACTAATATGAATGACTTCTTAATCTAAATATTTAAAAATAACAAATATATACCTATTATGCCCATATCCAACTCAAAAGTGGGCCTGAGTTACCTTTTTACCCTCTCCCAATTTTGACCCACACACTTTCCCTTTCTCCCCCACAAATAGAAAAAACCAACCAAACAAAAACACCTTTTATTATATCTGTATTCTGAACCTGCCGAGTTCAACAGGATCTTTTCAGTTTCACTATCTCAAGCAATTTGAGATTACCTTTCCAAGCAAACTTAAGAGTTACAGTCTCAGATAACTGAAGTTGAATCTTATGAAAACATTTGGAATCTGGAGCTATAGACATCCAGAGTGATTTTTTTCCCTTATGAAAGTTGAGCCTAGTTTTATAGTCTCTACCAACAGTGACTCTGAGGCCGTACCTTCTAAGTCAGATGGTCTCTAAGCCTGCCACCCCCACACTCAAGTCTCCCATCACTGAATCCTAAAGTGTGATGAGTCAGTCATCCCTATGCCCAGGATGCTTCTGACCTATTTCAGTTCTATTCATTACTTGATTCTATTCTGTATTATTTTATTTGGCAGTCTATAATTTCTAAGTGTTTTAAGTGTTTATTTTAAAGTAAAACATACTTGGATTTTGCATCTCTCCCATGTCTCATCTGGTTTTACAGGCACAGTTCTAAGGTTTCAAATGACAGTTTTAACTCGCAATTTTGTAGAGCACAAAGAATGTTTGTATCTTAAAAAATCATAGAGAGAGCACATAAATATATATTTGGATCACAACCCTGTTTTATTCATGTATATGTATATATGTAATGTGATACCCTAACTCTCCAATTGTATATTATAAGCTTTTTGTCATGGTCTTTATGCCAGTACTGTCCATTGGAAATGTAATGTGAACCACATATGTAATTAAAATTTTTCTAGTAGCTACATTAAAAATAAGTAAAAATAAACAGATGAAATTAATTTTAATAATATTTTATTTGACAGTACTATAAATGTTATTTCAACATGTAATTGATATAAAAATTGAGATATTTTACATTCTTTTTTTTCATAGTGAATCTTTAAAATCCCATGCTGTTTTATTTACGGTACATAATTCAAGTCAAACTAACCACATTTCAGGTGCTCAGTAGCCTCATCTATCTAGTGGCTACTGTATTGGGCAGTGCTGTCTTATACTTTTGTAACATAATTGTTGCTTTGTGTGTGACTGTGTATGTTTGTTATTAGTTACAGACTAATTGAATGAAATATAAGATATTTAAAAATGCACATCTTTTTTTTCTCTTAAAGGCCCTTCCTTCTTCTATGATTATAGTAGCAGTTTATTGTCCTGTGATAGCTGCTGTTTTCATTGTTCTGAAGATGGTCAACTATCGGCTCCACAGAGCACTGGATGCTGGAGAAGTTGTAGATAGGAATGCAAATGAGTTGGCAGATCAGCGAGCCAAAGCTGACCAAGGCAACTGTTCAAGTAGGAGAAAAGACAGCAATGGACCCAGGTAAGGAAACCCATGTCACTCAGTTTGTAATGATGTAGCTCATGCATGTGTACAGTGATGTGATTATCGTGTTGTGCCTGTTCTATTTATGTGGTTTTAAGGCAGTGATAGATCTTACCACTGTAGAGACAATGATGAGTACAGATTGTCACAGCAGGTCGCAGCAAAGCAAACTGGCATATCTCGGAGATTAAATTAATATCCTTGGCCTCACTGCTAAATAACATGTTGGAACCATAGTAGTTATAATTGTATAATAATTATTCAAACCAAAACCAATGGAAACCAGTCTAAAGAAATAATAAAGTTAAAGCAGGCTTATAAATCTTAGTATTTATGTATTATTTATACATATAAATAAAATGTATATATCTTAAGCAAATGGTAATATTTTGCTTGACATTTATAATTGCACTTTTCACTTAATCTGTTGTAACTATTTTTCAATTTTATATTCTCACCTTAGAAACTTAGCTGTTTCTTCCCTAGATGTTTGCATAACTGACTTCTTAGGGTTCAAATCTGTATAAACATCACCTTCTCCCGGAGGCTTTCTTTTCAGTCCCATCTCGAGTATTCCCCCTAGGACTCAGTCACATTCTGTTGCATTATGACAGGGACTTTATTCATAGTCAAAAGTTGATCGGGCTTTATAGAAATAATGATCACCAATAAAACTTAACAGTTTTTATGTAAACAGTTGACATACATAAAGTTCATTCAATCTTCAAAACAATTCTTTGAGGTAGATGTGATTATCTTTGACTCACAGGTGTGGAAACTAAGGTGAGGAAGATCAAATAACCCAGAGAGTCTGAGCTGGAGTCCATGCTTTTAACCACTAGGCCATGTTTCCATTTAGTATAATATGTAGTATTTCAGGTATCAAGATAGAAATGTTATAACACAGGTAATGTTTCTGAATGTGTTCCAGTGCATTGAAAGCCTTTGTGTTACCCCTTTCAGTTACATTTTCTCCATCCCTCGCATGATTACCCTGTTTGTTCCTTGAACAGATAATTTACCCTTGTGATAATTATGTCATAGCATTAATCACTATCTGAAATTCTCTTACTTGATCATTTATTTGTATTTATAAGCATCTTGAAAGCAGGGACCTTGTTTTTCTTATCAACTATTCTCAGGCTCTAAAATACTGTCTGATACTGGTAGGTACTCAGGAAATACTTTAAATAGTTTTTTCTGTAATATTATTTTTGACTTCATAATATTTCATTTTGTGGATATACCATATTTACTATCTTGTTTTTAGTTATTTCAGTTATTTTCAAATTCAAATATTGATCAATATGATGTATAAATTTTAAATGATTAATTTTTAATCATAATTTAGTAAAGTTAGAATTACTAGGAAGCTATACCCATTTTTAAGATTTTTCAATATATATTGCCAGATTCCAAAGTTTTTACTTTTTAATTACAATGACCAGCAGTTTAGGGCTTCTTTTTTTGTACTTTTGACAACACAGTATTTAGTATTTTCACAAAACTATAATAGAGATCTCATTGTTTAATTTTTCAGTGTTTGGATTACTAGTGACATGGAAGTATTTTTCTTGTGTTATTACTATTTATATTTGCTATTTCGTTGGTTGTCGTTTTATTGGTGGTTAGTTTTTTGCTATTGATTTGGAGAAGATATTTATTTATGTAGGATATTAACTGTCTTTTATGTCAAATACTTTTCAGTTTATGGCATTTTATTTATTTATATGCCACAATTTATTTTTATGTGATCTCTTCTGTGAATGTTTATTAGTTGTACCTTTGATATAGCAAGTTTTGTAAGATTTTTTTTTTACCCCAAATTATATAAATATTCACATGTGTCTACTTTCAGTATTCTTATTTTATTTTGCACTCTTAAATTGTGGTCAGTCTGAAAACATTATAACTTATTTTCTTTTTTAGGTTTATTAGTCCCAACACCATTTAGTGAATAATAAATATTTTTCCACAGTGATTTTAAATCCTTTATTTTTCATGTAGCATACTTATGTCAGTTTCTGGGTTTTGTTTTCTGTCCTATTGATCTTTCTTTTTCTTTATACCAGACTGTTTTTTGGGGTAAGTGCCCTCACTGGGAATTGAATCTGTCACCTTTTGGTATATGGGACTGTGCTCCAACCAAGTGAACCACATCAGCCAGGGCCACGTTGATTCCTTTTTTTTTTTGGTTAATCCTCACTTGAGGATATTTTTTCTTCATTGATTTTTAGAGAGAGTAAGAAGGGAAGGGGGAGGGGGAGAAAGAAAGAGAGAGAGACACACACATCGATTGGTTGCCTCTGGCATGTACCCCAGGCAGGGCAGGGAAGGAGCCTGCAACCCAGGTACATGCCCTTGACTGGGAATTGAACCCTTGACCCTTTGGTGCACATGCTGACACTCTAACCACTGAGTCCCACGTACCAGGGCATCCATGTTAATTCTTATAGCTATCATTTGTTTATATTTACTGTAGGAGTAGACTGTAACTTACCCATTCTTCTGTTAATAGCCATTCAGTTTATTCTTAATTTTTGGCTGTGATAAAACGTTATTGTGTATGTTCCTAGTACACATGTATATATCTGATGTATATAAATAAGCTTGCTTGTAGGGTATTTTTATGTTCAGTTTTATTAGGTAATTCCAGGCTATTTGCCAAGATGATTGTATCAGTTTACACTCTCACCATTAGTGGGTGAAAATCCTTATTGTTCCATATCCTTGTCAATATTTTATTTTGGTAAGCTTTAAAAAATTGCCATTCAGGTAAGTGTTAAATGTTTTTCATTGTGACTTTCAGTGAACCTTTCTGATTAGTAATGAGGTTGAGAAACTTATATATACACATGGTCCATTTAAGTTTTCTTTCCAATGCACGTTCATGTCTTGTTTCATATTTATTTGGAGTTGTTCTCTTCTTATTGACTAATTGTTTTAAAAAATGTTTATAATACTCCTTTATTGGTTTTATACACACACACACACACACAAACATTACAGACATCTTTTCAAGTTTGTGACTTGTCATTTTACTTTCCTTAAGGTTTCTTATGATTATCATACACTTAAATTTAATATAAGATTTATCACTTTTTTGTAATTAGCATTTTTGTGTCTTGTTTATGAAATTATTTCCTTTTTAAATTTTCATGTTTCTTTTCACATTTCAATTCTACTAGAAATTATTCTAATCTGTAGTATCAGGTAGGGATTCTCAAGACTTGTTTTTCTCTTTATGAATACCTGGTTTAATCAGCATTTGTTCTTTGTTTTGTTTTGTTTTTAAAAAATATATCTTTATTGATTTCAGAGAGAGGAAGGGAGAGGGAGAGAGAGAGATAGAAACATCAATGATGAGTCATTGATCGGCTGCAGCCCGTAACCCAGGCATGTGCTCTGACCGGGAGTCGAACCCCGATCGCCTGGATCCTAGGTCGATGCTCAACCGCTGAGCCACCCCCGACTGGGCTTAATCAGTATTTGTTAAACAGACTATCTTTTCCTTGATTATCTGCAGTACTTGCTGTCATAAATTAAGTTTTCATATATGGTTGGTGTGTTTCTGGGCTCTCTTTTCAGTTTTGTTTATCCAGTCGTCGCTGCCTATGCCGTTACCACACTACCCTGGTATCTGTAACATGACTTGCTATATCCTGTGGGCAAACCTCCTACCTTGTTCTTTTTCAGGAGTGACTTTGCTGTTCTTGGCTCTTCGCTCTTTGATATAAACTTTAGAGTCTACTGGGAAAGCCCTGCAAGAACTTAGGATTTTTATTGGAGTTACATTGAATCGATATCTTTACCATATTTGATTTCTCCACTTATTTAGTCATCTTTGATGTCTTTCAGTGAAGATTCATTATTTCTCCATTAAAAGGGTTACATAGCTTTTGTTAAATTTGCCAAATTAGTTTATACTTTTTCTGCTATTATAAATTTTTTTATAATTACTTTTTCTATTTTTCTCCCTTTAAATAAATGTAGCAGCTTACTTTGTATCTAGCAACCTTATTAAACTCCCTTATTAACAATAAACTTTATAGTTTCTTTTTTAATTTTCCATAAATCTTGCTTTATTTCTTCCTTTCTAGTTGTTTAACTTTTTCAGTGGCTATGACTTCTGGCACTTGGTTAAATTGAAGTAGTATTAGGTACACCCTTGTCTTTTCCTAATTTTAAAGTGAGTGTTTTTAAGTTTTATCATGAGATAGGATCTTTGTTGTAGATTTTTGTTCTTGACATCTCCCTTTCCCCACCTTCCCACTTGTGACTCACATTTTTTTTCTGAGGAAAAGAAATGAACAAGAAAGTATATTTTTCTATTTCCAGAGCCTGTCTCTGTGCTTGGTACATTATAGCTGTCATTTTGTTGTATGACTGAATGAATATAGTAGGACTACTTGAGCCTGAGGGTTTTCATTGACTGTGGTGCAGCAGTTAAAAAATTTGTTAATTAAATTTGTATCTTATAGAAAGAATCAAAGTCATTAATGTTTGTATTACATTTCTAATGTTTCTGGAGAGGAAATTACACATTGAGTTTAATGATTTGAATAAAAACATTTAGGAGAGAGACCATATTTTCTGTTTCTCATGGTAGTAATGCTTGCAGTATTGTAAATTATGGATCTATTTAAACTGTATGTAGGTGAATTTTAGGCTGAGTTTTCTGAAGATTTATTTTGTTTAGGGACTTTGTTTTGACCTGTTCATACTTTTATGAATATCACTGTAATCTGTACTTGTCAACTTAGTACTGAATGTTGCTGTGATATTTCTGATTAAAACCTGAGTGGTTAATGGTACTCTTAATCAATAAATTAATTCGTGAAGTCTCCTTTATAATTCAGATTAGACTCTACCCTTCTGTCTTCCTGCATTGCCCTGTACCTGCTATATATTTTTTAACAGATGGGGACACTAAAGCGTAAAGGTAGAATTAGGTGCATTGCTTACTGCAGTTGACCGTTCTGCTTCTGTGAGAATTGTAAACTGTACTTTCCAGGTGTGTGCCGAAATCTCTCCATTGCTGAAAATCTGCAAGGCTTGCCAATAAAGAAAAAATTCTTACTCAGCCATTTTATATGCTTAGCTATATTTAGTACACCTTTGGCTGGCTAAGAGTTCTGCTTCTGAATCTGTAGAGAAGAGAGAGGTATGGTAATTTTGCTAGAGGATTTTTTAAAAAGGAGTCATCCGCTGTGTTCATCTCTTTTGCTTCCTTAATACCTCCCTCCCACTCAGTGTTGGCCATTGAGCATTAGTGTTAGATCTTTGTTTCTCAACCAGGGGTGCTTTTACCCCCCCAAGAGACATTTGGTAGTATTTGAAGACATTTTTGCTTATCACAACTAGGGGAGGCACTGGCATCTAGTGTAGAGAGGTCAGGGATGCTGCTATGCACAGAATGGTCACTGCAATCAAGAATTATATGGCCCCAAATATCATTAGTGCTGAGGTTTAAGAAACTTCCTCTAGGAAGTGGTGCTTATTTTTGGTTTTGAACTGGAAAGAGAACTTCAGTGCCTATTTGTTGAAAGGCAGTAATGGTGTCTTAGACTGTGAGCTTTAGAGTTGTACAGACCTGGTATTAAGATCTTGTCTTGTTCTTTACTGTTGTGAGTACCTACATTCAGGTGTATGGGAAGAAAAGAAAGAACAGATATGGTAACACACTCTAGAGTGGTGTGTAAGTAATTGTTTTTATCCTGCCTTCCCACCTGAACTCCTCATACCAGTGACTCAGTGTATGTTGTTTACTCCACTGAGACCTTAGCCATGTTTTTCCACCTTTTGGTTTTTAGTTTTTCATATGTCAAATCATAGGTTTTAAGGGAATATTTCATGAGAAAATGCAAATAGAGCACATGCTCCCATGACTGGAATGTACTAACTGCTTAGTAAATATTTGCTTTTATTTGTTACTAATAATTTTACATTCAGATTGTAATCATTTGGACTTCCTATCAGAAATGTTGCATAAAACTAGGCAACATTGTCTATCAGCTGATGAATAAATAAAGTGTATTTTAGTCCATAAAAAAGTATAAAGTACTGACATATGCTACAACATGGGTGAACCTTGAAAACATTATGCTCAGTGAAAGAAGCCAGTCACAAACGACCACATAATTAATATATGGTTCCATTTATATGAAAAGTCCAGAATAGGCATCTAGAGACAGAAAGTAGATTAGAGGCTCCTTAGGCCTAGGTGGGATGGGAAGGGGTGGTGGTGGTAATAGCTAAAGGGGTTTGATTTTGAAGATAAAAATATTCTAAAATTAACTGTGGTGATGGTTACACAACTTTAGGAATATACTAAAAACTGTTGAATTGCGGGGTTTAAATGGATAATCTGTGATTTATATATCAGTAAAGCTGATGTATATAAACTAGGCAAGATGAGGGCTCCTTTTTTCTCTCTGGTGTTGTATATTTTATTCCTTAATCTTTACTTTGCTCTCCGTCTTCTGATTTTCGTTTCATCCATTGGAGATAGCAGTAATGTTGCTGGTTATTACTCATCACTAGTTCAGTATGGTGATAGCTGTCTCTATATACTCACTTAAGGTTTTACCAAATTAGAAGAATATTCCTCATTCTGGCCTGTATATCTCATATGAGTTAACAACTAACTAACTTGAGCATGTTTCACTTTTCTCAGATATGGACACTTGTATGCTGAATTGGTCATCAGATTTGTAACTGACTTCCAGTATGTTTTATTTTTATAGATAGATAGCAACTTAGAAGGCTAATTTTCCTTGTTGAACATTACTAAACTATAGTCGGTGGCCTAGAGTTAGTAATCCCTTAAGCAAACAGGGACATGATAGTTACGAGACCATTAATAAAAACACACTAGAATCCAAACTGATATAGTGATAAGTACTTAAATGGAAGCTACTTATAAGCAAATTCTACTTTGTCTGTATCTTTTGATTGCAGCTGTCAGAATACTCCACCCAAAAAGGCTAAGGGAATTGTGGCTCACATTTCTGAAAAGTCTGTATGTAATGTCCAGAACAGACAGATACAAATATAAAAATACAGATACAAACAGCTTCAGATGTGTGGTTTCAAGGTGTGGTAAGGTGTGGTTTCAAACAGTCACTTCATGGTCCTGCTCTCCCCTTGTAGTTATTAAAAAAAAAAAAAGAAAGAAAAAGGCAGTGACAGGCCTTAAGTCTAGCAGATAGAAATTTCCTGTCAACAATAGAACACTCCTGGCCTGGTTCATGCTAGCCTGAGTTGGTTCCTTTGCTTGTTCTAGAACTAAGCTCTATGACCGAGAGAAAAGGACCTGCTGATGGACTTTGGCTAGTAGATCTCACTTCTCAACCTGAGGATGGGGTCAACCTCACCCAAAACTGTAGGGAAGTTTGGGATGGGGTGATTCACCAGAAGGATTTTGACTCTCTTTTTTGTTTGCTTTGTTACCGAGGAGGTTGAATTAGGTTCTAGATGGCAATAAAGTTCATATCCACTGGAATGCTTAGCACATAGATCCTAGAACTTTATCCTTGATGATAACAGCTAAAAAATGTATTGAGTACTTACTCTGTCTATACCAGATAGAATAAGTAAAAAAACTTTTAAAACTTTGTAAGTTTTTAAAAATTTGGTGTGATCTTTTTTCCTAATTTGGGGGACCCCATTATCTTTACGTACTGTATGTGGACCTCCCCAGTTCTTTGAACCTAGAACTTTTCTCTCTTTTGTCTAATACCTGTTACCATATAGTGAGCATCATTTAACGTAAGCCTTCTAACTTCTACACACAAATCTAAAATCTTAGGTTTCCAGTTCTATAAAACAAGTTTGCATCCCAGTTGAGTACTGTTAACTTAGAAAATACAGGTACAAATGGCTTGACCAGGATGACTGTTGTCTTTCATGTTCATCATTGTGCCACGCAGCTCAGACTGCTCTCGAGAGTGGTCTGAGATCTGATTACTTTCTGTGTTTACAATGACCGATTCCTCTTTGTGCTTAGGAAACAAAAGGCAAATCATTTATTTGCTAGAGTGGTTATATTGTGCACATCATAAAATATGTGCCCTATTTAGTGTGCTCTAAGTCTAATTAAGGTCAGTTTCTAATGTTGGATGAGTGTAGACAGTTTGGGAGAATGTTTTGAAATATATTCAGCTGTTTCACAGGGCTGTAAAATAGTTCAGATTATTAGACTTATAAATGAAGAGTGATCATTCTTTTTTTTTTTTTGGCCAATTGCTCTATTAAAAATCAGAACCTCCTAGTTTTATAGAAAAAAATAATAATAGAAAACCATTGGTGGCAGAATAATGGTACTCTCTTTTTCTCATTCATTCCCACAGCGATCCTGGTGGAGGGATAGAAATGTCTGAGTTCATTCGAGAGGCCACACCACCAGTTGGTTGCAGTTCAAGAAATTCTTATGCTGGCCTAGATCCAAGCAACCAGGTCGAAATCTGTGTGATTTTACTTTGCCTTTTCTCCTCCTCTTGATGGTGATCTGAGGAATTCTCCTGTCTGTAATAGTCATGTGGTGTTTGGGTTTATCTTGCTGAGTAATAATTTTTGATTGTTTATTAATATATTTTAATATTCTTATTTTAACTGAGTTTTCACATTAAATACATTTTTTTTTGCTGAGCATAAAGCTTAATAAAAATATTGCAAAGTTCATTTTTATTGGCTATAGCAAGAATTTATGAGTAGTTTTAACATGTTTGTGTATGCTTATTTTTACTTATTTTTCACTGCCATATAACTTTTATAAAACATAGTATACATATCTTAAGTGGATTTTTATACACACACACACACACATATAAATATATACCAATTTAATTACTATCCAGATCAAGACAGTCCCTCATGCCCCTTTAAAGTCAATATTAACCTATATTTTAAGCAAATTTTTTATTGTATACTTCTGTTCAGTTGAATCAATGAAAGGAAAGATTTAGTAAAATACAAAATATTATTTGAATATTCTTAATTTTATTCTAAGATGTTAAGTTTGCTTGAGTGTTTTCTTCTTGACTCCCTCGAAAACTGATTATAGAAAGAGTTACTAAGACTTGTTGATTTAGTAACTGTCCTGTTGTTATATTTTTCCTTAAGGTGTTTGTGGAATTTGTGGTATTTGTTTATATAATTTTTATAGTATAATAAATTATGGTTGTGAAATTTTGGGAAAGTGTTATACCATCTTTAATAGAATCATTAAAAGTTCAGTAGATTTTATCTTTGTTTATATAGTTTGTGCTAAAAATTCATTTTTCATGGATGCCTTAGTTTTTAATCCTTTCCAAATATGTTATAGAAGTTTACAAAGAAGTACTTACTTTTTGTCTGGAACTGAGGAAAGTACATACTGATTAGTTAACAGCTTGACAGTTGAAGATTTAGGTTGCTCTTTGTAGCATATATTGTTTTGTCCACCAAACATTCCCTTTAATGTATCCTGACAAGTCTGAATTTATTTCAGATAGACTCAACACCTAATTTTGCTTTTATTTATAACATGAACATGTCATGATGCAGTATAAAAAATGATAATTGTCTGACGTAGATTGCTTGAGGCTGGAGGCATCCTGTCCTAGGGGCTCCATGAATCCTGAGCATGCAGAGGGACTCAGTGACTCATTGTCACAGCACATCTGTGACGTATCCACAGTACGTGCTACAGGAAACAGGCCTGGCACTTTGATGTAAAATGCCTAAACGGTACCTTTTAACATTGATAAAAGTAACTGATTACATGTTTTGATAATACATTAATTTTGTTTATCTTGCTAGTGTATATTGTATGATAATAACATAGAGCTGGCATTTTAATTAGTTTTACTTGTTTCATGTCATGTTTTCAGATTGGATCTGGTTCTTCTCGTCTTGGAACAGCAGCAACTATTAAAGGTAGACATGATCTAAATTGAAAGTCGTCTGATTTTCCAGTTCATTTTTGGTTGTAATAAAGATAACTGAGTATTTTATATTCACATGTAATGAAATATTATTCTTGAAATCATTTTGTAGATAAGATTATGTATCTTATATTAATGGTTATTTGATTTAAATTGTGTTCCCTTTTCATCATTCAAATCTCACAAAAGTATTTGACCATTTGCATTACATTGCATGAACTTTATATTTTGGTCTATAAGAAACTTACTTGCCTTGAGGGAAAATGCTTTTGTGGGTTTTAGTGAGGTTCATGGAAAAGTGAGTAATTTAATATGAAACCTTTAAATTGGGTGCACATGAGACACTAAGAAAAGGGAAAATGTTTTTCTATACATCTGATATATGCTTTTTATTTTTTACATTAATTTCTGATAAAATTTATATTATTTTTATCTTATAATTTTCTAGGTTACTAATTTGCCCTGGGAAATTTATGTTGTTTCAAGTTATTATTGCATAAGTTTTATTTTTTTAAAGAAAAACCTGCTTCTTTTTAAAGAAATACTTTTATTAGCTAACAATATGAAGCTTTCCGTATTATTTGGTTTATAGTGCTATTAGAATGATTCTGTGGCCTGAAAGTCTACTGCTTTTGTAGATATAGTATACTGATATAGCTTATAGTAAACTAGCATAGTAAATATCTACTATACTCCTTGACATCCTTCCTTGTTATGCCACTCTGTACAGTTGTTAATATAATGTCTTTATGTGTTTCTTTTAACTTTGCAGGAGATACAGACACTGCTAAGACTTCTGATGATATCAGTTTAAGTCTGGGCCAGAGCTCCAGTCTCTGTAAGGAAGGAAGTGAAGAACAAGGTAAGAAGATTGCACCTCACGGTGACATTATATGTTGTTGTGTCCACTGTGGGTTTCTAGAATATGTTACATATTGGCAGAAATTTATAATAATTTAATAGTGTTTTGAAAAGTAACATTAAAATAAAATTATTTACTAGGATAACAATAATAGAGTGCTAGAAGTACTTTTAGCTTTCTGGAATTCAGTTATAAATGTTCTGCCAACTAAACATGAAGGGACAAATTTTATGAGCATATTCCCTAGAGTGAGTATGAGATGGAAGATAATCTGCTATTTCTTTTGTTCAGGGCTGGGGAACCTTTTTTCTGCCAAAGGCTGTCTGGATATTTATAACATCATTTGCAGGCCATACAGAATTATCAACTTAAAAATTAGCTATGAAAAAAGCTCCTAGATTTACTGACTTTCGAGTCGTGTCTGCGGTTGCCTTGGCAGGGCCGGACCAAATGACTTCATGGGCCATATACCGCTCGCGGCCGGATGTTCCCCACCCCTGCAGTTGGTCAGTGTCTTGCCTAGCTCAGTGATAACCTAGTATGTAACTGTTATTTTTCCATTCAGCATGACCCCTAAATGCCAACTGCTTCATATCTTGTCCAACAACATTCTTTAATGGAGAAATAACTTGCTGTTGGAGTTTCTGAGAAACTGTATGTTTGCCTTCAACATGGTGCCTGCCTCCTGTAGCAAATTTTTAATAGAAATTTTGGCTTCAAGTGATTTTTTTACCTTCTTATTCAACTCCATTATAAATGAGTATTTTGGATTTTCTTGGTTTTTTTTTTTTTTTTTTTAAAAGAACTTCCATGTTTTCATGTTTGATTTTTTATTTTCAAACATGAAAGGATGGATATGTCATCCTGAATTTTAAGTGGAGATTATCCCAGGTTATAATCAGTGAGAGAGAAAATTGTCTTTCTCCTCCCAGGCTGCTGTTATTGGCCTGTGGTTGATGTTTTGGTAAGCAGGCAGGCTGATAAATGTCCTGTACTTAATTATGAAACTTATTTATGAAGTTACAAATAGATCACTAAATTACAGCATTTTCCCGTTAATACAGGTCCAGTTCTTACAAGCATATTTTGTTTCTGGTACTTGGAATTCTAAGTTTATCACTGTAACCCTACTTTTTTAGAATTATAGTACCCCACCATTGTTTATTTGCTTTTGTGGACTACCCCTGCCAATCTACTCCTCCCTCCAAAAAATACTCTTGAACATACTTTTCTCATAAAAAGTAAAGGTGAATTGATCGATTTGAGAATTATAGTAGTATCACTTTTTATAATATTTAATTATCAGAATGTCTCAAAAACTAGGTATTGATCTTAGAGGGGCTAGTGCATTTTAGGGATCATATATCTTTTTTTTTTTTATATCTGGAAAGTACCATGCACAAGTAAAAATTTTGTAGTGTGGCAGGTTAGGAATTATATATGTACAGACATACCCTTGCAGATACATAATGACGGAAATATGATGTCTAACATTCACTGAGTGTATATTATTATCTAGGTTAGGGATCAGTAAACTTTTTTTACAAATGGTATAAAATTCAGTGGTTTTTGGTATATTTGCAAGATTGTGCACCCATCACCAATTATCCAATTACAGAATATTTTCATTATCCCATAAAGAAACCCAAACCCATTATACTCCCCATTTCTTTCTTCAGCCAGTCCCTGGCAACCACTAATCAATTTGCTATCTATGCATTTGCCTATTCTGGACATTTCATATAAATGGAATTGTGTAATATGTGGCCTTTTGTGTCTGCTGCTTTTATTTGGTATGTTGTAGCATGTATTAGGACTTTACTCCTTTTTATGGCTAAGTAGGGTATATTAATTTTAACATTCCCACAAACATGCACACATACCCTTAGTATTCTTTTTAACTCTTATAGATTCAAATAATACTTTTTTTAAATTCTCACCTGAGGATACTTTTTCCCTTGCCTTTTTTCAGAGACAGTGGGAGGGAGAGAGAGAAAAAGAGAGAGAAACATCGATGTGAGAGAGACACATTTATTGGTTCCCTCCCACATGCATCCCGGCAAGGGCCAGGGATTGAGCCTGCCACCCAGGTACCTGCCTTTGGCCATAATCGAACCCGGGACCATTCATTCTGTGGACAGACACTCTAACCACTGAGCAAAATCTGCCAGGGCTCGAATAATACTTTTTATACAGTGCCATCTTTTTCACTTAAGTATTTTCACATATTATTATTATGTAATTTTTGAAAACATTTTTAGTGCCTGCATGATGTTATTAATAGACTTCATAATTTATTCAACCTTTTTCTTATTGGAGGTTTTTATACTTTTTGTGTTTTAAGAAGTTTTATAAGAACCTGAAATGAACAATATCTTGCTAAAACCTTGTATACATATTTGATTTTATCCTTTAACAGCAATTTCTAGAAATAGATTACTGATCATTGGTGAATATACTTTTGGAAGGCTTTTGACCATATTGCCTGACTGCTTTACAGAAGGTTACACCTGTTTGTACCACTATGAGCAGTATGTGAGCATGTCTTTCTTATCCTAAGCACCACTAGTAGCAATCATTGAGAAAAAATTTAATTAAATTATATGAAAAATAGTATCTCTCTGTATTGAGTTGAGCCTGTCTTTCACTATATAGCATACTGCCAGTAAGAAAAATGTCTAAGAAAGCATACTTACTAAAAAATTTCCTAAAACCACTTAAAGTTAAACTTTTTATGGTATATTTATTTTGTAACATTGAAAAAAGTGCATATACTGAAGTTGACTGTCTTTTAAAATGAAAAACTTAAATTTCTCCTTTATGACTGTCTTAGAAGGGAGTTGGTTTTGATTGTTAGCATTTTTAAAAGTCTTTTGTTATATATTAGAATCAGCAATTTTTAGCTACTTGTTCAGTCCAATATTTGTTCTATAAAATTCATAACCTTAAAATGTGAATATCACAACATTCTGTAGTTGCTTATTAGAGATATATATAGAGTTTTTAGAAATAACTTTATCATTTCATACTACAGAAAAGTAAATACAATGCTTTTAAATTTTGGTATATAGAGAATATAAGACCCCAAGCACAGTGACAATTGTTTTGGACAAATGATAAAGAACATGGAATTTACTCATCTTGACGACTATAAAACATAAGATAAAGCCTAATAGATCGTTTGTAAATCACAATTTCTGTGGTACTTTCTAGAGAGTAAGTTTTTAATTATTCAGATATAATCTAGATTTAGATTTTTTTAAAGCATGTAAACATTTCTATTTATTATTATTACATATTAATCTTAGGGAGGAATGTGTGCTTTTATTGTTGAAATTCTAGGGGAAGAGTCTGACTTATTACAGAATCTGTTATATTTTTTCTATGCAGTTATGACAAATAAGAATAATTTTTCTTTTTATTGAGCTAACAGCAGATTCAGCCCTCTTGTCTGTAAAAAGTGTATTAAAAATTAGCTATTGTGCAGTTTGGTTGTTAAGCTATATTTCAAGATAAATTACAATGTAGGTAGATAGGTAGATGGATTTATTTATATTTATATCTACATACATAGTATATATGGTAACTCAGGTCACTAATCACTGCCCTAAATGGAGGGTTAGAGAAATAGCTTATAGCTATAAGGGGTTATATTTTTTTTCATGAGGCATTTTGTAATTGTTGCATCAATGATGAAACAATGAAATGCATTATTTCGCCTCATAATTATTGTTTTAATATTGTCAAACATTATGAATATCAAGATATCTTATTATATCTTTTTTGGGTATTGGTCAATCTTTTGATTCCCCCCCCCTTTCTGATTAGGTTTTTGTTGATTTGTGAAATAATCATTAGTTTTTCAACAAGTGTTTTGTGTTGTTAGGTAGAATAATGATAGCTGCCATTAATTGTGTCAGGCACTGTGCTAAGCAGTATATGTCACATCTCAGTTATTCCATGGTACCTGTGGGTGAGACCGATACTGCATTTTATAGGCGAGAAAGCAGAGATTAGAAAGGTAATCCCAGGTTACCCAGTTAGTAAGTTAGAGACATAGCTCACATAAAAATCTTGGTCTATTTTAAATATAAGTTTTTGTTGCCTCTTATTTTTTTGCTGATTATCTTTAGGACCTTTTCTGAGGCTGTTAGTTCATTCTATCTGTAGAATGCTTTCTTTGTGCAACTGTGAAATAGAAAGCAGCTCTTTAGAATGACTGGGCAACTGTTCTTTAGTGAGTTACTTGAGAAATTGTTTATACTTGATTTACTGTATGCTGTGAATTCTTTCCATTGTTAAAGAGTAGAAAATCAGATCATGGAGTTGTGTTAACGTTTCCAAATGTGTTTGAAACAGATTTGGCAACTGATCGGAAGCTCTTCCGTCTGGTCTCCAATGATTCCTTCATCTCCATTCAGCCTTCCTTATCCTCTTGTGGGCAGGACTTGCCAAGGGACTGCAGCGACAAAGTGAGCCTGCCAGGCCACAGCCACCACCACCATGTCGACCAGTCTCTGTCCAGCGCCTGTGACACAGAAGTAGCTTCTCTCGTCCCTTTACATTCACACTCTTACAGGAAAGATCACCGGCCACGAGGTGTACCACGGACCTCCAGCTCTGCTGTGGCTTTTCCAGATACTTCACTGAATGACTTCCCTCTGTATCAACAAAGACGTGGGTTAGATCCAGTTAGTGAGTTAGAATCTTCCAAACCTCATTCTGGATCCAAAGAATCCTTGGTGGAAAATTCTCATTTATCTGGGGAATTTCAGCTTGTGGGTGAGCTAAAAAACAGTCCTCAGCCACCTACAAAAAGTGGGAAGAGCAAACCTTTGAAAGCAGACAAAAGCATGGACAGCTTGAGGAGCCTGAGCACACGGAGTAGTGGGTCCACAGAGAGCTATTGCAGTGGAACGGATCGTGACACTAACAGTACTGTCAGCAGCTATAAGAGTGAACAGACCAGCTCCACTCACATAGAGAGCATCTTGTCAGAGCACGAGGAGTCTCCCAAAGTAGGAAAGAAAAGTGGTCGGAAAAAAGAGTGCTGTGCTGACCCAGAGGACAAGAGTAGCTGTACCAGTGACAAAAGGACTAGTAGTGAAAAAACGGCCTTGGAAGTGAGTACAAATAGTGGGCTTCAAGAGGCCAAGGATTCTAATACCTCTGATGATGTGCACAATCAGAGAGGTCTCAGCACCTCCGCATCTGAAGAAGCCAATAAAAATCCCCACGCAAATGAATTCACTTTGCAGGGGGACAGACCGCTTGAGAAAACTGCTGAAAACAGAGAGGAGCAGAGTGATAAGCCTGCTGTTTCAGTGGACTCAAAAGTTGGGAAAGACGTTGGTGGAAAGCAGAAGGAAGGGGATGTCCGACCTAAATCGTCCAGCTTAATCCACCGGACAGCCTCTGCGCATAAGTCAGGCAGGAGACGGACAGGAAAAAAACGGGCCAGCAGTTTTGATTCAAGTCGGCACCGGGACTATGTTTCCTTTCGAGGTGTTTCTGGTACCAAGCCACACAGTGCTATATTCTGTCACGATGAGGACTCTAGTGACCAAAGTGATTTGAGCAGAGCATCAAGTGTTCAGTCTGCTCACCAGTTCAGCAGCGATAGCTCTTCTAGCACCACTTCTCATTCGTGTCAGTCTCCTGAGGGCAGGTATAGTGCTCTCAAGACCAAGCATGTCCCTAAAGAAAAGGGCACTGACGCGGAGCACACACACAAAGCTCATTTGGGTCTGGAAGGAACTGGCAAAAAGCGGACAACACGTCGGACTTCTAGCACAAATAGTGCCAAGACTCGGGCCCGAGTGCTGAGCCTAGACAGTGGCACAGTAGCATGTTTGAATGACTCCAATAGACTGATGGCACCCGAAAGTATAAAACCCTTAACCACTTCAAAATCAGATCTCGAAGCCAAAGAGGGAGAGGTGCTAGATGAGCTATCTTTATTGGGACGGGCTTCCCAGTTAGAGACAGTCACTCGATCTAGGAATAGCCTGCCAACCCAGGTTGCATTTCCTGAAGGTGAAGAGCAAGATGCAGGCAGTGGAGGTAAGTAAATTACAGGAAGAGATTTCCCCAAGAGTCACTGCAATTATTGGTACCATTGATTAGAGTAGTACTTACTGAAACATGCCTTGTGTTAATTGCTCCCCTTCCACTGTATTAACTGAAATAGACCTTCCATGAAAAAGGAGATGGTGATCTTAGAAAAGGTTTGGTATGAACACCAAGAAAATATTTCTTGAGTTGCATTCTTTGAATACATCGATTTGTTCTTGATGGCATTCACTTTTCTAGGCCAGCTGCCACCTGTCAATATTATTAGGAATAACAAAAATGAACCCTCTTCCTTCTTTGTATAACAATAGGAACAACAAAATGTAGAATTTCATTAGGGCACCAAACCATTTTTAGCCATCTCTTACGTACTGCGTGCCACTGAACTTGGGTCTCTCAACCTGTTACATCAGACTTTCCCCAAACATTACTTTAGCTCTGACTATGTATTTTGAAAAATTGTGCCTCTTTTATGTCTCTCTCTTTGGTGTTATTTTTTTCTTACTCAGGTTTTAGGCATTAAGAACATTTTTCCCCCCTGTAACTTTATACTTAAAGTTTATTAAGTAGATAGTTGTATTTATATTGGCCTGTAGTGTTCTGATCCAGTGATAGTGTTTTGGTTAAAGTAATAGCTTATTTATTTCAGATTTATGGGAAATTGTGCACATTTTGATAGGTGATTTTATATTATCAGTATGTTTTGGCCATTTTGTTTATTTCAGAGTTGTTTCTTCTGTTTTCTCGTGCCCAAAATAGTTTGTTAATTTTGATCTGGTTATTATGGAATCTGGTCCTTGACTAGAAGGAAAAGAAGGAAATCTTCTGTTGCCAGCACTGTAACTTTTGTATTAAACTTCCACCCCCATTCCCTTTATTCAAGCTCATAACTTTCATTTTAAAGCTTATAGCTGTTGGTGTAATAACATTCAGTCTCTTATTAAAAGTTATGCCAAATTTTTTGTTTGTACAAACATTTTGAAATATAAGGACACGCTTTTTCTCAAAGAATTCTCTTTAAACCTAGAGTATTTTAAAAGTCCATATTGTGGTAAACGTTCTATTGTTTCTTTTAGTATTGTTTCTAACAATGATTGATTTCTAATGAGAATGTAAAAAATGATCTTTAGTAACTAAGGAAGAAAATAGTCCATCAAATCTAAATATTGAGAACTAATTGTATCTGAAGTAAATATAACTGTTCCTCGAGCCTTTTACATGGCTATCATTCTGTCTTCTGTAAAAGGTCTGATCAGTTTTCAGTGATTTCTCACACAGATCATATCAGAGATGTTCGTGGCATGCCAGAAACCACTGAGTTTTAAAATAAAGCTTAATTTTTAAAGTTGTCATTAAAATAAATTTTAACAGTGAACATGCCCTGAAAGAAAAATATTGCTATTTTAAATATTGTTGAAGTGTAAATACTAAGAATATGTGAAAGAGCTATAGTAAACTTTTATGTGTTTGTATTTAAAATGTCATTTCCTTTTCACAGGGATAGTAATGTGTTCTGTGTTTTAGGGAAAGTTATATGGAAGACTTTAATTGCTTCTTAGTGCAGAACTTTGACTAACATGAGCCCTCATTTTTTCCGGATTCCAGCTTTTGTTTTGTGTTCTTATTTTTAAAAAACAAATAAACCATTGATTGTTAGTAAGAAACAAAATGCTAAACTGAAAATTTCCATGCATTTTGATGGAATAAATGTAATAGTCTGTGGGCTGTTAAAAAACATTGTTTGCCAAAGGAAGGCATTGTAGGGGCTATTTTTGTTTGAGCTTCATTGTGTTTAGAATAAAAATAAGAGCATAACTAAACTGCTTAAATGTATTGAGAATTTATATTTAGGTGGTTTTCATCATATTTTATTGTTTGGACTTTTTGGAAGATTGGATGTAGTGGGAGGGGATATTTTGGTTCTGATTATTTAAAAATTACATAGCATTTCAAATACTTGGTAAAAATTTATTTTTGCATTAATTGTTAGTTCTTTCTGACAATTTAGGAGAAATTTTTCTGGGCTATCTATTCTACCTTCCATACTGTGCTCCTGAAATGTGTCAACAAAACAAGAGGATACTGCTTAACACTCATGTCCCTATACATAAACCATAAATAGATTTTATCCTAATAAATTGTGAGGCGTCGATGAGTTCTCCAATGACTGCTTTTTGTTTTATTTTTAAGCTGAATGGTGTTGGTAATGGAATTTAGGAAATGTACTTTAAAGTACTAAATTAAAATACTCTAAAATGAGTTAATCTAACACAGTGGCATGGAGTCACACTAGTATATGGGCTCCACTGTAGTCCTGGCTCTTGGAAAGCTGCTTACTTATCTTTTTCAAGCCTCAGTTTCCTGATGTTCCCTTGTTTTGATAATGGCATCGTCTCATAGGGTGTAAAATGCTTAGAACAGTGCCTGGCACATCGCAAGTGCTGCTGTTTCTATTATACAGGCCAGTTTATTATGCTACTCAAATGTATCTTGTCTGTAACTTAGAAGAAAATGATTAAATATAGAAATGAATTAGAGATATTTTAATTGTGCCATTGTGAAACTCGATAATAGTAAAAATATATCTGAATTCCTAATTTCTTACATAATACAACAGAAAAACTTTATAACATCTAATCTGGTAATATGGATTTTAATCTTATTTTGGAAGCAGTATGTCATATAACTTATGTTTTGTTGTTTAATCACATAACAAGTAACTTTTCATAGGATTTCTTACCATTAATCAAATATTTTGGTTAAAATTGGATTTCACCAATAATGTTCTGTGATTACTTAGGCAGGAAAAGTGTTTTAGATTCAAACGAATCCTTTTTTGTTGTTGATCTCGAGTTGCATAATTTTTATAATTATAAAAGCCTGTCTTTAATAATTTGACTAATATTTTAAGAATAAAAAAGTACAGATAAGTTATATTTGATAGAAAAGTGTTGTTTTTTATCCTCTATTACTTTTAAAAAGTCACTTTCTTTTCGGTCCTTGAACTTACTTGCTGCATGAGTCAGTGGATTATAGAGAACAATGAGTATGGAAAGGTTTATATTTGCTCTATTATTTATTTTTTTCTGAATTTCTTAACCTGTTTTTCTGTTTGAGAAAATTATTTTCAATGTAACGTTTGGGTCATTATTCTGAAAGCATGAAAAAGGATCCTATTATAATATTTTTGTGTTGGGAACCAGAGATAATCTTTTGTTAAGGGAATGTTACTGTATTCAAAGAAAAGTCAGATCTTTCTGATAACTAGTTTATGAGGGTTTGTGCCATGTGTACACTGAAGGGTGAGTTAACTTTCTGATCTCCCAGTCGACAGGGCCAGTTAGAAGAAGGAGATTAGCAGAAGGGGAGGGGCACTTGCGGAGGCAAAGATAATGACAGCAGAAGAAATACACCGCTGACTCTACAGGAGAGGCTGGGATAACCAGCTTCATTAAGTGGTGCGGGGCCCTTAAATGCAGGAGCAAATTGTCTTTTTAGTTTTAGTAGTGGTCGGCGACATCATAGTACCATAACTTAATGCTTTATGTAGTATAACACAGTAATAAATGCGTACATGTGATCGTATTTTCTTCCTAGCAGCAGGGAAGTTCTGGATAGGGACTCAGACGGTTACAAAATATTTTTACCCCTCTAATTACTAAGTGGATACTCTGGCAAGCCATTAAATCCGCACCTTAGTTTCCTCAGTAGTAAAACAGTTATCGGCCAGACTCTAAGGAGCTTATCTAGGTATGTAAAAGTGCTTTGTAAATTGTAGATTTACTATGGAAATGAAGACACTGATGCCGTTTAGTCATTTGTAAGGAAGTTTTCTTTTTCGAATATATGCCACGTCAAATACATACTCTTCACTAATGACCCCTTATTTGGGGAATCTCCTGAAAATATGTGCAAATATGATTTTGCGTGCAGTTTTCTAGGAGAGGGTCAGTGTCTTTCATCCTATTCCCAGAGGATTTAAAAAGATTAGGAACCGCCTGTGAAAGTAAGTAGTCCTTAAATAACTCTTCTGTGCGAATTATGACTCCAGAGTATCAGTTAATTTCTTGAAAGCATTTCGCCCACCCAACTCTATTTGTTTGCCTGCCTGGGATTGTGGAAAATATCAGTAAGGACGTGCAAATTCTTTTTAACTCAGGTCACAGCTAATGATTTTGTTGTTACTTGCTTTTGTTTGCGGGTTTACTTGTCAAAAAGAGTAGATCTTTACAGAATTTTCACAGTTGAAAATTATTTTAATTCAGAATGAATGCTTAGAAGTTGTACAGTAGATTGCCGTTGTTCTTTGGCTTCCCAGAAAATGGCGCTTATAAAAGTCCGTCTTTATATTAGAGCAGAATCTTTGCATGCTGATGTTGGAATCCTCCTTGGTTGACATGGAAGGTAAGAAAGGGAAAAGATGTTCAGAGAAAATGGGCTTCATGCCTACACTAAAATCCATCCTTTAAAATGTTTTGCAAAATCATTTGGATGTTTATTTCTTCATATAGTAACTTTGTTCTTAAGTAAAATATTTTTACCTTGAAGAATATTCCAGAATGTTTGCATGTATCTTTTATCTTTTTGAGATGTATA